>NW_010973285.1:2710324-2972628 GCF_000737465.1 Haliaeetus leucocephalus
CCCCCCCCAACCCTTGCCACAGAAACCCAATACAGGGGCACTGGACCCAGAGGGGTTGTCTCCTGGTCTGCCTGAGAGAGTGAGCTGCCAGCCCATGGTTTAGAGGTGTTTGGGGAGAAGGAGCCCACCCGCTCAGCGCCGCGGGGCTGTGCTGGGGAGGTGACAGTGCCGTTCCACAGAGACTGCGGATGCTGGTGACATTCCTCTGCTTCCTTCCATCTTGCCACAAGCCACGGGAATGGTCAGACAATAGACAATAGACTGTAATATCTCTCAAAAACATATCATACGGATGTGTTTTGGCAAGCACTGGGTGAAAGAATTTAAGGCATTACATTATTTATCAAAAGCATTAGCCTTAGGTAATGCACACAAAACCCCCATTTGTTCTTTATCTTCACATCTATACCTTGTTATACATAATTGAAAACAATTTTTCAGTGGAGAGTAAGGTTAATATTTTTCAGCTAGAAAGCACGTTTTATCTCATGAGCTGCCGGATCTCTGTGCCAGCTGCATGCAAATGCCCCACTTTGGAAATAAAGAGTGGCAGGTGAAAAGTGCGTTGGATCATCCCACAAAGTGCAAGAATGGGGAAGAAAAATATTTTTAGCCAAAGACTTTAAGGCAAAGCCCTTCTTTGTGGCAAAAAACAGCATGAGGTCTTTCATGGCTGCATAAAGGAGTTTTACAAACTAGAAAAAAATAATCTTTCACAAGGCCCGAACACAGCAAATAAAGTGAGTGATATTCAATTAACCCTTCAGAAATCGGGGTTAAGGTTAATAATTTATCTGCGCTTTCAGACTGCCATTGACAAATTCCCGTGCAAGATCCTATTCAAGGGGAGATTGCAGCAAGTGGGTGAAAAGCCTAAGAACTTGGCCAAGAAGCAGAGGCTAAATGGTAGGAGTACATGATCAGGTTTTTATCACAGCAGAAATTTAGTAGCTGGATTCTCCAAGTGTTATGTAATAGGGCTGCTGCTGAAAAATTATTTAACAATCCTTTATTACTCATTTGTATTAGAAGGTCTAAATGAAAGCTGCTAGTTTAAGGGAGGGAGCAGGCAATAACTGAGCAGTCAGTGAAAACATTTATGCAGCATACAGAGGTCATTCAGGACAGTAAATGTCTTGGCATGTAAAGTATTTTAATGCCATTAAATACATTGGCTGCATTTCCGCATTGTGAGTGTTTTGTTCGGTTCTAGTTATTCCTCCCTGGACTAAACAGAAGTCCAGGAAGACCAATGGGAGTGAGTAAGTGTATTTTAGTTGAATGTATAAGTGAAAAAAGCCAGATTCGGTCAATTTACGGAAAAGATGCACAAATGGAGATCTCACAGAAGTAAGCAAAATTTACCATTTCTCATAAAGTAGAACGAAGGAATAATTGCTAAAATCAAAAGGTGAGAAATTTTAAAGCCAGTGTAAAACAGCTCGCTCTAAATGTAAATTACTGTTCACCCATGGAGTGCTGCCTTTTGTATGCATCTGAAATTAAGACTTTATGGTGGTTGGTGTTAAATACATCCGCTGAGTGAGAGAGCACACTTGGGTAGGGAAAATTGCTGCACAAAGAGGAAATCTTTTGTGTTGGAGCAGTTGGGAAGACATTTCCTAAGCAAGCAAGTTATCCAACAAATATGCTCTGTCCTTTCCTTTTCTTTCAAACCGTGGCCACGACGGGAGACATGCGAGTGCCCTGGATGGTGTGCAGGTGGGAAGGTGTACGTCAACGCCTGCATTCCCGTATGCCCAGGGGATTTATCAGTGCAATTTGAACCTGACATTCCAGGGAGTGAAGGTATTTTGAAGTGGATGCTTAAAGCATGGATTTATATCCTCTCTGTATTTTCAGTCATCCATTGTCTGTTGTAATTCCCTGGGGCTGTTAATTATATATATAAATCAAACAAAGTCTATGGGAGTGTCTAATATTTAAAGTGAAAGTCTAAGGCTTCCAGCATCTGGGGCGAATTATTCTTTTCAGGCCTAACAAAGCTGGCAGAACTTCAGTTAAGGGAAGGGCAGAACAATGATGTGTTTCAACTGTGTTTTATGTAATTTGTGCACTTTATGAAGTGCTTGTATAATAATTACTTTATCCCTGAAAACCTGATAGATATTTTTCTAATGGGTTTTGAATTAAATTTGCATTTGAATTACATTATTTTCTTTCAACAAATACATTGTTATCTCAGACTAAAATGTGGATTGAGGAATCACTTGAAACATAATACAGAAGTAGCGCTGCAGATCTCAGCAGCCTGAAAAATAATTGAAGTGAAGTAAGGAATGTTAACAAGCTTGTCATCATCTTCCAAAAACTGACATTTAAGCTGATCCACATTCCCTCTCCTCCTTTATGTGGAATACAAAAACACATACATTGTGGGGTAACAAAAACAAATGTTTGGTGGAGTTGGTTAAGAAACGGTGGACATGTTATTTTTGTATTAGCTCTTGTATAGCCACATTTGAGTGTGTTTAAAAAAAATGTAGTTTCTGTAGTGTAAAGATGTTGGGGGAAGGGATAATGAGTTCCTACTGAATACTAATTGCCTACGAGTTGTTCGGGGAGACTGTATAAGAATGGAGGATTTGTTGTAAATTAGTCACTAGCTGTATTGTGCATTGCTGTGAGGTTAGACCAGAGCTGTAAGGGTGCCAGCTTTACAAAATCCTTACGATTCACTGTCTAACTTGGTGACTGTGTGAAGGAGAAAATACTATTCAGACTAAGTATTATTGGAAGGAGAGCTCCTCTAGTGACAGTGTAATCTTGCTTTATAACACTTAAGCTTTAAGCTCATTTAGGCTAGAAAGATGAGAGCGACAGATTTTGAGTAGGTTATCGCTGCTTTTCCAGCTGCAACATCCCAAGGTCTGCCAAAGTTGTAAATGCTGAGAGGAGGGGTATTGCTCTGCAGTAATATAGGGTCCAGCAGATTGATTAATGCTCTTAGATTACTGTCACTCTTTGGCTTCTTTAATTCCAGCATTTTGCCTGTCCTTAATTTGAGAGTCCTTGTAAACCCTACTTTTAACATGGAAACAAAGCTTTGAAAAAGCCTGCAATAGTTTGTTTACTTTTGAGAAGTATTTTCTCATTCCTTACTTGGCTCCTATTGTTTTCATTTACATCAAAATGGAAAGGTGAGTTAATGATTCATTGGCACACAGTGACCTTTCAAATAGCTTTGGACCACGATGCAACAGCTCCACTCGAAGCTCTCATACTTTAACCTCCTTGCTTCTGCCTTAATATTTGCAGCCTGAGCTGTCTACATGCCTGGACGCCTGAAGAGAGCAAACATTTACAGCTTCTCCCTCCCCTGTGTTTAGTGGGCAATTTGATCCTTCTTTGTCCATTCCTTTATTTTACATCACTCTTAGACTTGACTTGCTATTGAGAACAACAAAGTGCAACTTTGGGAATCGACTGTCTGTTTATTTAGCACAAAAATGGACTCAGACTCTGATTCACCTTTTAATTACTCTTGGCCTTCCTTACCTAAAATGAGGATTCGAAGAAGGGCATCCAAACCAGGTAGAAAAAGCTGTCTTCTTTTAAATGACTCTCACTTAATAGCTCTGCCTCCTTTTCATTGTCTGGTTGTGTGCAGGTGGCTATAAACAGCTCGCGTGAGGTGGATTTTCTTTCTATCAAAAGCTGCCTCACTGTTGGTTATGCTTTTGTAGATAACGGTGTTGGAATTTGTTAAGTAAGAAGAAAGTGTTTTCTCCAAATGATGTACTGTTCTTTAAAATTGTTTTTATGTCTTTACTCTCTTAGGTCTTTTTTTAGTTCTGGTTGCATATGTAGCTCTCACTCAGCAGCTCTGACACCCCGGGAGCTGCACGGCACAGCAGTGGCTGCAGAAAGCTCTGCTGGTTACAGTTGTTTTCATTTAGGGACAACTTGGTAGTTCAAATATGCCTCAAAACCTAACAGGATTTTTTTTTTTTAAATTGTGTACAAAAATCTTACCAGAATGAAGAGGGAAATCTTTTGCTTTCTGTAAAACAAAGCGGAAGAGTCAGTTACTCTCTTTGGTGGCAGGATCAGTTACTGTCTTTGCACAGTTAGACATTGTGCTCCTTTGTGGAGAAGTCTTTGGGAGGTAAGCATTATAAATGTTGTCAGTATGATAAAAAGGGTTTTAAGGAGCTTGAAAGGCACTGACCAGCAAGTTTATGTTAGGAAGAATTATCATTGAAAGCTTTAATGAGGAAAGATAAATTTTTACTACATTTAAAAGCAAAGAAATGAAGAGAATGGCAAAAAATGTAATCTGTGCTTCCTTCCATAAAATTGCTTTTTTGTGTTTCAGAAAGGGGAAAAACCAAATAAGGGAACTAAGATCCATCAGTGTCATTAAAGTCAATGAGCCAGGAGAATTGTGTTTACACAGACTGAGATTTTGACCTAGTTTTAGAGTGAAAAATGTGTACAGAATGCACACTTTAACATGCAGAACACTTTATGAACTTTTTACTTTTATTCATGGGGAAATCTAATATGTCCCAAGCGCATAGGAGTTTCTGCAATGTGTATGGAGGCACATGCAATTTGCAAAGAAGATGAAATGGGTTGCAAGTTGCATCGTGTGTGTTCTTTCCATCTCTCATTAGGACTCGTTTTATCTGTAAATGCTGTAAAGCTGCGCACCCATCCTTGATGGCACTTTTGTTGTTATTTATTTTACCTTTAGACAGCTTTTTTTTTTTTAAGGCTTCACCTGTCGTAAAGAACTGTATACAGATCTGGTGTTTGCATGTTATAGTATTGCATCTTGTTTCCCATCCGTGTTAATAGTATACCGAGACATGTGGCTTGTATGCACAGCTGACCATATATGTGGGTTTGTTGCAGCAAGAAGGTGCTCTTGGGTGCATGTGCATGTTTTAGTGGTAAAGTCCAAGGGTTCACTTGTGCTTGGAGAATTGAAATCCTGGCTGACCACAGGGTGGGAGAAGTGCCTCTGCAGGGGGTACAGCAGGCTCGTGATCTACGCTCATGTTCTATGTTTTTCTGGTAGTACCCGAACACGGCCGGTTGATCCTGGCACGCAGGTGTGGGGTACGTGCCTTGGAGCTGCATTTCACTTGTGCAGGAGTTCAGGTCTCAGTGAACAAGAGACTTGTAGTGCCCGGCAGGAAGCGGTGCGGGATTCTTCCTCCCCACCCCAAAAGCTGTGAAGTCGTTGTTGTGTACCTGCGCTGGGTGCTCCAGCTGATCTGGGCAAGGACATGTCAGCCTCCTCCCTTCCTCTCTGAACCCACAGGCTGTTGGTTTCCTGGTCTGGGGTCGCTCCCCCTGGGAGGCAGGGGAAGATGTGCAGACCTGCAGTGGGAGAATCCAAAGCGGAAAGTCTCACACCCCACTTTGCACCATATGCATCAGTGTTTTCAGATTCTAAGTTCCCTGCATGCCCCAAGGTCAGCTTTTGTCCCTGCTTGGGGACCTCTCAGACCGGGTGGTGGAGCCTCTGCCCTCTCCCTGAACTCCTGGGACTGGCAGGAGCCAAGCTCAGGTTGCGCACCTTCGGGGCCATGCATTGCAGACTCCCTCCCTCCTGCTGAGGCTGCATGTGCATGGCATAATTAGAGGTTAATTAGGCTCAACAGCGAATATGAACACGACTGTGTCTTAGTGATTAGGCTGGGGAGGGGATCTAAGTTTTGTTCCTTGCTGCAAGACCCCTAATGGTATTTGTTCTGCTGTTTAATGTGAAATGGCCATAAAGCAGGTTTCTTCTCCCCTCCTCTTGTGCTGCATAATCTTACCTGTTCAGAGGCAGTGACTCTCAGAGCCTTTTTGGAAGCTTTGACAACCTTCAGGGGTGCTGAGAATATGCCTCCAACAAGACTGTCCCACTGTGCTGGGAGGTGGGAGTTATGCGCCGAGTCCACTTGGGCAGAGGTAGGAATTGGAACCGACTGTCCCATATCTTGGGAAAGTACTTTATCTGTTGTGCTGTTGTATAAAATGAGACACTAACCTATTTCTGTTTGTATATTCATTTGTATAGTAGGCAAGGTGCCTGCTTCAGGGAGGGAGGTCAGGGCTGTGAATCCCATGTTGGAAAGGGATGCTTTCTCGCATCTCACATTTAGGTGACAAAGATCAAAGTCAGTGACTGACGTGTCTTTATCTTTAGTGTTTCTTAGTGGCTACTTTAGGACCACATCTTGAACATGATGGTATAATTTCTAGCATCCAGATGCCTGATCCTCACCGTGCAGTATGTAGGAGCCGCAGTGCTTTGGTTTCCACTCCATAGATTTGGGACAGTTAAATGTTTGTCTTTATGGCAACAGCACTTCAAAGCCTCACTTTACCCTCCATGTGATGCTGTTATTACGTACTTGCTTAATTTTGCTGGTATGAGTAGTTGCACCGTCTGACTGAAGCACCGAGACACCTGAATTAGGAATGCAGATCCCTCATTGAAACTGGTTGTGTGGTCCACATCTATAGACCTGCATGTCACTTTGGCTGGCCCCTCACCAGGAACGTGTGGTGGTCTTTCTCCAAATTCAGATGATCATTTCTGGATTTAGAGGAGTATTTCTGCAGTACTGCATGACCCATGAACTTAGCTATCTGGATTTTTTGCTGACTTCATAGCTCTCTTACTTCAAGTTATACATTAACCCCTGCTCACATTGCTGGGGGTAAATGTGATGAGCTGTCTGAAGACTAATCATTGTATCTAGAGAAGGGAATTTGTAATTTCTTTCCTGGCTCTCAGCTTGGTCACGTTGATGTATTTCACTTCTATTTTGCTGTGTGCTCTCTCATAGAATGTTTTAAGTTTTGTTTTTTGTGGAAAAACAGTCAGTGTTATGTTCTTGCCATTTTCCAACACAGGTCATTCAAGGCTATACATTTTCTTACAACAACATAAAGCATATTTTGAATTATTTCTCTGATGATCATATGATTTTTTAAAGTTAACGTATTTTTATAAGCTTTTATGCCTGGTAAAATGTGCAGCCTTTGCTGTATAACTTTGATGACAACATTACAGAAGATGTAGAGAACATGTGCCTACTTATTCATTGGTCAAGGTCTTTTATTTTATCCATGTTTGGAGATTATCCTTCCCAGCACTGTGGCTTTTGTTCACCTACATCTAAATAACGCATACATCTTTCTGGACTGTTTGCCAGGCAGATGGCAGAGAGCCACAGGCTCTGCTAAAGGAGACATTTTATTCTTTTTTGGTGGTCCTGGCACAGTATACAGTCACAGAACGTTCAGCTATGGCAGGATGATCAGCTTGGTGAGCTGTGCTTGCTGGGTTGTTTCAGTAACAAAGCCAATTTTGCTGTGTTGTATTTGGGTCATTTTTACCTTAGTAAGCATCTTGATGTCCATTACTGACACCTTTCAGAGATAAAACTCTTTGGGACACCTGCACTCTCACAAGAAGTGCGAGTTTGCCCTGGCAGCCTTACCTGTCTTCCCATAAGCTGTGCTGAAGTTTTTTTGCATCTGCAATGAGAATAAGCATTTTGAATGGGTAGGGGAGGTTTTGGACACATTTTGTTTAAAAATGCATTTTTTAGATACTCCTCATCTTTCAGGCAGGCACAGCCTTGCTGCATATTACTACTGGTACCCAGTGCAGCAAGCTATTACCTGCTGCTATGTTAACCTGGAGGAAGGTCTGCTCATGGTCCCCGTAAGACCGAGATGACTTGTAGGCAGCAAGGCAGGCTGTAGTCAATTAGTGGGGCTGTAGGAATGCAGCGTGTGATGTGGATGTTTGTGACAGTTTTGTCACTTGGCAAACTGTGTGGGTCTGGCCGGTGGAAATAAGTTACTAGCACAGTCAATGTGTAATTAATAATGCTCTCCCCTGCATTCAGCGAAGTCTTTAAATACTTCTCTTGTTACAAAGTTAGTTTGATGTAGTCCTCCCTTCATGCATGTTTGAAATTGGGTGGTGGAGTGGGAGTAAGGAGGTACAGTGGGGTCATATTGCAACGTGAAGCCCAAAATAACCTGCTACCTTTTGTCTGATCATTTAAAACCCCAATGAATATTTATTTAGATGCCTCACCTTTAACAACAGACTGGAGCATTGCCAGAAAAACATAACAGCATTTAGCAGTGATAATCAATAAAGATTTACCAACGGAAGGTACTGCAAATAACATATTCTGATATATCTTGTTGTATTTGCAGCAGCTTTCTTCAGAATTTGTTACTTAGGCCGTTACTCTCTTACAGAATTTTAAAATAATGTAAAATGTGGTATTAGAAGTTGCTGTATAAATAAAAATGTGAAGTAATAGGGGCATTTTGTTGTTTCTGGCTCGGGACATGTAATTCATAGTGCAGTCCATTAACTGACTGTAGAGAGCCAGCAGTAGGGACTGGGAAAGTGTCTCCATAGGCTCAGGTTTATGCCGTGATTCGGGAATCCCCAATGCATGGGCTGCTTTTCAGGTGTATGTATTGAACCTTTGCAGCCTACCACTGGAGCCAACTACTGCCCTTGCCAGTTGTACCCAGTGGGTTCATATATGAGAGGGAGCGTGCGCTGGGGAAGGTAATAAGCGTACAAGAAGCAATGGAGAGCCTGACTTTTTTTTTCTTCCTGGTTGTTGGTTTGAGACCAGCCCTTGGAAAGCTTTATTTGCCACAAGAAGGTACTGCCAGTTTTGCGAAATCCCATTTCCATATGATTTTAGCTGCCAAAGTCTGATGAACTGCTGTAGAAAACAATGCTTTTTATACTATTTATAAACAAAGGCTTTGGGATCTTGGCCAACATAAGGAAATGGCTTGTAGCTTTAGCAATTCTCAAGATGGCAGTCCGTAAAATCATGTTGAAGTTCCTGCAGGAGCGAGAAGCAAAATGAGAAGCGTAAGGATGTTTCAATGGTATGAGATCCCGCAAGGCCTGCCAGGACTAGAAACCAAATAATTCATAGTGTGCCTTTTCTAAATGGGAATTTCCAGTTTTCTCTAAGTATAGAGCTTACTGTTCTTGGGCTTTATGAGATAGCATCTTAAAATTAAATAAAAGCTGCGGTGTAGCACTGCAGTTTTGGCAGTTGTCCGGGACTTTTTTTCCAAAGAAACAAATGCCTCAGACCTTGACAAGTGTAGTTTCTAATCCAGTGTCATTTCTTCATTATAACTTTTCTTGCAGTCTGATGGTCATAGGCATCTTGAATGGGGCTTTAAGCAACCTGATCTAGTGAAACATGTCCTTGCCCATGGGAGGGGGGTTGGACTAGGTGATCTTTGAAGTTCCCTTCCAACACAAACCATGCTATGATTCTGTGATCTTCCAAAAGTAGTTACATTGCTTTAGGAATATAGCGTGGGGAAGGTCTTTAGTGGTATCTTTTCCTTTTCACCTTTGAAAAAAAAAAAAATTGCTGATACAGATTAAGAAGGATTTTTTGCATCATTTTCAATAACAGACAAACTGGAATTAAGTTTATTGAGAGTTTTGATTTTGGGTATTTTGCTGGGTATGATACTTTACCACATAATTTTTATGCTAGTTTATCTCAGTTCACTTCCAATGGCACTAGTTGACTTACGGAATCTTAAAATAAGGAAAATTACAGTACAACTGTGATATTTTTTTTTCAGCCTGTTTTCACGCAGTCTAGAACAAGACTGATTTCCACTTTGTCATATTTTGCTCCTTTTACAATCAGAAGATAGTATGAGGCCTTGACTACTGGCTCAAATGCTGGATTGGTGCATGATCTTCATACTTATAAGCAGCTTTAAGAGAAGTGGGCCTGCAGGATAGACAGTGTTTCTGTAGCACTCGGTTAGGTTTTCTGCTGCTCAAAGCCATGAAATAGTCAGCCCATGCAACTTTTTGTAATATTTGCAGTCATGAACACACTATTGAAAACTAAACTCTGAACTTCTTTTAATGATTTCTGGTGAGACTGATAATTTCTCATTTCAGTACCAAAAGCAGATCAGATGCAGTGTTCATCCCAAACATCTTGTTCATGTGTCAAATCTTGATTGATTGCTGTGACCCTGTAAAGGCACTATCAGTGGTATTTTATTTATATCCCTCTCACAATTTTGTTACTGTTTTTTGTTTTAAGAACAGTAATCTCCTTTATTGGTTTAAGATTAGTATTTATGTTGCTTCTGGTAGGTCGAATGCTTTAGGAGAGTCATTATTTGATGGCAATTGAACCGTATTCTGTTCATATAATGCATCGGATGGTAGGTATTTAGTGTATAGGCCAGAATCATGCATACTTCATCCCAGCCCATAAATCTTGTCCTGTGTACTTCGGCAACCACAGATCTCTGCAAAGTTCTAGCTTAGATGGAAAATAGAAGGTTTTGCTAACAAAAATACAGGAACACTTATTTTTAAGTAATGTGAATGATTCTGTGGTACCTTTTACAGTCTCGTCAACTATAGGCTTCTTGGAACATATAGCAAATATTAGGCAGTTACAAATAGGCAGATTTTTGAGTGGCCACACAAATATTACTCAAAAATCCTAAGATTTGGTGCTTAATGTTTAACTTTGCCATTTTTATGACCATATATATACATGAGAAGAAGATGGTTTGAGATTTAATGGCATATTTTCCACAATTTCTTTTTTCCAGAGCAGAGACAGTCTACCCTTGATGTTCTCAGGAAACTCAAGGCTCCACCTACTTTGTTTGCTGCAACCAGACTTTCTGCCATGCTGAGTGGAAGTGGTGAAGTATATGCAAACTGCATGGTAGTAGATCAAGTAAGCTTATGAAAAATTTGCCAAAAGTTCAAACATCATCTTCTGTTTCAGTAACTTATTTGTGTGATAGTAGGGTCTTCTGGATCTGTCAGCAGTGGTGTGTGGCCAATTAGTAAAGCTTTAAAATAAAAACAGTAATACCTTACTCTTCTCAGCTGTATTTTGTAACCCATTTATGAGGTCCCTTTTAATAGATTCAGTAGATGATAGGAACTGTTCTCCCTAGCCTGTAGGGAGAACTCTAAGACAGCTCTTACTCTCTTTTCTGTGTGTTTGTGAGCTAAATGGCATTTGCTTCTTTCTCAGAGACATTAACACAAAGTAACTTGCTCATGTGCATTTCAGATTTTCTGCATTCTATGTACATTCACAAGAGAGCCAAATTTGCTGATGCTGGCTGATTTCAATAGTTAATTATAAGCTCATAGCTAAGCTTATAGGTTCAATAAAAATGAGATATTGATGAAAAAGTGAAGTTGATGTCCTACAACTGGCATGGAGCATTCTGATACTGGAGATCCTGACTTAATATTCATGTTTCTGATTTATTTGTCACCAGCACTGGAGATAATCTAGAGTGTCCAGGCCAAATTATATTTTACATCACCATGTTGCACCTGAAATCCCTCCCCCATGGTCACACTCAGATATCATAAGTTGGGCAGGGAGGACTAGTCCAACTCTTGTGTATAGTGGTTGTGTGTAGGTAAACAGTCACCAAATTCTGGTGGCATGTAGCTATGTTTCAGTGATGGTTGAAGTGATTTATTTATTTGTAACCTGCTGTGGGCTCGGCCTGGGGTGAAAGTTGGAATGTAGGAGTAAGAAATGATCAGATCATCATGCTAGAAGGTGGCTGAGATTTTACAAGTGTGATTCCCCCCCCTCCCCCTTTTTTTTTTCCATTCCCTGAAACACTTCAGCCGCTGCATTCACTGCAGATCCAACTCATTGTGACAGCTGAGATGGAAGTTTCAGTCAGAGGCCAGAATGTCCAAAATGCACCTAAGGTTACTGAGAGATGCATGAAATAATGACCTAGGAGTGAGCAACTAGCAGGGGACTATATAGGCAACCTGTGAACCCTTGATTTTAACAATATCCAGGTTGGAAGGACAGAGCTGCAGAAGTGCAGCTCCATTACAAATGCAGATGTTAACCGGAGTATATTGCTGAGGGGTCCTTCAGCTTGGATTACTTACCTTTGCTCAGTGCATAGCCACATTCATCTTTGTTAAATTGCTGATTGGGGCCAAATTCTCCTTAAGCCCCACGCAGCAGGAGCTGGAGCCGCTGCCGGAGGAGGTCCCTCTGGTGCTGAGGGGAAATACTGCCCAGGCAGGAATAACTTTGAAGGGAGGGACAGCTGCATAAGACTTGGGAGAAGCATTTTACCTTCGTGCATCTTACCTGCACAACACAACAGAAGTACTTCCAGACTTGTATGCGCCAAATCTTTGAATACAAATATGGGCTGCTGTAAACGTGCCAGCAGTTCTGTCTTTTACTAAGAGAAACATCATTACAATGGGGATGAAAACACATCTCAAGTGGGGCCAGAGAGGAGGAAGTCAGCAATCTGAAAGACCAGGGGAGATGCTTGCAATTCTTCCTTTCTGCTTGCTTTTATACCGGCGCTTTTTGGAGGTTGAGTGTTTTCACTGGCCATGTGACTTTTCAGTATTATTCAGTGTCTAAACAGATGACAGTAGCATCTAACTAAAAGACTGACAATAAACTGTGTTTTAGTATCTTCTGCAGAGTTGACAGGAGAATTCAACCTCAGTTGCACAAAGAATTATTTGTTACCAGGGTCTAAATCCTGATCCCTGTAGTGAGAAAACATAATTCCCAACTCCTTTCCTGTCTTTGTGCAAGAGAAGGGGTGCTTCATGCCCATAATTGCTTGATGGCAAAAAATAAAGATTCCTTTCCCTTCTTCCCCTGGAGAATCTCTGTTCCAGGTCATATATATTTATCTCAAAGCTTAGGAAATTGGTGCTGTAAAATTAAAAGTGCATGATGGATTTTTCCAAGTGCATGCTGATTTTTCCAAATTAAATTGCACAATGTTTGAATTCTCCTCTTGTGTGTCTCCCACACTAATGTATTATGCATATTTTTGCTCAACTCAAGGATTTTTTTTAATAAAAGCTATAAATATATGAATTGATACATTTAATGAAAGGTATAAATCCGAGTGAGAAATCCATTAGACTTGCAAATACCAATTCATTGCTACTCTAATTATGGAAAAAAGTAATGCAAGGATTAGAATCTCTTAGCCATATAACTTGCCTTCAGTTCATGTGCTGTAAAAAGTAATAGGGTAGGGAAAAACAAGGCAAAACATATAACCATAAATAAAATGGCAAACTAATCTGGTCCTTGTTCCCTGACAATATATCTTGTTACTGCCTCTTACCAGCATTCATTTTTTCTCTGCAGGCTGGAGATTTAAAGGCTAGCTATGTTCATGGAGATGGTGTCAGCAGTGAAACATGTCTGAATCCCACCAACTCAATCCCGATGTCTAAGAGCTCTTCATCTCCCTCCCTTGAGGAGAATGACCAATATATATATGATCCAAATGAAGGAAATCAAAGGCCAGTGAAGAATGGAGAAAATGCAGGTTTAATACATACTGTTTCACCTTCTGATCCATATGGAGCAGATTCATACCTTCCATTCAAAAGCCATGGTTTTATTAAGGATCGGGGCCAACTTTATGCTGATGTGAAGAAAAGAAGGTATGGAATTGACTTGATGATAAGGCCAGAATCAGGATTATTTATGATAACCTTTTATTTCAAAAGATGAAGCAGAATCTGGAGTAATAAATATTACTACTGAGGTAAAATCACTGATGTTTAAATTGTCCTAATGATCTGTTTTCATAAAATAGTTATGAAGACATTTTTAACAAATAAAGGGTGTCCTCCAAGTAAATTCATTTTTAATGCAAATTTATACTTTTATACCTTTTCTTCTTGTATGTATTCTCTAAAAAAAAAGAATCAGCTGTTCACTGTAAGAGTTTCCATTATGGCATTTTTGTCAGGAACAAGAATTTCACCCTAGTTTTTCCTCAGTTATGTTTTCCCTTAAGAAAATATTCCAAAATCTGTTGAAATCTCTGGGAATCTTTCCATTCTTTGCACTGGTCTGTAGAAAGACCAACTTATTCCTGATGGCATATATTTTTTAACCACAAAAGACGAAGAGTACAGCTTGCATTTCTGATAGGTTCAGACTGTTTTTTGCTCTTTTGCTGGTTTGCTGCCAGTGGAGCCAGTTGTCTGAGGACCCTCCTCCAGATGGCTTTAGGTTATGCTGGGAACTGGTTGGCTTCAGGAATGCAGAGAGCTTGGAAGATGAAACTATTTTTTATTTATTGATTTTATTTTTTTTTTTAACAATTAGTAAATTTCCTCAATAAAAAGGCTCTACTGCTTCTATGGATACAAGAGACATGAAATAGTTTCCTTCATGTACAGGAGGAAGTTTGAATCTGTCTCCCACATTTCAAGAGTGTTTGGACTAGTTGGAGGTAGGGCATCAGACCTATGTGGAAACAGTAAGGAAGCAGTAGTGTCTGTCCGTTGTTGATTAAAGTGGGCAATAACATTTTCTCTACCCTAATTTTGAGTTTCTTATGCAACTATGAAGTTCCACTAGGAGGAGTCTTTTAACACAGATAAGACAACAAGCGTCAGGCTAAGAGTTGTTCTTTCCCAAACCTTTTATTTTTGCTAGCTACGGGGATATCATGTAGATTACTATAAAAAACCTTCTGCCTCTGTTATAAACATTTTTCTGCTATACATTTTTAGATATGTCCACCTTTTTTAAGACCTAGGTCACATACCTATATGTGAGCTTTAAGAGCTTATATGATTTTTCAGAGAGATGTGATTGACCTTAATATGTCAACTGTAAGTGATCCAAATATTACACATAAAATAAGACTGTCAGTATGTAATTCCATCAGCATCTTCCTTGAAGTATCTGAGGTGATGTGGCAAGTTACTCAGCAGATCTTTAAACCAGCTTTTTATGTCAGAAAAATTCCCCAGGTAAGTTACCCCCAGTAAGACATGTATGCTTGTCTGTTGACATAGACACGTATTGCTTTTCTGATTTTAAAATGTGAGAGTAACCGATAATGCAGTTAAATAACTTGTTTCTGAGATGTCACGTGGGCTATTACTAAGAAACATTGCAAAAGATGGTCTCCAGAAGTGTAATAAGGAAGTAGTTTTGGACAGTGTCGATAGATTTGGCCTTCTTCAAAGTGAATTGTAGTGGTGTGTGAAGGAATTGTTGTGCTATTATTCATGGTAGGAACTCCGCTATTTAGAAATACCACACATAATTTAAAGTTTTATGTTGTAAGGCTGGAATGTTATGGCAAGCAGTCAACCGTTCCTTCCAGTCACTCTGATGAAGAGACCATGAACTTGCTCTTGCAGCTAACGGGACCCATTCTGGGAAACCCTGGTACTGCTGAGAAACCTTACTGCACTCTTCTGCTTGTGAACCCTTGCCAATCAAATAGTCTCTAGGTGTTTGAAATACTGATTTAGCCAGAGTTTTTTCAGTTTATAGTCCTATATGTTTTTATCTTTTGAAATGAATTTCATAAACTGTCTCAGACCCTCCTTCGTCTCTCTTGTTAGTTTTGTCTTCCATCCTCCATCAAGTCACAGATGTAGAAAAAAGATGTCTGTGAATAGCCACGTCGTGTCTTTCAAATACACACCCAATATCCATATATACCCACATATCTTAATACTGAAATCTGAGCTAGTTGTCTCAGTTCTCCTTATCGTCTATATAGGGAGGCAGGTACCTGTGTGGAACAAAACATTTCATTTTAAGGGAGATGCTGAACATGGGTCTGAAAATCATCCTCCAGAAGTGGCTGACTGTGGTGGGAGTCTGCATGATCGTGGGTGATGCAAATGTCTGTATCGCAGATCCGCAAGGTTGGGTCAGATGAGTCCTGTACAGCGTGACTGAGTACCTTGACCAGGTGACTGCAAACCTGAGAGGGGACTCAGAACGTGACTTACCTGACATAATTGTGGTGGTTTGTGTTGTCATTGATCAGATGATACAGCAGTATCTTTGCTTGTTGCATTAAGGTTGGGATGGATCGTTACTAGAATTCATGGGAATTAAAGACTTCATTGTCTGCTTCAGTTCAAGTCTCGATGACCTTGAAGTAGACGGTGGAAGTGGAGGTGTTTCGGACAGATCCCACATTCACTACCCTCCCCTCGGCTCTTCAGAGGCCATGACTTGTGGCAGAGATGGATTGGACTTATCTATCAGTCTGCAGCCCAAGGTATTTGATACTATCTTGGTTTGCATTGTTTTCCTTTTAAGTAAATCATTGAAAACATGTGAGAAACATCTGAATCTTAAGGGGAAAAATGAGGTCCCAGTTGGCCATGCTAGTCCCTCTGGAGAGCAACACCCACAGCGTTGTGGTGGAGCTGGAGCTCCCCAGTTGTGGCCAGGCTTGGCAGAAGCCATGGGAAGGGTCCATCAGAGATTCGATTCAGCTTTGAAAAAAGCATCGTTTATCAGAATCGTTTCGAAGGAAATATCTTGGGTTCAGTGAATCAGCATTTTCTAACCAAGATATGTTTAGTGAGGAAATGTTTAACCAGCTGTAATTATGTGAAAGGGTAAGAGCTTTGTAAAGTATAAAACCAGCCTGCTGCCTGTTTTAAAACAATTGCTAGACTCGGGAAAATTCATTTGGGTTTTGTGCATTGACCAGTGCAAATCTTTCCTCTTCATTATGGTTTTCTAAATTATCCTGGCTACATTCATTTCCATTAGACCATGGTGCCATTTCTGAATCTTTAGTCACATACATAGAGTTATTTTTTGTTTGTAGGGATTCTTTATGTTTTTGTTAGACAGACTTCTTGCCACTGTAGAGCTTTATCTGATCTTCAGCAAATGTTTACATAAAGGGAGAAAAAGAGTCCAGCACAAACACTGAATTCTGTTAGGGCTACTTTTAAAAACAATCAGATAAGTTGTTTAGGAGTAGTCTCCTAATGTAAATGTAAATGATGTATCAAAAATCAGGGGGTTTCCTTTCAAGCCTGATCATTGACATATTTGGGGATCAGAAAATCTTTTCACACACAATAAAAAAAATGCAGACAGAAAAGGTAAAGAGGTTAACTCCCTTCTTTGGCAACTCTGACAGGCAGGGCATTAGTCTCCATGAAATATTCTTGAGGTATTAAAGTACTAAGATTAATGGCTTTCTTGGTAAAGGAAGATAGCTTGGTCATCAGATGTAATGGCCAACAACACTGTTTGGATGGTGCTTGCCACCAAACTTTAGAGGAATGTAAGCTTTCTCTTAGTCTAAGTCTCTTGCACCCACAAATTATTTCCTGTAATATACAAAAAATTATCATGGTGGAAGTATGACAGACTTCCTAAGAGTTCAAATGAAATTGTCGAAAATTGTACTTCAACTTAAAGGTTAATGAAGCCAAGACAATGTATGCCTGTGGTCAGTTGTCTTTCTTTCAGGAATTCTGTCACTGATTTATTTTATTTCTGTTGCTGATGTATTTCAAAACAACACAAGTTTTAATTTGCTGCAATTTCTTGTAGGAATGCACAGTGTCTGGGATTCGGTCACGCTCCTATTCCTGCTCCTCGCCCAAAGGTTTATTAGGAAGACCTTGCATTCCTCGAGACTTCGCAGTTGGGGATTTGAATGAAGGTCAGTGCTCTGGCTTTGCACCTGCACAGCCTCATGCCGTGCCTGCCTGCTTCAGGCCCAGCACCGATGGCTTTACTCAGGCCTGTCCTGTACACAGACCTCGCCGATGTGCGTGGAAGCAGGGTCGGGTTGCCCTACCATCATTCCTCGCTCTTCTCCCATCTACTGTCCTGTTATGCCCTCCCCTGATACAGCACCTCCTTGGGAGGGCACGCAAACTGGGAGAGCGTTAATCAGGAAAAGTAGCATAGGCAAGGGCAGTAATCTTCTTTTTGGAAGATCCTGACCCCAGCCTCCTGCTGGCTGGCTGGCAGAGACCATGAGGAAGCTCAGGATGACACAGAAGAGGTGTCAGAGGGCGGATGGTCCCGGTTTCCCGTAGATCCTGGGGAATCCCTGAAACATGAATGGGCTATTGTCATCTCCACAGGCTGGGGAGCGGAACCCACCCTCTCCATCAAGTGGAGTCAGAGATGTCTCTGCAAGAAGCTTGTAATTTTTTACGAATTGTTTCTAACGTGCTTTATTTCATAGTTTCATATTTAGAAGACAACCCACGCTTTTTGCAATGAAAGTATGGGTTATATTTGAAAATCATGCCAAGTGTGAAATACATATACTGTACTTTTCATTTAATCACATAACTTAAAAACCACCTGCATTTCAAGAGACTTGGCCTCTGTCCCTATAACCTTGTCCACTGCCACACTGTCAGCTTGTCTCTCCCTCCAGTATACCTTTAGCTTTCCACTAGTCCTGAGCAAGAGGCAGGACATGCGAGTTACTGTGATCCAGATGGGATGGACACCCAGAGGGGTGGTAGATGCCCCATTCCTGGAAGCATTCAAGGTTAGGTTGGACGGGGCTTTGAGCAACCTGATCAAGTGAAAGATGTTCGTGCCCATGGCAGGAAGGTTGGATGGAGTGATCTCGAAGGTTGCTTCCAACCCAAATCATTCTGTGATTCTGTGATGCAGAATGTGAAAACACACAAAAGTTGTGGAAATGTTATCGTTAACTTTGAAACCAGCTAACAAATTCAAAAGCTGTTGGGAAGCTGAGATGGGCAAAGCAGATGGGCAGACATGCAGTGACTGCAGACATCTTCTTTCCTTAGGACTGTGTTAAGCAGTGCAGCAAATAAGTTGTTTGTGGTTATTCAAATGCACTTTGTGAATGTCCCCTTGTAAGGATGAGTATGCACTGCAGCCTGCAGTAGGCAGCTGTGCTGTATTTTTCCACATCACTTAATGTATTTGTAACCATTTGTATCCAACAGATTAGGTGGAAGGCTTTGGCAAAACAAGGCAGAAGAAAAAGATGGAAATGTCACAGAAGTAGAGGGTGGCAGATCAGCAAAGCCCTGAGGCATGTGCTGAAAGTTGAAACAGAGTTCCTTTGACCTCGCAGCTATGGGACTGTTGGTGTCACAGCCCGTTAAGCTTCGTCCAGACACCATTACCTGCGCTGAGCTGGTCCGGGCTTGGGCCCATGTCCTGTTCATTCTCTCTCCCCTTCCTCCTGGGACAGTCAGTGCTGGACCTGTACCTGTCTTGTGGAGAAGGTGGAAACCCTTTCCTGTCCCCGCTTTGGAAACAGCTGTTCTGCAGCCTGTACTGCAGATGCGGTGGGCTGCTGGGGTGGGGGGGTGGTCTGCTGAGGTTCCTGCTGGCGGTTCCCTGCCATCAGCACCTCGTGCCTCATCCCTTCCTTGCCAGCGTTTTGCAAGGATGGGAGCATTGAACAGAGAGTTTGGCAGCTGGCAGTGGTGATGACTGTGTGAGGTAGGCACGGCTGCTCTCACTTTGACCAGTTGCATCTGGGTACAGGACTAGCTCAAGAGCTTGGTCCCAGAAGCTAGGTCAGATAGTTAATCCCGATCTCTGAGGGCTGTAGTGGGATTGTGTCTGGGTCTGTGCAGGTCTCTGTGCACTGAAAACCTGCCCCTTCCCCTCTGCCTAGCTGCCACCACTTTGGACATCTTGCTCGGGGCTTAGCTATGCAAGAGGGAGGCGCAGCTGACCTTGTACGTTGCAATGGTTATAAGCCAAAGCAGCTGAATGCAGGATGGCAACGGGATGGTCTTTTTTGCACAAAGTACGAGAGAAAAATGGGAGATTGCCATCCATTTCTGGTGGAAGCTTTTCAGTACACTCAGGTTTAGAACAACTACCTGCTCTTATTCGAGAAGGCATTACCAGGCTGTAACAGTAAAGGATTTGTCCCTGCTCTGTAGATGGTGTGCTCGTGAACAGTGGTCGATCCCTCCTTCAGGCTCTTTCACTCTCTAAGTCAGTGTCTCTGCTCCACCCTTGTAGTAAGTACCTCAATGCCAACCCCACGGTGCTGTTTTGCATGAGGCTGTCTTCATCTCCCATGGGTACATGGCCTTCGTTTCTTCTGAAAGCATCCTGCGGCACAAGTTGTGCCTGGAAACTAACTGAAATGCCCTTTTAGTCCTGCTGCTTCTTTGGTAAATATTCTAGCTCTCACTAACTTGAAGTCTATGTTTGTCTGAAGACATGCTGATTCAGCGAAGTGTGTTTAAGTTTGCATCTAACTTTAAAGAAGGCATAGTCTGATGCTTTGACTTAGGCAGGTGTTTTAAGTATCTTTCTGAACCATACCTGCGGTAGCTTTGCAAAAAAATGTCTGCAAAATGGACAAATGTCTGCAAAATGGTTTCTAATTTGGAAATGGTAGAGTGGTCTTTATTGTTTGTTGGTTTTGGTTTTTTTGTTTTGGTTTTTTTTTCTTTTTTTTTTCAAAACAACCCAACTGAATGATTTATCTTTTATTTTGCTTTTTAGACAGTTTGTTGAAGAGTATCTCCTTGAGTCCTCTCTACTGTTTCTAGGATGTAAACTTGTAACATTACACATCCTGTGCAGTACTTAGACTAGTAATATTCTTCTTTACGTAGAGGGATTTAAATTTTTTTAATACTGTAGATAAAGCTGCGTAAGATGGGTAATTGCAAATGGTAGAAGAATGTCATTAAGATATCTTACAACAAATTATGTAAAAAGCAAAATGAAGTGTGAATCGTTCAAGTCGGGATTGTTAAGAAAAACAAAATAAATATTTTCTGTTATTCTTAAAAATAGACTGTTTGCAGAGACTGGCATTCACTGATACCTATCTCCATTCTGGCAGATTCTCAACTAAACATAGCTTAGTAGGCAGTGGTCTTACCCTAGGAAAAGCTGCTTCTAATGTATATACGTTTTGGCTTTCCTAAATTTCAAACGACGTTGCAAGCCCGTAATGACAAGCTTATGGCCTGGTGGAGGCGGTGCGTTTCAAGTAAACCTGACAACCTTGCAGTCTGAGTGCCTGATAACTGTTTATGTCTTGCAGAGCGAGCGTACAGTCTGCCCGAGCAGTCCCGCGAGAAAAGGTATGGGTACTTGTGGCACCCGCGGTTTGGGGTGCCGGGAGCAGGTCTGTGCAAGAATGCCATCTAGGGAGCAGAGCGGGGAAGAGGCCCGGGCACCCCTGGCAGCGGGATTTTTAGCAGCAGTTTAGGGGAGCGCTCCCGGCCCAGGGGATCTGTAAGCCCCCACTTAAACCTTGTGCTGAGCTCAGCCCAGCTCGCTCTGTGCTGCAGCGGGGATTTGCTGTGCACCACTGCGGGACATGCGCGGTAGGGGTGTGCTCCTATCCACTGTAGGCACGTCCAAAACACCGTAATAAAAGCAAGGGGGCTTTTGATATCAGCCGTGATCGAGGCAAGCTTGTAACACATTGAACGTTCAGAGAAGCCCACAGGCTGGTGTTACTCCTTTTATGTAAAGAGGGATTGCGGTCTTTTTAATAACATCGGCTAAACCCACAATAAAACAGGTAATTGTAAATGTTAGGCAAAACAAGCACCATCCAGATTCTGCTCTGTCTTAAGGGGCTGTTCACACTGGAATGAGGGTTTTTCACGGGTCTCTCTTTTAGGATTCAGGAGGAGGAATGGAATAAATACATTGTACCCTCAAAAAATGAGTCTGAAAAATGTAAAGTGAGTCGGACTTTCAGCTTTCTGATGAACAGAATGACCAGCACACGGAATAAGTGCAAGGTAATTTGGGATTTATGTCTATATTATTATGTATAATTATGTCACTGTAATTAAATGAGTTATAGATGAGGATCTAAATTTTTATGTAAAGATAAGTTCTTGTTTATTACAAACCCACAGAAGTAGTAGGAAGAAACTTTTATCTTTATTTTTTAATTTTAAAATGTATGCAGGATACCCTGAAATGGCCTTCATATTAAAAACGAGCTTTCCTTTTAAACAGTAGCCTTAGCTGAACAATATCAAGTATTTCCCTTGCCATTTTTTTGGATGTTATTAGTAGTCTCATTTGATGATTCAGCCAAAGTTTAAATGTATGACTTGCCTTTAAGAAATAATCTTCTTCGTTAAATAAAATTAAGAGGTATGGGCCTGTACTTGCAATTACTCTCAATAAGGAATTGAGTCTGTAACCTCTACATTGGCATGTAATCAGTTGAATTTGCCTTATTTGAAGTTAATGGGACTTCTTGCACGATTAAGCACTGCTTAGAGTTACTGAGGCCTGTGCAGTCAAACGTACATACTATGGGAGGTAGGTTAGAACATTTGTGGTTTAATTTTGAGACATCTGAAATTTAGATTAACGGCATCAATTAGCAGCTTGAGAGATGGAATTGGACTACAGGATCTTTCCAGCTGCCTTTTCGGCAGTTTTGCAGGCTTTCTAGTACGCACTCCTGTGCCTCAGGATATCCTGACGTACATGGATGTGAAGATGGTTGGCTGAGGCTGTATCTTCAAAAGTGGCAGAACTGGCTGTGAACATGTATGTCTGGTCCAGCAGCCATAGATTAGCCTGTGTCTCCTAAAGAATAACTACCAGGGCTGCTTGGAGAAATGTATATTCACACCATCAGGAGTACTGTAAAAATAGGCAGAATTTATTAATTAACACACATTAAAAATAGGTTATTTCTAATGTCTTCTAAGATCTAAAGACAAGTCTAAATTTACAGAACTACAGCTTTAACTGCAGAGGCACGAGTCTGCATGTATGCCTCAGGGAGATGTAGGCATTAATATTTGTATGTGCAGCAAGTCAATAACACTTCTTAAATTTTATTTTTTGGCCCTTCCCTTTTTGCAGCTTTATAAATGTATTTCTGCCAGTCTTCCTTGGTAATGGTTGCTGGCTTAGCTGCCAGTGAAAGCAATGCCTGCATCATTTTAGGACTTCAACAATGTTGGATGTAATAATATAGTATACTGTTACAAGTCTTCCAGGACAGGGAATAAATGTTTTAGAATCATTTGCTCTTAAAAGGAATGTTTTAGTGGTTTTAAGATTGAATCACTTTATCTTCTTTTCTAATGTTGTGTCCCACCCCACCCCCCCGCCCCCGTTTTTTTTTCTTTTTTCCTGCCTCTGCTGTTGGGGATGAAGACAAAAAATAAAGATACCAAAGATAAAGAGAAACTGAACAGGCACAATTTTACAAATGGGACTTTCTCAGGAGTTATCCCATGTATGGCTTGTGAAAAGGCCCTCCTAGGAAAGGAGTCACTACAGTGCTCTTGTAAGTAGTTGCTGGCTTTTGCATGTGAACTAACAGTGCTCCGAATCCTGCTTTGAGATCCTGGTTCAGTGTTTGGTTTCAAAAAGAAACCTTGCCTAGATTTGGATGTACCTCCTTTATGTAATGAGCTGAGGTTGGCAAGGGAGAGGGAGGAAGGATGGCAGGTAACAGCATCAGAAGGGAGGACAGCCATCTCCTAGCCCCCAGCACATTAGACAAAAACTTCCTTCTAGCCAGGGGCTGTAACATCAAAGCATCCTCATGGCTACTTCAGTAAGTGGACCTGGGGGAGGGAAAAAGGTGAAGCCTCAGAGTAACATTTTCTGCAGGCTGGGGACCCTGTTGGATGCCAGGCTTTGAAACGTGCCTTCTCTTTCAGACTGCAACATGATTGTGCATAAGAGCTGCAAGGAGTGTGCTCCTGTGTGCACCAAGGTAACCTCCTATACCGCACCGTTCTTACTAGAGCTTATCTGCTTTCCAAGGGGTCTGGAAACATCATGAAGGAAAAAAGAAAGTATACACAGCCTGTCCAGACCCAGTGTCTGTATGCAAAGGGCTGCGAGGGTGTCAAAATGTCTAATACGAGCAACAGAGGGAGCACTGTGCTTGAACAATAATTTTTAGAAGAGGGCCAGAAATGAGTTTAGAGAGATATTTCTGTTTTTGAAGAGTTGCAAGCTCAAATTGTGAAATGGTGTGCCTGGAAGTATGCAAAAGTGATTAAAAAGAAAAGCTCCTCAAAACCACAGATAGCCCCTTGTGTAGAAGGGGGGATCCTGTATGTCTGGACTGATGGAAAGAAGAGATGGAAGGGACTTGGGGAGGCGACCTAGTCCATCTCCTCACCCTCAGGCAGCCTCACTTCTAGGTAACAATTTGGGCAGATGTTTATCTGACCTGTTCTGGAAAATCTCTGGAGGAGGGGACTCCACAGCCTGCCTAGGCAGTCACTCCCAGTGTTCAGCTGCCATTGCAGACAGGGCAAAATCAGTGCTAGAGCTGATGGATATGCCTTTATTTTAAGTAGGAATACATGCATGGGGAGGTTGTCATGACAAAGACATAATTTTCAAAACCAGATGTGTAAGGCTTCTGCCCTCATGGAACAAAATGGGACTTGTAGAGAAGTGTGCCACAGTGATACAGGTAATTTTTCCAGTTAGTGGAGTGTGTCTTTCTGGTGTAGCTGGGTTTTGCATCAGGGTGGCTTGCAGGGAGAACATGTTTCCGTACAGACTCTCCAGCATAAACAAGCCTTAAACTGGACATAAATCAGGTGGTTTTATTTATTTTGGTTATAGCTGTCACATCATAGACCTGCACAAATTTCTGGGCAACTTCAGGGCATTAGGACAGCTGAACTGGCAGTTTTAATTACTGGGGCTAGTGGGTTATTTGTCAAGTGGAGACAAGAGCCGCCACCGCCCCCAGCTTATCTCAACAAGAATGAGGTGCAGAAAATGTTCGCTGACCCACCTCACGTGAAATGCATGCCTAAGCACAGAAGGCTTTTACTACAGGTTTTGCAAAAGTTCACTTTGGAAGGGGGATCAATTCTGCCTCTGATACCCAGGCTTCCTCACGTAGTGCCCTGCCACAAATGCTTCGAGTTTATTTGAATATAAAGCCCTCAATGGGAACTCCTTTTCTTGCAGCCTCAACAGGCAATATTTGTACAGCGAAAGTAGAATGCTGTAGCTCAGTGACTCGGTTTAGAATAAACAGATTCGATTTTGTGTTGTAGTACAAATGATATCATTTTACTTTGAATATTGTTATCTACCAATAACTAATAACTTGGATTTATTAGTTACTGGTATAAATTAGGACCATAATTTAGGAGCACTTTCTTGAAGCCCTTTTTTGTGATGATATATGGAAGTGAGTTACTGACTTGACTACTCAATGTGTTATCAGCTATGATTTCACTGCAATTTCATAAAATTCTTCTTTTTTCAGAAATCCCAGGAGAGGTACCATAATAAAAACAAACCCCAAGCCGGTGTTACAAGTAAGTTAGGAGGTGTAAACCTAGCACTTCTAAGTTAAGCCTTGGTTAAAAATCACGGGACCGACAACATGAACTTTCCTGTAACATTTGTGGTTTCTAGTTTTCATTTCAGTATCTGTAAGAAAGTGTGTGTGTCTCTAATATGAGTAGGATTTTTTGAAGAAAATACTGTTGATTTAACTCATCTTCTACTAAAATGAGTGGGAGTTTTACTATGTTTTCTTTTCAGTGAGAATGAAAATCAAAAGTAGTCATTTCTGTCTCGTGCTTTTGAGTATGTCATTTACCATATGCACATACGTTTGGATCTGCTATGTTCAGGTTGCAGTGTTAGAGCATGTATGATTTGAGATTGTTTTATTCTCAATAATACCCCCGCTGGAGCTATTCCACTTTGCCTACAGGTTTATCTTTATATTCCGTGGGAGAGCATCACGATCTTGTACCATGGCAAGGGGACATTCTCGATACCCAGTATTGATCAATATGAACACCAGATAGTATTTCTCAATGTAAGTGTGCTGTTAGTGACATACTCCACATTGTTTGTCAAAATGTTGTGTTGTGCTTTGCCTCACAGATTCCCTGCCTGGAGACATTTCACAGATGGTGCTCTCCCCGGTGCTTTCTTCCTCTGTGCCTGTCGGATTGTCTGCTGGAAGGAGGGAAGGCTCGCCACAGCCCCACTTCTTGTCCAAAAGTGTCCCCAGTGCCAGTTTTGAAAGGTAGAGGGCAGCTGCCAGGGGACTATGCTAAATAGATCATTCAGCTTTTCTAGGAAAATAGAAACCATTAAATAAATGTGGGAATTTTTTTTTTTCTGCTGTAGAAGACCTACACCGTTTTCTGAACAAGACTCTGAGACTAGCACCTGGAGGCCCAAGTCACGGTCTGAAGAGATGTTACAAGCATTAGGGACCTTTTCTTCAATGGATTCTTTTATGATGGAAGGTGACAATTATTGCACAGATGTTGCATTTTATAACCTGTATTGGATAGTGCAAAATAGAAAAACTCCTTAGTTGGTATAGGAAGCCACTTCATCTGCTAAACGAAGAGCACTTAACGATATTAGTATCTGGCAAGCTTCTCTGTTGTAAAGCCACTGCCAGTGTTTGCAGAAGCCTTGTCTAAAGTTCATCCCTGTGATGTGTTCCCCTTACTATATAAATAAATTTGCATGTGCAAAGGTATTTCCCTTACTGTTCATATGCCTGGTGTTAATGAGATACACATTTCGTCATAGATGATGTGGATTTGTCTCAGTGGACTGATCTCCGCACAGATGCACAAGAGTTTGAGGCAGAGTCCTGGAGTCTTGTTGTGGATCCAGTGTTCTGTAGCAAGCAAGAAAAGGATGTCATCAAGAGGCAGGATGTCATTTTTGGTCAGTATTTCAAAGCATCATATAGGTTTAAAAACAATTTGGTGTAGAAAATAGAGAGGGAACCTACATGTTTTATGTCCAGAAGAATGAATGCTTCAACTCAGAACAATAAGAAGGTTCAAAGAACATTTTTGTCACAAATTACAATCTGTCCTAGAGCTAAGGAAATGGTGAGTAGCGACTACCAGGACATGTCTGCCCTGTTCACAGAACGGTTGAGATTGGAAGGGACCTCATCCAATCCCCAGCTCAAGCAGTTGCAACCCCAGCTTGTTCAGTGGGGTACAGTTGAGAGAACTGTGCCAGAACCAGACAAATTAAGTCTTCCTACTGACATAATCTATTAGGTTTGAGGCTCACACAGAAAAAAATGTTTATGACTGTATATTTGCATATTGCTGAAGTCTATCTTACAAGGTGTGCAAAATGTTCAGGTGATTACTATACTATGCTGTTTTCTTTTATACTGCAGAGCTGATGCAAACAGAAGTGCATCACATCCATACCCTGTTCATTATGTCTGAAATATTCAGGAGAGGGATGAAGGAAGAACTGCAGCTGGACCACAGCACAGTGGACAGAATATTCCCCTGCTTAGATGAGCTACTGGAGATGCACAGGCAATTCTTCTGCAGAATGAAGGAGAGACGGCAGGAATCATGTGAGGCAGGGAGCGAACGTAATTTTGTCATCAGCAGAATTGGAGACATCCTTGTGCAGCAGGTAGACGCATCAGCTCTTTTAATCCTTTATGTACTCAAGGTTCCCAAATTAAACAATGTATTGATGTCAAAAACTTTTGTGGGCAAGAACAGGGCTATGGTTGCCTCATAAAATTCGAAGACTGTTCCCTCCAGATGGTTGCAGGGTGAAGTAGCAATGAGAGGCGATAATGTCTGACAGGTAACTGTGACGAACTTGGGATGAACTTCTACCTGTATGGTACTGGTGATAAGGAGAATGATGAACTTGGTCCTGCTCACATTAGAAGGATGCTGCCATCATGCCATGGACTGCAAAAAATGGAAGCAATGGATTCACTTTTTTAACAGCTGAGCAGAGGTGTGAAGAATTGCCTGATGATGGAAAAGAAACTACGTGTTCATTTCTTGTAGCGATCTGGCATGGTGCATCTCAAGTTGCTGCTCACTAGAGAAGGGGTGGTCACAGCGTATTTATGGTGGCTGCAGAACAGGAACTGCTCACTGGTCACCCTTCAGTTCCTTGCAATCAGAACAGTGTGGCTTTTCACCTTTGGTCAGTCAGTTTTCACTCCACTGAAATAAAGAAGCTGAACCGTTATCTTGTCTAAAAGCAGTATGGAGATCAGACAAATGCAAATAAGTCTCAAAGGGATTGTGATTGCAAAGAGGTGAATTACAGTAATTGTTCTAGCTGTTATTGACAAGACTGTAGCGGAGGTTGCCTGTGCTCTCTCCAGCCTACATTCCTCTTCTTGCTCCCGAAAACAGCTAGCCCATTTTCATTCTGGAGTGACAGGCCCTGTTAGTGAAATTCAGAGAACTTGAGAAACAAGTAGCATAGAAGTTCCATATTTGTACAAAATACATTAATTAAATGTATACACTTTCCTGTTAGGCACAATGTTGAGCACAATTCACTTATTAATTTCTTCAGTTTTCAGAGGAAAATGCAACTAAAATGAAGAAAATATACGGAGAGTTTTGCAGCCATCAAAAAGAAGCTGTTAATCTCTTTAAAGAGTTGCAACAAAACAAGAAGTTCCAGAATTTTATTAAAGTAAGTTTAATAAAAACTTGGATCGTGATCACTATTGACAAAATACTCAGGAAAAAGATACGTAGCTTTTACTTAGATTAGGATTGAAATTATATTCAGTAACTCACTTTTAATAGCTAATAAAAATGGCAAAGTTTTTTCCTCTTTAACCAGTGAGCTTATAAATTACATTTTTCTTTCAAATTTTAGAAACCTTTGGCATCCAGTATGTATTACACACATGTTCCTGTTATAGTACACCTCATCCCTCAGGGCAGCAACTGTTCCTTGGGGCTGGTTCAGATAACCCAGCATTTTGTTTTAGCTTATTCTAGTGCATTTAGATCATATTTCTTATTAGTCCACTGGTGGTTTAACACGCATTTACTACTTAAGGTATATATTTGTATCTGTGCAGCTGAGAAATAGTAACCTGTTGGCGCGACGCCGAGGAATCCCTGAGTGCATTTTGCTCGTCACCCAGCGAATCACCAAATACCCTGTTCTGGTTGAAAGGATATTGCAATACTCAAAAGGTGAATAAAAGCTAAAGTGTTGCTTCATATCTGGAATTCTAGCGCGTTTCTAACCTAAGGAATATGCACTGCTACAATATAACAAAAGATGAAATTCACTGCTCTGTGGAGAACCAGGGCAACGTAAATATCTAATGTTCGGGCAAACATCACCTAAACAGGGTGTCTGGTGTATGTAGTCTTTGTCAAGGCTGGGCTGCGAAGATTTCCAATATTCCAGCCGGGTGAGCCACGGAAGTCCAGAAGAGCATACTTGTTTTAGGAAAAGATCTTGACTAGAGTATGTGAACTAATTCAGGCATGCATCTGCACCTTCTTTGAAATTAATTCTGGAGTCTTGTAAATAGGGCTAGGCAAACGTTTCATAAGTTACTCTCCAGTTTTTCAAACAAAGCTTGAATGACCTCTGGAATTTCATAGAGCATTTAGAAATACTAATAACTTACAGATACTGCCCCCCAAATGGGCAATAAATGAGCGTTACAGAAAGTTCCTTGTCCAAATGCAAACACTTTGTGCTTGCAATCCTGCTTCAAGTTTTTTTTTACTTAGCCAGAAGAGTAATATACTATATGATTTACTTAGCCAGTTAAATTTTTAAGTGCTAACAGCTCATAAATATGTCGGAAACTATTCCATGTGTTGTTCTGACTAATGAATAAATCTGAGGTACATGTCATCTTTTAGTAGGCAAGTAAAATAAAAGTAGATGCCTCTTAACTTAAAATGATGTATTTATCAATTTAAGCTTTGCATCATGTTGATTGTTCCCAGAAAGTAGGGGATGATATCTTCTCCTGAATATGCTGACTACTATCATGTTGGGTTTTTTTTTGTTTGTTTCATACAGAAGGAACAGCAGAACATAAAGACCTGTGCAAAGCCCTTCGTCTAATTAAGGACATGATTGCAGCAGTAGATTTGAAAGTGAATGAATATGAAAAAAAGCAAAAGCTGTTGGAAATTCTCAGTAGAACTGAAAACAAAACATACACAAAGCTGAAAAATGGCCATGTTTTTAGGAAGCAAGACTTGATGAGGAAAGAGAGGATGATACTTCATGAAGGTTTAGTGTACTGGAAGACAGCGACTGGTCGTTTCAAAGGTATTCCATCTGAGCAGTAAAGTCCTTTAACTCTTTATTTGCCAGTAACACATGAAGATTGGTTGCTTTAAGATTGAAAATACTTTATTACACTCTTTTGCAAACATTAATTTCTGAGGTAATGGTATTGAGAATATGCCACTAATTGCTAGAAGAGTTGATCCAGAAGCTGCCATGGCTTGTGGGTAATCCACTGTAAGAAGACAAGTTCACATACAAAGCTGTCAGCTGCATTTCTTCTTCCAGTTCCCTCCTTTTAGTTCATCGGTTTGCAGTTTCATTCCATAACATAGAGTCTTGACTTACACATTTATATTGTTTACAGTACTTGCCATTGAAAATAATGCATGAAAAATCACATGCTGTTCTTCAGTGGTGCTGGGACAGCCACAGCATAAAAGAACATCTGAAGCCACATTTGGCTGGAGCCTCATTTTTACATGCAAGCCCAGAATTTGATTTTGGTGTTAATCACATGTAGGGGTTGGGTTTTTTTGGAGCTTACTAATATTTGCTGTAAAACTTTATAAAGCTATGTGTTCATCGTTATTCCAGAAATACTTTTACCAGTGTAATAGTGTGCTGTATATTTTACAGCGTAGGCAAAACGAAATTTATGTGGGACGGTCTTTGCCAGGTTGCCTGTGAGTGGCTAGGGGAAGCTGTACTGACATTAGAGTGAGGATTTCTTCTTTCCCTGGGCTAGTGTTCCAGCATGGTGCTGCAGGAGGGTAGATGGCAGAAAGTGTGGTCGTTCCTGGGAGATGCAAAGTGATGACGTGCAGTTGCTTCATGCAAACCATAGGCTAATCCAGATATTTCCTGTTTAGTTTACTGTAGGATTCTGTGGGATATTTATTGATCAAGGCTTCTCTCTTTTTAAAGATAAAAGAGGAAATTAACTATAATTGTAATGACTTTAATTAAAAAACATTATTTTTCTTTTCTCATTTTAAGAGACATTAGCTTTGCTTCTAACTGATGTACTACTGTTCTTACAAGAAAAAGATCAAAAATACATCTTTGCAGCTGTTGTAAGTATATTACCAGATGTTTGAATATACACATTGCACTTTTATTTGTATATTTCTTGAAAATTAGGTCCTTTTCTAAGTTATTCCCACATAATGGGGTTTTTTTCCCCTAAAATCCTGGTATTGTATTCAGAAAAGTAATATGCCAGTATATGGAAAATTAAGTTTATTTTCAAAATTAAGTCATTTTTTTAGGAAGATGGGTGAAAATAACAGAATGCTATTTTTAGTGTCAAACCTCATCTGATTATGAAGGTGGGAAGTAGATCAGGCTCTTTCAATTATCTAAAATAAATTTTAACTTCTGGTTCTGTAAAACAAAACAGAAGAATAATTTTAACTGCAAATGTAGTAGTAAACACACATAATATGCATGAAAGGTCATGGAGAGAAGTTCCCAAACTATATAAATATAAACATTATATGAATACTGTGCTTCAGTATCATTGAGCCTCTGGGATTTACTTTTTAGCACATACCCAGTGCTTTACTTGTTCATAAATACTATAATGTATTTTTAAAAATAGTTTAAAAAGATGTCCAAATACTCAAAACTTGCAGCCTTTTACACCTGGTGAGAACATACATAGTCTTACTGTACCAGGACTAGAATTACTCCAATTCATTGGAAAATCATGCTCTTCTGAAAGTGTGATATTTTATAAGAGAGTCATTTATTATTTGCGTGTGCTGTGACTGTTTCCCCCAGGACCAGAAGCCTTCCGTTATCTCCCTTCAGAGGCTCATAGTAAGAGAAGTGGCCAACGAAGAGAGGGGGATGTTCCTGATCAGCGCTTCATCTGCAGGGCCTGAGATGTATGAGGTTCATACCAACTCCAAAGAGGAACGTAACAACTGGATGAGGCATATTCAAGATGCAGTGGAAAGGTAGAGGAAAAGGCTTTTGGTTTTCATCCTGGCAGTCCAAAGCAGATGGGAGATTGGTTGGACATTTGTGGCAGCGTACTCTCTGTTCTGCATTGCACTGGATACATCCTGTGAGGTTGGGTTTTCCTCTGAGCTCAGGATTCACAGACCCCAAAACCTCACTGTCACTTCAGCCAAACTTCCCGTGTTACTTCTGGTTTCCCACTGAATCAGCAGACCCTTCCCACTCCCCATTCGGTGTCCTTACCAGCCATTGTAAGTTTCCCTCACCTTTGCTTTTGGCACTGGATGCTTTCCAGAGTCCTGCAGGTGTCCATACAACCATCTTGGGGCAATCCCCGATCATGCCTGTTATCTTCATGTCAGCTCCTTACGAATGGCAGGGAAAACATTGCTCCTTATGGGGCCCAAAATTATGCTTAGCACAGCAAACCTGTTTGAGGGCCAACCACCCATTTGCTGCACGATGCAGCCTTGCCAGAATTAAAAGGAGTTCTTCAGTCTGGTTTATGTCCAGTTACTGCTTTCTAAAGAAGTGGACAAATGGCATGCTTCTGGATTGTAGGAAAAGTTGGTGCTAATGTTGTGTTCTGTTTATTATGAATACAACACTGTACTGAAGATGAATGTATGATGTGCAGATTTTGCTTTATTCACCTTTGTCTTTCATCTTTGAAGTTGTCCAGAGGAAGAAGAAGAAGGAAAAATGAGTGAATCTGATGAGGACAGACGTATTGCTGAGGCCAAAGCATCCAGAATTCAGAAATGTCAAGGTGTGGTACTTTTCCTGCCACTCTGAGAGCTCCTGCATCCTGAGTTCAGGATGAATGAATCATGTGCCCATACTGGCTGGTGCTTTCAGAGTGGCTCAATAGGCAGAGTCACAGCAGAGAAACCTGGGGTGATCTGATGGTATAATGTGAGTTTTGAAAGAGAACCTTTTTTCCGAAACATTTTATATTTTTGCTACATTACTGTGAGTAAAAAAGAAGAAGAAAAATGAATGCTTTCGGAATAAACACTGAATTTCCCAGATTTGCATCAGGAGCAGGTAGTTTCATGTTTGTGGAAATACCTCAAATCTTCAGTAATTGTGTGGCTTTGTGCTTATTAATGGCATTTCATCCTTTGCTGCTGTTATTTTTATCTGAAAATGTAGCTGATAGGGATAAATTCTGCTTCCTTAGTTCCCCTACACCTAAATTCCACATCTTTATGCTTCTGCAAGGAGAGAAGTTCCAGCAATGTCCTTCCTGTTGAGAGCCACAGGGAAGGGCATCCTCTGCTGAGAGTAGGTATTCTTCTTTGACGTTGAGGCACTGAATCAGCACATCTTTGGCTGCCTGAGCCAAGTGCTTTTCCAGCATTGATCACTGTGGGTGCAACAGGAGGTAGCTGAGGACCACAGAGCGCAGCCAAGGCCCCCTCATCAGGGCACTCTCTGCCAGGGTCTCTGCCAGCTTTCTTTAGGACAGACTATGGGATTAATTTGGTTCCTGGCCACTTATAAAAGGCCTAGCTCGAGCTAGCAATGTCTATGTGGCGTAAGGATTAGAAGGTTGAATGGAGATCATGCTTTGCCTGTAGGATAAAAAATATTAATACAGTGTTCAATTTTTGTTGACAGAATTACTGAGTAACCAGGACCAGCAGATCTGTAGTTATTTGGAAGAGAAGTTGCATATCTATGCAGAACTGGGAGATATGAGTGGGTTTGAGGATGTTCATGTAGAACCTCACCTGCTTGTCAAACCTGATTCTGGAGAAACTCCACAGGCTGCTTCATTGCTGGCAGCGGCACTCAAAGAAGGTGAGTTTGCATGGGAAGAGTGGACTGGTGGCCCTTCACATGGGCAGATAATTCAAGGTAACAAAGTACAGCTGTGTTGTTGCCTTGTGCTGCTATTCTGTCAAGTGTCAAGAACTGGCGGTGTCAAAACTTGGCAAAGGGCATTGAAGAGAAGTCTCTCAAGTTTATGCTTGTCAGATGCACAAGGTGGCACCTGCCAGACTGTGAGATAAGGGGTATGTTTAGTGTATAACATCATATGTAAGCAGGCAGAGTCTGATGTGACCAGTGCTGGGCTCCTCTGGACAAGAGACATTGACAAACTGGAGCAAATCCAGCGAAGGGCACCAAGGTGACTAGGGGGCTGTCACCTTGGCCAAGGTGACATCTGAGGAGAGGCTGAAATAGTTGGTCTGTTCAGCCTTGAGAGAAGAAGGCTTTGCGGGATCTCATTCCTGTGTAATAGGAGGATCCAGAGAAGACAGATTTTTTTGCGGAGGCACATGGTGATAGGATGAGAGAGAGGCAAGAGGCACAAGTTAGAACACCGGCAATTCCAGTTAAATGAAAGGAAAAATTATATACTGTGAGGGTGGTCAAAAACCAGAACAGGTTGTCCAGAGAGGCTGTGAAGTCTCCATCTCTGGAGATGTTAAAAGCTTGTCTGTGCAAAGCTCTGAGCAACCCAATTTTGTTCCACCAGCTTTGAGTAGGGCATTGGACTAGATGACCTCTGAAAGTCCCTTCCAACCTAAATTATTCTATGATTCTGTATCATTGATTTATGCATTAAGGAGCTATTTAAGGGGCCTCTGTAATTCTGCATGTTTTCCTCTCTAGTTGAAAGTCTCCATGTTGCTGTAATGACATCACAAGTGAGTGAAAAAGACAGATCACCAGAGGAAAGCATTGAGGAATTAAGTGTGAAGCACAGATGTAGTGCCAGTGAAATCTTGGAATCTGTTCCTGGTGGTGAGTAAAATTTGATGCTTTTACATATTCAGAGTGCTAAAATAATTGATACTGGATTGTTTTTTTTGGAAAGCTTTCTCAGTGTATTCCAGAATCAATAGAAGATAATGTAATAAAAGTTGTCTTTGGGCAAATGCTCAGATAGTGTAAATTGTCATATAACTTCATTGAAGTAAATGGATAGTTTGCCTCCACTGCACCTTTTCTGTAGCACATGCCTGCATTCAGCAATATTGAGTCAGATTTGCATATCTCCATACACTTTCTCATCATTGAGGCTTAGCTCCACAGCAAGTCTGTATTGCAGTATAGGCCATTCCCCAAGTCAGCCAATTTTTGTCAGAAGGCCTGGAAACCAGGATTGACATCCTAATAATTTCAGCTGTAAAAGGTAGCATGGATTTCTTGCAAAAAAAATGCAAATAAAGTCCTGTAAAAACTATTGCTGCAGAGCATTTTTAGTGATATGGCTATACTTCAAATTTGTGTAAGTGAAACACTACTAATTTTTAAGGTAGGAAAAACTTGATTGTTCCACCTGTGCCATCCTGGCTTCCAAATTTGTTTTACCCCAGCCTAGAATCCATTATGTAACTCCAAATTATGTAAATCTCCATTTTCAGCATCCTGTGAGTAGCTGTAAAAAAGCGTGGCCTTTGTTTCGCTAGTCAGAATATGCTTTGATACCTTTCTCTTGCATTTTATTGGGGCTTTATTTGTTAAATGCAGAAATAACAGAAGTTGAAGAATCATGTGAAGTTGATCTCAGTGTTGAAAAGGAAATGGCAGGTGCCAATCTAGAGGATAAGGTATTGTAACCAGTTTTTCTTCCTGTGTTGCACATCGCACTCTGGGCACTGGGAATGTAAATGCTGTCCAAATTTTTATGGGGTAGCTATAGACACTTCCAAAACACAAAGCACAGGATAGGCACATTTCACCCAAATCCAGATAATTCAATTTAGTAGAGGTCACTGCAATTAATAATGAATTTTTAAAAAGCAAACATAAACAATCCAAATGCAGAACGATTTTTCTGCCAGGCTTACAGATCGGTGGGTTGTCATAACAGCCACAGTGTTTTCGTACCACTTGTATGGGCCACTTAAGTGCCTGGTTCTCTGCTGTCATCATTCAATACATCCATCTCTATGGAGCTGACAATAGTATTCCCTCTACTCCCTCCTCCTATTCACAGGATGATGAAAGTCTCCTGCAATGACTGAGACCTCAGCTAATGCAAGAAAGACTTATGCATTGGAAGAACTTCGTCCTGAGAACAAGCACATAAAATAGGATGGATTGTCTTACACCAGCTTGCTTCAGAATTTTGAATTAAAACAAAATGGAGCAATTAGTGAATAGAAGAGAAACTGCCCATTTTTCAAAGTCCTATAACTCATAAGCTACTCTGGGGAAAAAGCAGAATCAAAAGGCAGTTCTGGGCAAAATTAGGAATGGCAAATTTCATGTAGCAGCAAAGTGTTAGAGTAAGAGCAGTATGAGTTACTGTGTGGAAATAAAGTGAACTGTAATTGTGGAGTCCTTAGGTGGAGAAACAGGACCACGAAAGGAATAAAGGGGAGAGGCAAGAATAGAAGATACATGACTTGAAATGGAAAGCAAAGTTTGCTAGAAAAGGAGATACTTAGCATACTGTCTTTGCATCAGATCTGAAAGAGGGCTTGTGTGCCTGAAACCTTGGGGCTTTTTTTTCTAGCTATTTCTGGAAGACTCCTGCTAATACACTAATCTGCCTATAACCTTGCCTCATGTTCAGCTCTAGGTCGTCGTCTTACCAGACCGCTGTGTTAGAAGGGATTAGGTAGAAGAGTGTGTGTGGAAAAAATGGGATGGAGACAAAAGTCCAAGTGAGGGAGCACAGAAGCTAGGTGAGGGGAAATAAAATAACCTAATAGAGTATAGAGGGGCTCAAATCTAGTCCATTAAAAGTTCCAGCTCCACATAAAAACACTTCCATTGGGGTTATAGGAAGATAGAGCGAGGCTTTTCTCAGAGGTGCACACCAAAACAATGAGCATCCAAGTCTACAGGTTGCAGCAAGGGAAATTCTCACTGTATGTAAGGAAAAAAACCAATCACCATGAGGGGGATCAAGCAGGAGCAGGTTGTCCAGAGAGGTTGTGGGGTCTCCATCCTTGGAGGTTTCCCACATTTGACTGGAGAAGGCCCTGAGCAACTTCATCTAACTTTGAAGGTAGCCCTACTTTGGGCTGCAGCTGGACTAGAGGCATCTGCAGCAAACTCCTCCACCCTAAGTTACTCTTCTGGTCTGGCCTGCTGTTTGGGCAAGACTCATGGCACATCTTACCATGTCAGAATTAGACTTACCAGGAGGTGGCAGAACGAGCAAACGAAACAGGCGAGGCAAGGGCTTTCAAGGGCGGAGGATGTTCTCCTGCCCGCCTTCGGTCGCCGGGTGGGCAGTCCTGGGGTGGTGGGGCAGCAGCACCGGGCTCAGGCCAGCTGGCCTGGGAAACCAAGAGCCGGACAGCCGGAGCGAAAGCCCCCAGCTCGGAGCTTAGACGCTGACCAAGCATCAGAAGGAAGAGTGTTGCCTGTGCAACACGTGGCGTCCCAAGCAGGCAGCTGTGAGAGGTGGTCTCCATCTCGTCCCCCCTGCTCCTGCCTCGTAATCGCATCTCCGGGGGATTGTCTGAGGCGCTGTGCACGCAGCCTGCCCTGGGATCTGACCGTCCTCATCTCCACTGCTGCTCATCACTCTGAACCAAGGTGCTAGGGAAGAGTGGCAGGGAGGTGGTGGTGGCCTGCAGCACAGGTTAAACTGCTGAATATATTTGCTTCGGACCTAGCTGGACTTACAGGGCTTGTGCTGAAGCTGTAGTGGTGCAGCTGCAATGCTGCTGTCACCCCGGCTAGCTCGACTAAACCTGCCTTGGGCTCGTCCCCCAGCGCTCAAGTGGTGCTGCAGTGAGGAGACCACAGGCACCTGGGGCGGCCACTTGCTAGCCCTTGGCCGTGCCACAGCCAGCTAAGCCTTCAATGCCCCTGTACGCCTCCTTTATTAAATTAAAAAGGGCTTCAAAAACTGAAAGAAGCCCCATTCTTGTTCAGCATGTGAGCTCTCCTCTTCCTCACCCTGCCGGCATCTCCTTCTCCTCTCTCAGCCCTGCTCTTTCTCCTTGCCTGCTGCTCATCTTGGCCGCCTAGCAAAGGGAAAGTGGAGCTCCCTTGTGTTAGTCCTTGTGTTGCACTGAGGCATCCGTGCAAGGTCTTCTGCTTCTCACAGCAGAGCCGAGCAGTTACGTGGCTCCTGGGTGCAGTGAGAAGCGGAGGAGGAGGTGAGGACGTGGAGAGGGAATGGAGGGAAATACCGAACAGAGATAACGAGAGAGAGAAGTGGAAGAAATGCTGCAGCCGGTGCTCCCTTTCCCCCTAGCTTGTCTGCGTTGAGCTGTGTTTCGGGGCCTGGCCTTTTTAATCTACATTTTCAGTTATTGCAGCTAAATGGAGCAGCTCCTTTGCTCTCTGTGGTGGAAAATGAGACTCAGTAGAGAACTTAGGAAAATCGGAGAGAGCGAGCAAATACTCCACAAACCCTCCTCTGCTCCTCTGAAAAAAAAAAAAAAAAGAGAAAAATCATACTGGAAGTCTTTTCAGTGTAGCCTCAGAAGGGATTGTATTTTATTTCTCCACCGTTTCACCTTATCTTTCTCAGAGGAGCTGTTCTTCATGATGAAGGGATTATGGGTGGCTTCACCCCATAAATTTAGAAAGCTTCTTAGGAAAATGGAGCAGGGTGGAAAGTGTGAAGGGGCTGAGCCTTGCTGCAGTGGACAGTAGTATCCACGCTGGTGCATTTTGCAGAGTATAGGGGGCACACAGCCTTTGCTCAGCACCTCAAAGCACGTATAAGGCATTCACCGTAACCCACTGATGTGACTTCTGCTAGCTTCTTGCTCCATTAGTGTCACTGTTTTTGAAAAGTCTTGTACTGTTTCATCCTACTATAAGTAATCTAAACCCACTGTGCTGTATACACAGAAGTTTGATTGCTGTATTTCAAAACTGTCAAGTAAACAAAGAATGAATGGAAATGTCTTTTCTGTGTAGCATTAGTCATGAGAGGATTAAAATTGTGGATGAAATATTTTTGTTTTTACAGTTGTGCTTAGAATCTCTAGTGATTTCCACAGAAACTCCAGTGTTGATGAATTATTAGTCTTTGTAGGTTATTGCTTGTATTTTCACATACCCACAAAAAGGTTTGACTCAGCACTGCATATATGAGTGATATGAATGTCTCCACTAGTTTAAAAAAAAATAAATTACCTAGATGATACAATTCTAAAGTTAAAACCTACTTTTTAAAGCAACATGTGTTTATTTTAGGGAGGAAGTATGAGTTTCCCAGGATCTACAGGGACAGAGGTGAGTTTATTTAAACCCCAGACAGAATGTAGTAACTATTTAGTTAACAGTGGTCAAACCTTTGAAAATCCTTCTCTTTTATTTTCTAGATTGTACAAACAATCCAGAACTTAACCCGTCTCTTGTACAGCATACAGGTGACTACTCCACTGCTAACTTTGTAGAGTAATTAGTCTTAATAATTTACTTCTTAATGTTTGTTTTCATCTTGCCCTACTTTTAGACATCATGTCAGTGAATACTTATCTCTACCGACTGTTGCATAAGTTGTCATATAATATATTTTTATTCTACATCAGTGGTAGGTTTCTTTTAAGAACTGAATATTGCTTGCTGGCTTGGAGATCAACCCCCCACCCCCCCAAAATCTAGGGGGAAAGTAAAATGATGGCTTTAACAGAACTGATGTAATTTCATGTACAGATTTCTAAAATTATAGTTCAAAATATTGAAAAATTTTAGTATTTTGTTTAGAAAATTCTCCTGGCTATTAGTAAACAGTGCCTCTGCCACTTACATAGCAAACTCAACCCAATTTAGATATTTCGATCTCAATTAATTATTGCATATGTTCTGTAGGGCCTTAGACTGAAGTTTTTGCCTCTTCCATGCTAAGTTTGAATGTTTTAACTTATTTTTTCTTATTTAGATGCAGTTTTATAGTTTTATTTTAAAATATTTCATTTAAGTATGTTTAATTTTTAGACCCTCTTGACGTTAGCATATTTCATAATAATCCTGGAAACCTTGGGCTTAGAAGTTAAGTGGATTGAAGCAATGCAAAAGCGAAATAAAAAGCTTGTAATTCAGGCAAAATTTTTGAAAAATTGAAAAAGAGATAGCTTAATACGAGAGGGGCAGTAAGGCAGTAAGGCTTGGGATAGTGCCTTAATCATTCAGACCATGAATTGGCAGTATAGGTGCAGAGAAACAAGCAGGGATCCTGTCCTTGCCCTGTTTACAAATCACTGGAACTGACCCAATACTGGAGGAAGAGGCAAGAAAAGTGGGAACTGCACACTGCATAAAGTTAAAAACTCTTTCTGGGTGGACAGCGTGGGGTAACAGGGCTGTGGGAATTCTCTGGGAATGTCTGCTGAAGTAGATTCCCATGCCAGCTCTTGAAGATAGGCTGAGCAATAAGTGCCTCAGCAGATCTAGGGCTTTCTTGCTTTTCTTTCTTCTTAATCCCAGCTATTTATTTTTGTGTTATTGGAGGATGTCACAATCTTTAATGCAAACAATGTCACAACATCCTTGTGAAGGACGGAATATAGCGCTCTCAGTTGTAAAATAAACTACTGAAACATCAAAACTGAAATCATTACTATACTGCAGATTTCTGCCAGCACAGGTATCTTGGTCAGGTGCATGTAGCAGTATGGTCCTGGTGCCATGGCTCTGTTGGCAGGTGCCTGTAGGACTGATGTTAGTAGGACTGCACTGTTGCCAGTTAGCAAGGAGAGCCTTAGGGTTGGAGTGAGTTGTGCTGGAAACAGTACAGTTTTATCTGTATAAGCCACATCTGTGTTAGGAATACTTTGTTGAGTGTAGCATTCCCAGTGCCTTAATGCCCTCTTTAACATGAAAAATCATTTTTCCTCTGTGTCTTAACATCCTCTGACAGAACAGGACCCCAGCTGTAACTGAAGTGCATATGCACAGCTGTAACGTAAACGTATAATAATAAGTGTAAACCAGAAGCTGTGTGAAAAGTGCTTGAAATGGTTGAGTGCTTTTAGAAACATGTCTTGGTAAAGGCATGAACACAGCATTTTCTCTACTTGCATGAGGAATAACCTCATCAAAAGCATTTAGCGCCGATATTATGGGAGGTTGAAGTATTTGCATACAATGCTTCTATGTAAAAATACAGAAATGGATTAATGCTAATATTTCAGCATTTGTGTCTGATTTTTTTGTGGTGTCTAGGCAGCACTAGCTATCCAGGACAGCCACAGAGAGCTCCGTAGGTTACTTCTGCAAGAGAATGAGAAGACTGGTCGGGGCCATGGTTCTCGGCTAAACCTCCTTCTGGAACAAGAAAAATGCCAGAATCTGGAAAAACAAAGGGTGGAGCTGGCCAACATACACAAGCTGAAGCAGCAGTTTCAGCAGGAGCAGCAGCGGTGGCTACGTGAATGTGACCAGCGGCAGCGGGAGCAGGAGGCAAGGGAGGGCCAGCTGGGGCAGCGGGAGAGGGAGTGCAGGTGCCAGGAGGAGCTGCTGGAGAAGAGCCGACAGGGACTGGCGCTGCAGCTGCAGGAGTACCAGCAGAGCTTGGAGAGGCTCCAGGAGGGCCAGAAAATGGTGGAGAGAGAAAGAGACAGTGTGAAAATGCAGAAGAAACTCCTCTGGCACTGGAAGCACGGTCAACAAAGTAGCCTGTTGTCATCCACAGGGAGCTATGAGGTGTGTGGTTCCCCACTGTAATTATATCCCCGACTGCAGACATAGAGAGACCTTCCTTGATGAACAGACTAGTACATCTGGGTTTTGTTGGTTGACAATGTAATGAGTGAGCATGTGGGAAGCTGAGGCACAGGCATATCCAAGGGCTTTGTTTGAACCTCATGAAGTTTAACCAGGGGAAGTGCAAAGTCCTGCCCCTAGGAAGGAACAACCCCATGCATCAGTATATGCTGGGGGCCACCCAGCTGGAAAGCAGCTTTGCGGAAAAGGACCCGTGGGTCGTGGTGGACACCATAAGCCAACAATGTGTCCTGGCCACAAAGAAGGCTAATGGTCTCCTGGGCTTCATTAGGCAAAGTGTTGCTAGTAGGTCAAGGGAAGTGATCCTTCCCCTCTACTCTGGCCACACCTGGAGTGCTGTGTCCAGTTCTGGCTCCCCAGTACAAGAGACACATAGAGCTACGGGGTGGGGGGGGTGGAGAGGGTTGAGCGGAGCGAGGCAGAGGTGGGTGTCCAGTGAAGGGCCAGAAAAATGTTTGAGGGACTGGGGCATCTATCCTATGAGGAGAGGCTGAGACTGTTCAGCCTGGAGAAGAAAAGGCTCATGGGGGTCTTGTTAATGTATGTAAATACCTAAATGGAGGGAGTAAAGAGGATGGAGCCAGGCTCTTTCCAGTGGTGCCCAGTGATAGGCCCAGAGGCAATGGGCACAAACAGAAACACAGGAGGTTCCCTCTGAACATCAGGAAACACTTTTTTCCTGTGAGTGTGACCGAGCAGGAGCAGGTTACCCAGGGAGGTCATGGAGTGTCTATTGTTGGAGATATTCAGAAGCCATCTGGACATGGTCCTGGGCAACTTGCTGTGGGTGGCCCTGCTTGAGCAGAGGGGTTGGATCAGATGACCTCCAGAGGTCCCTTCTAGTCTTAGCCATTCTGTGATTTTAAGCTGGGTGCCCTACAGAAGCCAAACTCAGATGGATGGGTATTAAATTGAAGAGATGGAAATTGTGAGAATCTGTGTTATATTCTGCTTTGCTGCTGTGTTTGCAAGATACATTGTGTGTCCTGCCTCTTGTAGGAAGGCTAAATTATTGTAATGCTTGACACATACAAAGCTTTTAGTGAAGTCTTTGGCTGCTGTCCTTGTTCCTGGACAACAGCACTGTCTTCAGTGAGGAAAAGTGGCTGCTCCAGGGGTGGGAAGCTCCAGGCTCCTGTGAACCCCACGTGTCAGGCCTTCCCCTGAAAGGAGCCACTCCTTAGGGGAAGAGGTTGGTGTGTGACTCCATTGCTGACAGTATAATTCCTTGGAGATGGTTATTATTAGGGGATGCAATTTAAAGTAGCTCTGAAGCTGCTTAAGCATTTAACACTAAAAATGATGTAAGTTTTTGTTGAGGGTGAAGGATAGAGGCTGACTCTGAACTCAACTGTCTGGTGCTCACCTGCCAGTTGGGACCTGGCTTCTAGTCCCTGCCTCGGTGAGTATGGTCTTGATTTCCATTACTGTTCTCTAAAGCACCTGAAAATCAAAACATTTTGCCTGGCTTTTGCATATATTGAAAGCTCGCTGACCCAAACAGCTTTTTTTTTTGCTCAGGTTTTCATTTTCACAAGAAAATCTGTAGAGCCTTTCTTTAGGCCATCACCTCCCTAGTTTTTCAGCTGGCAACTGACCCATAACGGGCAGTGACCATTTGGTGTCTAAGCCTGTGCCTGCATGAGGGGGTGAAGGGTTGGCCTCTGACCTCCCCCTTTTCATCTGGCTTTTGTGAACACTGTGTGAACATGACTTATCCATATATGCTTGCCCAGCCCAAACAAGGAAGACACTTCTTACTAGTATAGCTTGCAGTACAATTTTGACTTGTTTAGCAGTGCTTAAGAAGTGGATGGTAAAACTGAAACTGAACTTGCCTGTCACTTTTAATGGATGGGACTTCTGAAGTCTTTTGAGCAGAGGAAGTTGAAGAATGATAGCCTGATGCAGGGATGGCCGGAATTGCACAGACGGAGAGGCAAAATAATGAAATGCTGAGTGTCAGAGAGTAGTAGTTCTTAATCTAATATTTCATGTGTAAGACTACTTGTATTTTTATTTCAAGTAAACTGCATGGCTTTGGATGCATTCCAGGCCTTGGGATCATCTTTGTCCTGCGTTTTCCACTACCGTACTCCCTGCAGGAGCAGGGCTGGCTGGGTGGTTGCCAGTCAGCCAGTATTCCTAGCCCAGTGTTTTCACCATTACACTGAACCTAGCTTGTTTTGGATGACCAAACATTGCAGTAACTCACACTGCTACTGCTGCTTTTTTGTGAGCTCAGCCTTGATAAACAGCTCCAGGCAGGCAGTCTTTGCAGGAGTTGCATTTGCAGCCCCTGGGAGCCACGTCCACTTGCTGAATGCTGTTTGCCATCCCCAATTTGACTGCTGCAGTCCTGTTCTCTATGATTACCTGTCTACGTGAGGTACAGTGTTATTTTTGGATTGCAGTGTACATAGATTTATATACGTGAAGTGGCACCTCGTTGAGCCATGGGGCAAAATGTTAACCCCCTCAAAGGAGTCAGCAATGCTCAGTGCATTCCAGGTAGCAACCCTTTGTTATTTGCTATTTTGCAATTATTAATGAGTTTTCCTGCGTTTTGAGGGGAGCTAAGGCAAAATGTACTAGTTTATAACTGTTTACTCCTGAAAGCACATCCAATTTAACATGTTTTGAGGTTAACTTCTGGGAAATGAGGTGACTGTTGGCTATGAATCCCCATTCTGTCTGGCAGTTAATTTTATGTATCCTGGTATAAGGATTCTTCAGGACGATGCTCGTAGTCATATGGTTTAGCTCTAGGTGATCCTGTGAGGAGCAGGGAGTTGGACTTCATGATTCTTATGGGTCTCTTTCAACTCAAGATATTCTGTGATTCTGTGATTCTGGTGCTGGACAAAAGTGAAAATGCTGTTCTCTGGGTTTTTTTCCCCCTTCTGCAGATAATGGGACATAATCAATTGGACAGCTTACATGGCGAAAATACATTCTACTTAAATGAAGCTGTTGTGTATGTGTCTCTAAGCAGTCTCAACAGATCAGATTCTTCTCTCGTTTATGAGGATGGTGTGTATGGGCTGAACATCTCAAATTCTGATAGAGCAAGGACTAGTGAAAATCAGGTGGACCTCAAAGTGGACACTTCTTGTCAGCCAGCGTTAACCAGTGCACTGTGGAAATCCACTGGTCCTTACCAGCAGATGTCTTTTTCCAGCAAAACCATCAAGGATGCCTTTAATAATGGTAATTAACACTTTATTTAATTAACAAGTAGTATGGGCAGTTTGCCACCTCGCAGAATGAATAATCCCAGGAATGAAGATGGTGGAAGCAATAGATTTTGCTAAAACAATTGCATGCTACTTTGCAAGCTTGTTGAGGGTAGGTGAGAAAATGAGGAGAACAGAAATGCAGAAAACTTGAAAAAAAGCCAGAAAAACCCTGTTTGTGTTTGTATACCAGTACTCAGAATGTTATTCCCTCCGAATCCTTTCCCAATGCTTTTTTACTTGGGTTTGGTTTTTTTGTGAGCTGAAGTCACTCTTACTGTTTCGAGTGCATTTTATTGGCTGTTTTAGAACATATGTGCATTACTTGATGATTTCTAGTTAGAATAACTTTTGATTGACCATCTTAAAATGATAATCAGTGGTCAAACACCCTCTGAAAGACTCCGTAGTTTTGGAAAGAAAATTACATCACTTTTAAGGGATAATACAATATTTGACAATAAGTTTCCATGTTAGTAAAAATAACTCTTACTGCATTACCTTTCTTTATTCTTGTATTTTACCAGAATCCCCAAAGATACGTAGATTGCATGGCAGTTATTGATGGTGATTACCAAAATGAGTGGAAGAGGCCACCTATTTAAGCACTGCATTGCATTGAAAATTCCCTGAAGAACTTAAAAATACACTAATGAGAAACTCTAAACTATCTGGGTTTTATTTCTCATGGTGCACAACCCTGGTTTTGATCTGATTTGGTGTCTGCATTCTTTGATTATTGTGAGAGTTGTAGAGCAGCATGTAAAAAACACAGCAGCTAAAAGTCTTAGGGGACAAAGGTGTGCTTTTAGTGTAATAGATTAAGTAATTTGGTGGGATTTTCCTGCACAGTTGTGAAATTCACGTGAGACATGGCAAGTCAACACTGCAGCAGTGCCCAAGCTCCCATTTTTTCTGCAGCTGGCAGTGCAGGATGACTTCTGTCCTAACATCAGCTGCATGCAGGTCAGGTCACAGCAAAGACCAGTGAGCAGCAGGATCAGAAGTTGAAAACATACACAGGTACAATGGTTTTTAACTGTCTTAGGCCAAACCTTGAAGTTGTTCAAATAAAAAGTCCTTGATTAAGGCACCTGCTGCTTAGTACTCCTTGTGATGTATTAAGCAGGCATCCACTACAGCCTTTCTAGTCCTTGGTACATGGATTGCCAAAATAGCATTTTATAATCAAAGGTAGGGCAGGCTAGCCTCATCACGACAATCAGCAAACCAAGCTGATTAGTAAAAGAGATTAATATTTCTAAAAATGCCTAAACAATTAGCCTGGTGAAACTTGTTCTAGTTTGACTGAAGTTGTCATTTTAGTAATAGGTTAGCTAAGGTAGCGCAAATTTTAAAAGGAACACATATGTGGGTTTAAACCTCTCAAAAGTGGATTAGCTTGCACTGGCAAACATTCAGATGCAAGCTAACCAGGATACTTTCTACTGAGCCCACATAAGAGTGTCTGGTTTAATTAAACTGGCTTGTACCAGTTTAATTGCACTGATTCTAAGATAAGCTGGTGGAGCTTCAGTATGTAAAGATGCCCTTCACCTACAATGGGCCAGCTTTGTGTTCAGTGGCTGTCACTGCATCTTTTGTAAACATCCTTATCTTGCCCTGGTAGTGGGGCACCGGTGCAGTCCCACCAGCCTGCGGACCAGCACTGGCTACAAAGTCTGCCCAAGAGGTAGGGTAAGAGGCTAGTGTGAGTCTCTCTGGCTATGTCATGTCTGTAAAACCTGCAGTTACTGCTTTGACTGAGTCACAAGGTGCCTTTGGCAAAGCAGTGCAGCAAATCCTTGCAGCATCCTGATGGTGTAGATGGTGCTGCGAAGCCCCCTGGCGCGTTGCTGGAGCAGGCAGGGCTGAGAGCCTCCCCCAGAGAGATATGCCATCACATTCCACAGTCACATTTGTGATTTGGAGGGTGACAAGCATTCTATGCTCTGATCATGCAGTGCATGAGCCTGCACAATTCACACTTGCTTCTGTCATGCATCAGGAGCCCACTGTATGGGGAGCGGGTAATGAGAAGAACACTAAACTTCCCCCCTGAAAGACAGATGGCATCTGAAGCCCCAGCAAATGGCTCTGCACATGGAAATGAAATAAATCACTTGTTCCTAAGCAATGTGAATCAAGCTGAGCAGTATGAAAGTTTCATACAAGGAAGCTGATTTCCCTTTTTTGGGGTTGTGGTTGTTTTTTTTTTTGCTATGCTTTTTCCCCAAAGAGTTGAGCAGAGTTTAAGAAGGTCTCTAAACTTGTGCTTCCATTTCCTGACACCTCTGCAGGATATAGTCAGTTCCGATCACTGTGAAGGAAAACCAACAGAGATGCAATGAGAGAAAGACTAGAAAGAATTTTAAAGTTATCTGAAACTTTTAATATTTTCATGTGGATGAATGTTTCATGACATTTTACTGCATTTTTCAACCAGCTCTATGTATAAAGTCTCATAACCATCTTTCAAAAAACATTCCTAAGTAATAAGTCAAAAGAGAACTAAGAAACAAATACTGAGTATGGTTTACTGGAAATAGCCACGTACCAGATACATGGCCAGATCTTGCATATAGTAAGTTTTGTGTGTACACAAAAGGAATTTCTTTGTTTTGATTAATTCTCCTAGAATTATTAGGCATCTTGTAAGAAGTCTGGCCTGTCAAAAAAACCTTAAATTATTTAATGAGAAACACCACCTGAACATGTTGTCAAGGAGTTAATCATGCTGCATTCTACCGTATGTTAAGTACTATGCAATTTAGCTTCATAAATACACTCAGATGGAAACGGCTACATTCCTCCAGTGCATAATTTTCCATTCATATTTTCTAAGGTAAGACATATGTCTCTTCACATAGCTAGCATCATGAGTATATATCATTGTTTTATGTGTATGGGAGGGAACTTTACTAAAGACCTTGGGGCAAGTTCCCACAAAGCTGAAACTGGCACAAGTACACTCGCTAGAAAAGGTGTGTCAGTCAACAGGAGGAGAATATGATTGAAAGAAAAATGTGTTAATGCTTTACACTAATGGTTATGAAATTATCTGCATGAAAGAAGACAAGTACTTTGGCTAATTAGGAATCGGGAAGTATAGGTTTTGTGTCAGACTAGACTGAGAATTGAATAAATTACTCTTGCATTTAATTGACATGTCAGGTTAACTAGCTGAAGTGATGCCTAAGGATTTACCTATGGATTCACCTCTTTGATTTCAGGAATCAGTGCATTTTTAATTCTTTTAAGCTTTGAAGTGAGTAGCATTGTTCACTGGTATTGCCTTTAATTTTTTTTATTCAGATGTTGTAGCTACAGGAATAGAGTTAAAAAGTGATAGATCTGGAAAACTGCACTGAAACTTGATTGTGGGAGATTTTTTTTCCCCAGACATTTGCAGTGTTAGCATGAAAAATCTTTATGCATGATGGAGTGAAAAATATAATTTAAATCTTTATGGGGAACATAGAAAAACCTGTGATCTCCATAAACAGCCAAATGCAAAACAGGAAGCAAAAATGGGGCTCTTTGATTAATGTGATTTTAATCTTATTTTAAAGGACAGAAATTTGTACATGTATGCATATGAGCAAATGAGATGGCTTGATTTTGGCAAAATAATCTGTTTATAGTGGTTTTCATCAAAGAAAGTGGTTTCCAGAGATGTAAAATATTTTATTTGCAATAGAAAAAGCAAAAACCCCAGAAACAATGAGTAGTATCCTATAACTCCATTTTTTCCCCTTATTCTTTATAAGAAATTCCTTTCCTATTCCTTAAGGTGGATTGTGCTAATGGTGATTGCGCTGTTGAACCTGTTCTTAAAACTGTAGATCAGATTAATTTGTTTTAGTTTCCCATTGGTTATTGAGATGATGTTTAGAACAGCACGTTATTTTTTGGCTACCTTAACATCAGCTGTGGCCTAATGAGATTGTGTAAGAGTACCTGCATATGTTTCCATCAGGGAGGTTGAGGATGGCGCTGTATGTGCCTGGCTCTTTTCTCATATTTGTGTGAGATGAATTTGTTGCAGTCAGAAGAGGTGTACAATGTAAAGCTGATGCAAGTGTGGTAAAAACAGGTGAAATACGCTGTGCACTACAGTGTTAAAAAGCCGTCTGAAGATGTACAAGCTGTTTCCCCCTGGTTCCAAGTCAGCACAGGATTTTGGCAAGGGGTGAAGCTCAGTAACTCAGGGCCTTATTCAAATAAGCATAGCTACTGCTGCCAGCACTGGAGGTGGTTAATGGGATCCCATATTGAGGACTTTGTTGAATAAGATCGCTTTCATCAATTGGAACCTGTTAAATAATGACTAGCTTCCACAAAGAAAGTCTTCACTGTTCTGCATATGTGACTGTTGTGAGTTAATTCCTGTACTATTGCTGCTGTATGAACTCCTCCTGAGTATATCCGACCTGTTTGTCTTCTGAGCTTGAACGTAATTGTGCCCCATAGAGCACACACTTTACATGTCTCCTGTTTAAACAGCATCCTTCATAGCCAACAGCAGGCCAACCTCTTACCATCTGCGGAGTGGCATGTGAGGATGCTTTTCTGCCTATTTTGAGTTTTTCTGTTGTGTTTCACAATATTTTTTATAGTGCCGTTTTTTTCACTGTTTGCCCTGCACAGTGAGTGAATTCTTTCTGTTGCTCTTTCACTTGAGAAGAGGGAAGGAGGGAAGTCTTTTAAAAAGAAGGGATGACATGACTGTGGAGCTGCAGGTTTGTCAGAGAGCCTCCTGAGCAGATGTGATATTTTGAGCTACTTTAAACTTTCTGTCTTTTTTAATTGAGTAGAAGCCAAATTGAGAACATGCAATTAATTCCAAATTGCTCTTTATGCGTTCAACATATTCCTTCTACTCTTAGGATGGATGGCTGCATGGATGTGCACAGAGCCCATTCAGTGCTCAATATAAGTTATAATGAGAATAAAACGAAATGGAGCTATAAGAATATGAAGTTGAGTAACATTAGCACCTGCATCTCCCAAGTTCAAAATCACATTGATTTATTAGAACAAGTAAGATCTTACTTTTCACTCTGCAACAGATAACAGCAAATTTGCCTCCTCTGAGTTTTGTGCTCTGCCATAAGACATCAGTGTCTGTGGGATACTTGGTAGAAGTGAATCACAGGGGAAGTATTTTTTTCCTCTTGGGAATAACACTGCCATTTGTTTAAAGCAGATGGCAGAAGGGATTAAATCACATGGCAGAGTGATACTAAAGTAAAAAATATGTCATTATATGTTATCTGCAATTAGTATATTTCAAGTAACGCTTTTCAGCTTTGCAGCACTAGGGTTTGTAGTTCTGTTACTAATTTTCTCATCTCAAAACACTTTTTCTCATTTCTGAACATAACCACAGTAGATGCAGCAGTATTACATAACCTTTTAATTAAGGCAGTTAATGATGTGCTGGTTTTATTTGTATGCTTAATGTAAGTACCGAATTTCCTGTGTAATGCCTGTCTGATTTTATTCTTTCTAATATCTTCTCATTTAGAGCTCATTCATTAGAAGAGAAGTTTAAAATAGTGCACGTCTTTAAGGTGATGAATGGAGGGAAGAGATTGTCCATCCCTGTCTTTTGAGGTACCACTGGTGTTGGTGTAAATCTGCACATCATACTCAGGGTTTCATTGCCTGCAGACTTCTTAAACGACAACAGGACAATGGCCAAATCTTTCTCATTTTCCTCATATTTACAGTTCCTGCAACTTAAGTGCAATGGTTTTTGAAGTCAGTGGAATTACTGGCACCAATGAAACTGGAATGGTTTGGCCCATATCTCTTACATGCAGATCTGCTCTTTACTTAGGTGAGGGTGTTCCAATAGATACGGGTTTTAGGGAAGTGGAAGGAGAGAAAGGATCATGATTTGAAGCAGAAGACCCTGGGCAGGGGGTCTTTTGCCAGACAACTGGTTTGTAGTGAAGCAGCTCCAGCTCAGGGTTGTGCAGAGCTGTGACTTTGGCAGCAAGTCCACAGGGAAAGAGGTGATCTCTCAGGAAAAGCAGTCACAAAACAAGAGTCTTGCTAATTGTTGTTTGATGTCAGGAAGATTCCTTGGGAGGTCCGTGCTTTCGTCAGGTAATGTGATCTGTGGGTGGAGACCTGGTTGCGTGCCCTGCTTTAGTACATTAAAATTGTTTTGTATACGTTTTATAATGGAGTTAGAGCCTGAAATAGATGCACAAGTATGAATAAATAATGCATCCTAATGGCTGGGAGAAGCTGTTTATGGATGATCACATTTTGCAAGATACTGAGTATGCAAACACACCCTGTAAAATCATGTAGCTGAATCACCAAGTGTATCTGGCTTATTTTGAAAAGTACAATCTCATTTTAATTATTTAGTATAATACTTTACATATTCCAGGAAATGGCCTGTAGCATGTTTTATAAAAGTAATGAAGTCTTAGTAATATGAAACCTCCTCAGCAGCATCTGCTGTTAAATATTTATTGAGAAACTGGGGAGGATTGTCTGTCTTTTACTGGCATTCATCACAGGAGCACCCAGTTGCCTTCCACATAAATTATATTGGCCATAGCCAAACTACTAGAGGAGATTTTGTGAAGTATCTTGTTCTGCCTCCCCAGATGCTATAGAAAACTTTCCTTTGGGTGTAAATTTTTGGTGGCACAGTAGATGGGAGGAGTGTTGGTGCTGTTTTGGAAGTTGGTTTTAGTTTAATCGAATAGCAAGACTTCCAGCAGTCACCTGCCAAGATTCCTTAAGCGTCCCTTGGAAGTTTGATCTAGAGCTGGAACGTAAATGATACAAAAGTAAATGCGATTTGGCTGTATTCGTTTAGGGTCTGCCATAGAAAAATAAAAGAAATCCATGTGCCTTTAAAAGTAATTGAATATATTCCATGTTAAAGAATACATGACAGACAGGGAAAGTAGTATATTTGGCAAGGATGAAAAGAGATATATTTTTTTTCTTCTTTTAATTGAGATTGAGAATTGCATGATAGTTGTTGCTGACAGCAGGAACTGCAGAGAAGCTGTCTCCTGTGCACAGCCGCAATGGGAAGGGGATGATGGCCTAAGAAAGGCTTCTGCGTTAAACACAGACAGTTTTGAACTGAAGGTGAAAATGAATGCAGGAGGGTGTTTTAAACATAGCATCACTTTTTTTCTGCTGTGGGGAAGCAGCCTGCTCTCTGGAGTGGTGGGATGGGACTGGTGCAGAGCTGGAGTGCATGAAGCGAAGGAGTGGGAAGGCAGAGGAGGGAGTCGGACCAAAGCAGAGCCACGGTTTACAGAGGCTCAGCTGCGGGACTAGAGATGAAGACAACTTGTAGTAAAGGCAAGGTAGAAGGAGGTGGTGATGAATTGGGGCTTAAGGGTAAGGTCAGTGTTGCCCATAGTGGAGAGAAGTGGGAGCAGAAGCAAGGAAAGTGGATCCAAGTACGTTCCGTGCACTCAAGGAAAGCGCTTGGCTGAAGGGATGGAGGCACATGCTTATTTGATAATTGTGCTTTTTTCTGGCTTTGATGTACAGTTTTCCCCTTAGCTTTTATGCACACTGTTTTCACAGCAGTTATATATTCACAGAGCATTTAGCAAACAATTAAAAAGGGCACCCATTTCAAAATATTCGATCACACCCTGAAATTTCTTATGGTTACAATGCAAAACTTGGGGAATGTGCAACTTTTCAGTTTTTGCTGTTTTTTTCAATGACTGCAAGAAGAAAACATCAGTGCACATGCTTTGTGCCAACCTGAATAAAAATGGATAAAAATGGCTGTGCTAATACTCAAAACTGCAGTCAAAATTTAGCAACTATTTCCCTGTGTTTTGAGCTCAGGGGAGAACAAGTATCTCTGTGACTATCAGATTAGAAGCTTCTCTCAGGTGCTCACTTTTATAGTACTGCCCATATTTTTTCCTGCATTAATCAACAAGCAGCAGCTTCTATTAAAGGGTAAGATTAGCATGTAATTGATTTGAAACAGGTCCTTTGCCTTATTTTATGCTTCTGCAGCAGTTCTATATATTGGCTTAGTATTCCTCTGCCACTTACTTTGAGTTTTGATCTCATCATCTTTTATGAGTAAGAAGTGATGGATCTGGCCTGGTTTTAGGAAACTACCATACAAACCCAAGGTGCTTAGGAGGACACTTGAGAGTGTTTTATAAATGATCTCCCCCTTTTGGCTTTTGTTACAGAGTTGTGCCCTTCTGCTACTCAAGAAAATGTTTGCCAAAGTCCAAAGCACTCTCCTTTGTGTTGCACCTGAAAGACTGGCCAAAAGCTGGGGACTAAACCGATTGTTTGCCAAGGTCTTTGATTTAATGTTTATTTCAAAGCAAAACTGTAGTTAAAAAAACCCAAACAACCAAAACCATCCCTAAAATATGAAGCAAAGTTAATCAGCACAATAATGTCTGTCTGTGGTAACAGAGAGCTGAAAAGAATAGTTTTGATGTGTAAATGTCCCCTTTTGTTTCAAAGGGAGTGAGTTCATGTGCCAGAGACATTGTTTTTTTCAGGGTTAATGCTAACTGTTTCTCTCTTCAGGAGGGAGGGAGAGGAAGCTTCACTGCAGTGTTTTACGTGCAGGGTGCAAATTGGGATGGTGGGCAAGGGAGGTGTGGGGATGTACTGGCTGGCGGCAGAAAGAGGGGCTGGTTTCATCGTCTGCCGAGTCTTTGGAAATGCTGCTTGGGTCTGTAACTTTATGGGATTTCTCTTTCTCCAGCAAGCATTCAAGCAGGAGCGTTACCCACTGACCGCAGTTTGTTTTGACTTCAGCCCACTGGCCAGATGCCTTCTGCAGATTATGGGCCGGGGTAGACAGTTGCAGCCCGCTTCAGATAGACCCATATTAGACACCTGAACGAAGAGGCTGCAGGATTTTCCCCAAGCTTTCCCGCTGTGATGGTCAGCGGACAGGCGAGTCACCCCTGGCCCTGGAGAGGTGCCCTGCATGGGACGGCGGGCACGCTGCTGGGTGCTGGGTGGAGCAGCAGCCCCACGCCGGCAGCTGGTCACGTTCCTTGTGATCCTTTGTAGGAAGGGTGTTCCTGGGGTTTTATGGTTATTTTCTCTTGATCATTTGAGTGCAGCTGTGTTTAATGAGCTGGAAAAGAAGTAGGTCAATAAAACATGTGTTCGTTGTTAGCAGAATACCTGTTGGACCATGTGTGTGTCTGTAATTGACCATCTAAAGCTTCAAAGCTTAGCACAAAGACAATTTAATAGGGAATTCATACCTAAATAAATTAATGTTAAGCAGAAGCAGGCAGCTGGCAGGCAGTATGCCCTGCCAAGGTGAGACTGTGGGTATTTAATGCACAGACAAGTTATGATTTCAAGTCAGACCTATTTTTAAGTCTCTCTTATTGATATGTATTAAAAACCAGCATGCCAAAAATAGTTTAAAATCCATGTGCTTTAAAGCCAACACAACTGATAACATAGCCGTGTAAGTAGGTTAAAATTTTAAATTATTTCAACCTAGAGGCATGCTATGAACTTGATGTTAAAGTGGTATCACTGGCAATGTCTGAGCTTGAGATATTTTAAAAATCTTTCCTTTGATAACACCAGTGTTAGAAATAGTGTGATTACTGGGCTTTAATAAAAGAAGAGATGGCTGCATCATCACATGACTCCAAAACCTGGAGCTTTAAGATGGGTATCAGATGTTGGAACCATTATGGAGCTTTGTGATAAAGCAGTTCTAGTGGAATAAACGTAAATTTTGTCTTAGCCAAGAATTTGGTCCAAATTCTCTAGACCAAACTTCTCTAAAAAATTATGAGGCAAAACCTGAAAACTGAATTGCATTGTTTTACCTAAGCCAACAACTAAACAAAGAACAGAGACATGCAGATTAATGACATTTCCAGTAATTTTACCATGATCAAAAAATCCAAAGTACAGATGTGAAGAAGAGTTATGTTTCAGATCTTATTCATGATAGACTTTGAATTATTTCTGTCCTCTGTCTTGTAACAAAAAAGCACCAAAACCTGATGAGACTAATTAACATAGGATCTGTTACGATCTAATTGTTCATCTGCTTTTTGTGAAAAGACTTCTTATTCATGAAGGTGCTTGTTTGCCTAAGAAATGCAGCTGCTGCTTTTTCACGGGGTTGGGCTGGTTAAAAGTAAATGGCAGCATTAAAATTCTCAGATTGATTTCCTGCCTTATTCAGTCAGCTGGGAAATGGATTAGGCTATTTCCTTGGTAGCTTCAGGGTCAAAATATTTTTCCCAGTGCTTTGAGACCTGGTACCACATACAGTTCCTGCTGTGAAATCAGATTTACTGAGGTGCGAAGGCCTGGTTTTTCCATGGTGTTTGGGACCTCGGCTCCCAGTCAAACTGCTCAGAATTGTCCTCAGATCCTCAAAGCTTATAGATGGCTTCTCTGTACGAAGTGGTCTGAACCTGCACGGCAGCAGCAGTATCCTGGCTGTTCCAGGGCCCCAGTGGGTCCGGTGCTGCTGTGTGGCGTTCCCTTTCTCCCACCAACCACCAGCTCCATAAACAACCGAACCGCTAGTATGGAAAAAATCCATCTCAAATTGGGTAAGTCTTAGTAGGCACTAAAAAAATCAAATCATCACCAGGAGGAAAGGGAGAGGGGCCTGGAGTTCCCTGGGGAATCGTCCATCCGTAATGAATCTGCATGGAAACCACTGGGAGCATCATTAGAGACAAAGAGGTGCTGTGGAATTTGCTGGTGGGCACTTTCTGTGGAGCTCATGGGAGTTAGGCTGCCGTTTACTGTTGAACTGTAATGGCAAATGAGAGCCTGTTGCCGTTGAATTCCTTTGAATATCCCAGACCCAGTAGACTTAGCACTGTTTTTTAGGTGTCTGCTTGTGCTTTGCATTATGCATGAGTGCCAGTGGGGGGATTAAATACAGCAGCTCTGCCATTTCAAATAGCTTTGGCCTGAAGTTGATGTGTCGGCTGTCAGTCCAGGTGAACTTGGTATAAAAACTGGTACCAGTTATTAAAAATAAATGGTAAACCCAAAACCTAACTCTGCATGTTTTCAGAGGAGTGTTTTGAGAATCTTTAACATATTTGTTGCTAAAAGTGGCATAAATTTCTCTTCATTTAATGAAATTTCATTTTGTAAAGAAGGCCAACATGTGACACAGATCTCTGAAAGTCACAGCAAATTAATTCAGTGTATACATGCAGTTTCTACAAAATCCATGTGGTGAGTTCCCCCCAAACTTACACCACCCCCCACCCCCCACTTTTTCGAGGGGGAACAGCTGGGAAGGAAAAAACCACAAGTATCTAACCCGGCCTGATGTCAGAGCTGACCCAGCTTTAAGGAGGAGTTTGAATCGGAGGCCTCGTAAGATCCCTTCCAATTTGAGTTATCCTGTGATGCTGTGAAATTAGGGTTAGAGCTGAAGGAGGAAAACTAAGGACTTTCTATTAAAACCACAGGGACTCACGAGGGCTTTTTTGCCTGGAGTGTTCCTAGTGCCTTGATAATGTCTTCCTGTCCTTCCCATAATCATCGCTGTGGGCACTCTAGGCTTACCTGAAGAGCTCTGATCCTCCGGGGAGAGAGGAGGGGTGAAGGAGAAAATCTGTGGCATTTATTTGATGTGGAAGTGCTTACATCCTATGACAACAGATGGAAGGTGAGAATCAGTGTGACTAATGAGTTGTTTACTTGGCTATTGTATCCCAACTCCCCCCCCACCGGAGCATGGGCTGTGTGTGTTTTGGTATGTATTGATCTCAGATTCCTGCAAATGCCATTGCTTTGTGCTTCACCTTCCGAGCAGTTTATGCAATGCCACTAATCCTGTCTCTTAGTGCTACAGGAAGGGTAGGGTATGGTAGTTAGGATGCGGAATGCCACTTTTTTTCATTTCCTGTACAACATCAGCATGTTTTTAGCCAGGAGCTCTCATTTCTCCTAGTTTGGACCCAGACCCCATTTGGAGAACCGAGATGTCCTTAAAAACTCCTGTGAAAGCTGGCCCCACGCACTGCAGGCCTGCAGTCTGCTGTTATTGTTGTCTATAGGTTGCCTAGAAAAGTATTTTTATTTTGGGGGAGTGTCTCTCTGGAGTTTCCTGATACCTATCCTCATAGTACCAGAGCTAAACTCATAGAGAACAGGGGGGAAATTGGATTTGTTTTTAATGTGGGATTTGGCAGTATGGGTCTGTATGCATGAGACAATTTGTGATTTTTTCCAGAATTTGTTAGAAACAGCCTCTAACCCCTTTTGAGAAAATTGGTGGGGGAGACAACAGGGAATGCCTGGGTTTTCTTTATTTAATGAAATGGTCTCAGCTTAGATAAAAAGGAGAAGGGGCTGGGCTTAAGTGGTATTTTGTGCTGTGGTGTGGCACTGCTGGGCTGAACAGGCTACATGGCCCCAAAATGTTGAAGTGCTGTCACAGATCACCACATACTTGGACTCCAGCCTCAAGCCAGTCCCTCTTTGCTGGGGAGTTTGACCAGCCCAACATTGAAAAAGTGGATTTTTCTGGTCAGCTGTGCCGTTCTTATCTAGGATATACACGGTGCAGCTGCGGATCTGGCTCTTTAGAAGAGAGTTACCTGCAGTGTTGTAGGAGAAATAAATTTTGCATAACTGAGAAGCAGGTAAAGGGTGTTTCAGTTTGCACATAAACTCCAGGGGCCAGGGTGCAATGAGATGCCAACAGCCCTTGGCCGCTGCAGAAGTTGGAGGGAGTGGGGAGCCGGGAGTCTCACAGAAGACCTCATAGAAGGGTCTGAGCTACAGCTCAGCTTTGTTAAAGCTTTGGAAATATGGGAATATTTTCTGCTCTTATATAAATATGAAGGAAAAATTGTGTTCCTTAGGTGTAAATGAGCAAGAGGAAGGCTGTGGCCAGGTAGTCAACTTCGCCTGTCCTTTCTGTGCAAGGGGTGCAGGAACAAGACAGCGGGCAGAGCCCAGCCCAGGCAGGAGGGGTGCAGGCAGAGGCAGTGGCAGCAGTTTTGCTGGGTACTAGTCTGGTGGGTGCGCTGTTGAGCTGAACACAGCCTGCCCGAGCATCACTCGACAGGTTGGAAGGGAGCAGAGGAAAGGGTAAGTAAACGCTGAATTTAAAGAAAGGGAATAATACAAAACTCATTTTGTGGCTGATGTTGGCAGGTGAGTTCCAGTCACAACGAAGGAGGCTCATAAAAGGCCGATGGTCCTTACTTACCTGGCTCGTGGTCCATACTGAGTTCTGACTGTCAGTCATAGCACAGCAGAGAACGGGGCTGGGGAGGTTCCCATGGGTGCCCCACCTGCCTGGGGAGCATGGGAGAACTTCCCAGCCATCACTTTCTGGTAGCAGCCCCCTTCACCAGCCTTCCTCTTCCTTGCTGTCTGCATGGATAATACCTTTTTTTTTTTTTTTTTTTTTTTGAGCATCCTCAGCTCTCAGAGTTCTTTAGTAGGCTGCAGCTGATGCTTTCAAGGCTTGTTGTGGAGGTTTCTTTCCTGTACTGGGAGAGCATTTAAAGAGGGGGATTTCTCCCACCATTCTCCTGCATGGGGCCAAGGGCAGCCGGTCCCTGTGCTGCACAGGGAGCTCAGGAGAGGCTTCTTGGTAGCTATCAGTGCTCTGCATAACAAGAACTGGTACTGGCTGGCGGATTGGTCCCCTTTCCCCACTTTCCCTTCACCTGAGGCTGTTATTACCAATTCTGGCAGTTCTTCCACCCTCCCCAAGCAGCCGCTGTCAGGATGCATCATGCTGCTGCCTGCGATACCAGCTGGTGTCCTGGCTCGGCTGCTTCCAGCATGGCACCTGGTAGGGAGTGATCAGGCACCCTCCCCACCAGCAGGCTGAGTATGTCAGCCCAGGGACACATTCTACTTTTATTAGGCAGAGCCTGTGTTGAGTGCCACCTGAAGCACAGCCAAAACCAGCCCCTTCCCTCCTCAGTTGGATTAAGCACAACGTTTTCAGCCTGAGAAGCCACTGATCACCCCAGCAGCAGCTGGGCTCTCACCTCCTGGGTGCTCTTCTGCTGTTCAGGTTCTCTGGGTGCAACAGAATTTGGGGGGAAAAAAGAGAAAAAAAAAAAGAATAAAAAAAGCAGCTAAACTAGTGGTAAATCATTTGTTTAGATAGTGACAGAATCTGATTTGTTTTTCCAGAATGCTGACAGTTTCCACTGCTCAGCTCTGCTGCTTGGAGTTGTAACAGTTAATGAGAAATGGTTTGGAAACAGCTACTGTTTTAATTGGTGAAGCAATTACTGTTTAGTTTTGATGGTGGCAAATAACTGCATGTAAGGTGTTTCTCTTTCTTTTCTGGGTTTTTTCAAATTTGTAATTAGGCTTCTCCAATTATGTACTTCATAAACTTTGGAAACAGATCTTTCAAATAAGTGCTTACTGCCTGATATTCTTATGCACATAACTTTGTTAAGGTGAATAGACTCACAGGACTTAAAAGGAATATTAATGTGGGCAGAATTACCCCAAAATATAAGTGTTTAGAGGTTGAGGACCTTCCACTGGTAGGGCTCTTTTATTAAATAAATAAAACTGAAGTATCCAATTTACATAAAGAAAAGCAGACGTAGGATATTTCTGGTTTCTTCTGTTGCTGCAAATTGTAATCTTTTTCTAATATGGGTATCAAAAAGAAGTAAATGCAAAAGTGATCTTTAATGAAGCAGGGCTGTTTGAGTAAGTTAGGAAGTCAAATCCTGCTGTGTTACATATTGCAAAGAACTTGCTGTAATCAAGACTTACTCTGGATTTTCACCAAGACCAAAACTTGATGCTTTAAATCCAGTGTAAAACAGTAAAAGGAAGGGAATGTGGGGTTAATTTTCTTAACATCCTGTGTCATCCCACTATGACCAAGCACCACTTGTGTATACATACCTTGCCCCTGCCACTGACCCTGCAGTCTCAGCTGCAGGTATAACATGTATGTGGCTTATGCTGGGAGCCAAAGCCCCAAAGCCTGTTTGCTCCCCCCAGCTGTATGAATGTCAAAGAGGAGAAGACGCTGAAGGCAGAGGCAGCGATGCGGTGTGTTCCCACGTGCCCATCGCATAATCATCTCCCACCGCTCCACCCACCCCATGGTGGGGAGCAGCTGGGGAGCCTAGGCTTTGCAGGGTGCCAGCAAGCTTGGTTTGCCTTAAACCCCTGCCTCAGTGAACAAGACTGGCGAAAGCCACATGTGCCAGGGGAATGGCAAGTGTGGGCAGGTGTCATTTTAAATTGCCGCCAGTTAGAGCGACATGGTGTGTAAAAAACCAAGTATCTCCTTTATAACAGATTTTCATTGCACATATGTGTGAGAAGGAGTAGGGACTAGAGCAGGCATGAAATGTCTTTTTAGCTCTCTGTATGAATGGCCAACGCTCAAAGGACCCCAGTGCTGGGTTTGCTTACTTCTGGGGCTACCCATGCTGTGGGAGGGGTGCCAAGCTCTCCTTCTTCCTGCAGAGTCCTTTTTGCAGAGGGTAACCCTCCTGATGTAAGAGCAGAGATCATTCTGGGCAAGATTACAGTGAGAAGTATTGCAGCTTGTCCATTGCAGACTTTTCTCTTCCCTAGGTACAAGGATACACGCTCCCTTGTTATACGGTTTGTTTTTATGGTAAAAAGTGCTTTGCAGAAATACAGATGTAGAAAAGCCAACTCCTAAGGTGTAGTTCCTGAGGGCCTGAAGTAGTACAGAAAGCTGGCGAGGGAGAAGACCCAACCGAAGTTATTTTTAAGTAGTGCACAGATCATCCCAAAAGCCTTCAGAGCTCAGTGCTGGAAAACAAGTACCTGATTCTCTGCATTTGCAGGAGAAAACTGGAAAGATAACAAATGAAGATCCTTAATAATTTCTTAGTGTTTGGGTGCAAGTATTATCTCCACGTCACACCTAAAGGATTGAGACAAGAATAGAGTAGGTAGTTTGTGCAAATAAACACAGATGAACTTGGCAGAAAAAGCTGAATGGTTATGCATCTGTTACAGACTGCAAGTGCCAGTCAATTAGACTTCTAACTGGGTTTACTCAGTTGATTCTTTTTCATCCGTAAAAGGGAGGCTTGCAAATAAAATTCTGCGTAGTGATGGAAACTGTATTAATTTTACAATTGTATTATTACTAATAAAGGTACTAATTATGTGCTGTATGTTTCTCTCCAGCCCAACTCTGACAGCATTTATGCCTTTCCATTTTTGTATGTCTGGTTAGTGAAGTATGGGTATAAATTTCTCTTATTGTTAAAATAGTGACAGTGATCATCCCTTGGATGACAGTGGACAGACTTGAACAGATTTCAGTAAACTTGGGTAAGGTATCTCTCACCAGGCTGTAGTATCATTTGTAATACAGCAGTGTGTTCCTTTCTAGACAGATGCAGCAAACTAGAAAATGGTGCTAATGAAAAAGTCAGAATTTGCTCTTTATGATGGCACGGGCATAGCAGAAGATGCATTGTCACATGGACTTCTCTTGTGCGTTACAGATCTGAATGCATCGCAGACCCAGGGTCCCCAAACAAGCATTCCAAACGAGGGATCCATCCAGCCACCACAGGTAGATGCACTGCTGCTGAACCACCAGCCTGAGAGCGTCCAAGATGCAGGAAGTGGAGGCAGAATAGAAGAGAAGATTGTTTACCTCTGATGGCTCATTTTCTAATCTCAGCAGCACTTTGGAAATACAATTGTGTTTGCTTTTCTAAATGTCCATAGTTGCTCTCTGTATGACCAAATGGCTTTAAGGATAGTATTTAATATTCAGTGCAAGATTTTCCCCATGATAAATATAACAATTAAGTTATTTTGAAGCCTTTGTTTTATAATCTTTAATTTATGACATGATTTCAAATGCTTTGCAAGAAGCAATGGGTAGCAGGGGAGGCGTAACATTTTGGAATTGTAAATATGCCACCAAGAGCTGTGAAAGCTAGTGTTGATTTTCTCTTGAGTTGTCTTTCTAAAAGGGCAAGCTAAGAGAGATGCACCTGCTATTTAAGATTTGAGAGTATGGATCAGTAATCTTCTAACAGTTGTGAGAAAAGAGCAATGTGAGAATGATGGCTATAGTCTTCACTGAAATGTGCTATGTAACCTTATCTGTTGGGTCATTTTACTTATCCCCTGGCTCAGGAACTGCTCAGAAGAGGATATTTTTTATGGTCTCAACAAAATTGCATAATTGTAAGTGTTTGTTCATGTCCCAAAGCTTATCATAATTTTGGTACTACTGCCAGTTTCTGTGCAGAGGTGCTGTAAATCAGTTTGTTATTGTATTATAACTGTACCTCATTTCAGTAAGTGCCCTTACACATTAAAATTTACCAGATGAAAGCACCTCACTGGTCAAAAGAAAAGAAAGGGGAAAAATAGTAAGCTTTAAGTTAATTGAACCCTTCCAGAACTTCGCTGCTTTCCCATGTAGGAGCCAGCTAGCTTCCTGCTTTCAGGTTCACGGCATCATCTGTGCATTAGTTAGTAAGAAACCAGGACCTGTTTTATGCCTTTATGTCTTTCAGAAATATTTGTACACTTCTGTCAAATTGAATAAACGTTCTGTGCATTTCTGCAAAACTGTAACTTTGATTCATTGTCAGGTCCTCCAAAGAAGTTTGAAAACAGGAATGGGAAAAAAAATTAAAAAAAACAATCTCCTTTCCTGATTTGCATTGTGCCCTGCTGTGGATATGCCTGCCTTGGTCCAGCGCAGCCAAAGCTGTGCTCCAGGCACCTGAGCTGGCAAAACCAAGGATGTGCCTATTCGAGCAGGCACGGGCAGCCCTCTGGACTGGCCAGATGCTGCTTAGCATGGCCAACAGGATCAGCAGTGGTGCAGCTGTACAACTCCTGGATTGGAGCTGCCTCACATCTGCCCAGCTCATGGGGCAGAGAAGCGCAGGATTGCCCGTGCCCGTTTGCCTGTGTACACCCCAAGCATCATGTGGTTTCCATTTTACCCTAAGCTTGCATTGTGCAAAATCTCTTGCGGGGGGTGGAGTTTTAGATAGTAGATGTTTGTCAGCAAGGGTTTCCTGATGTGGAGGATTCTCTTCCAGGGACTGGTGTGCTAATGGGATTATTCAAAAGCAGAGCTTTCTGAGTTGCATCTTACTGGGCTACCAGACTAGATGTTCAGTTGGTATCTTGGGCTAACAACTGAGCAACTGACCTTCTCAATGAGCAGGACCTGATTCCCAGCTGGTATTAACTGGTGTGCCAATATTATCAGGGAAAGATTGGGCCTGCAGATATATTTTCCGGTCTCTATTTCCAGTCTTCAAGACTCCTGCTCACCTGACACCACCTTAATATGTCTCATTATAAGAGAGAAAACATTTTTAGAATTCCTCGAAATGTTTTACCTTCTTTATTTTTCACAGTTAGACTAAAATTAAATGGAAATCCAACCTCTCTTAAGGGTCATACAGTAAGGATGGTCTACAGCCTCTCTATTTTACCGGTCAGCAATGAATTCAGGGTTGCCATCTGGACAGCTTTTTGGCAAATTTCTGAATAGCCAGACCAGTTTCTTGGGATGCAGTATGTCCCAGGGTATATGCATTGCCCAGGGACCAGCAGGAAATCAGGAAAAACTGAGTAGCTTTCTCCACAATTACTCTCTCTGCATTTTATTATGCCTTTGCTGAAACATCTGGTACTGGTTACTGTCAAATCCAAACTGCTGGATGGATAGCTGTTGCCCCAGCCTGGTGTGGGAATTCCTGTGTAAGCGTCTTGCCACTGGGAGAGGAAGAGAGGATGCTGCTTCTTTCATCAGTTTTAATTGATGGTCCGGGAGTCCAAAAGTGGCTGGCTGGGACTTCAGCTGTTGTGCAAATTCCTTGAGTCCCCTAAGATCAGGCAGCATCTTATTTTGCTCACCTGTGTTTACAGTAAAACTTCTGGCACTTGGGGAAGGCAAAGGCAGGAAACAGGTGGCCTCTACATTTAGGTATTTTAATTGTAGAAAATATTTAAACTATAGGCCAGTATGGTCTCAGCAGGTGCTCTTTATAACAAGATGTATTATGCACCCCTGAACTCTGTCCATTATTTAGGCATTTCTTAATACTTAGCAGAATTTAAATGCAGCCCCAATGAGACTCAGCCATTTTAGCAGGTTGTGTTTTCAGTCATTGTTAGGCATATATTAATGATTTGTCTTGGTTTTTAATTGAAAAATAGATTCAGACGTTCTCCGTTTCACCTTTATTACATTATTTTGAAGTGGGCTTATTCACAAGGCCTGTTGTTTTTATTTTAACTCATCCCATATATTGTGTTTTCTTTTTGCCATGCTTCTCAAGGCATCTTGCCTCTGAAAGCTCAAAATCGAATTTAGTCATTCATTTCAATGTTTAAATTAAAGGAGAAGTTGCTGTACCACAAATCTCCACTGCACCAGGCTGGGCTTCCTCTTTGTTTTTTCTTCCATCATTTAACACAGGAGGGTTTTTTTTTACTGTAGTACCTAGACAGCATTTTCTCCTTAGCGTTGTATGCTAGTGAAGCTGTCATATCTAATGACTTTGACAGATTTTTAAGGGAAACTTGCAAAAAGCTTTTTTCAGCAAATATGTAAAAATGGTAAAGAAGGAATTAATGAAGGGCTCAAGCTTACAGTGGGCTGGATCCAGAATCTTGGATTTATGCATTCAGTCGTTTACAGAATGAGGCCAGAATAAAGCAAATGCTTCACTTGGCTGCTGTTTTGAGTATTAAGGTAAACAACACAGCTACATTTTGAAGAGATTTTTCACAAAGCTCTTCCATGTAATTTTCAAATGACTAAATTAAATACAGATTAGGCTCTCAGCAAAACTCCCCAAAGATTGTTTACTAAAGTGATTAAAAAAAAAAAAATCTGTTAATGTTTGCCATGTAAGGAACATGAATCATTTTACTTAGAGTGCCCTGTGGGCTGCATTAATTTATATGCCACCCATTTAGGTTAAAAAAGCGAGTAAGATTTTTCACTGCTTCTTAGTCAAGTAGGTGAAAATTCTGTGGTAATATACCATAGTGCTGGTAAAATCATAATCATGGTGGTGTTCATTCAGAGAAAAGCAAAGAGGCTGTGCTGTGGTAAGTAATGTATACAACTTGCTCTGACTGAATTTTGAAAGCAGAGTTGCAGATGAGGCAGTTTTCCTTATGCATTTGATGACAAATGGGGAAATAGCGTGACTGCTCAGATACCTTCTAACGATTATTCTGTTTGAAAAGAATTGCAACCCCAAATTCTTCCCATCCAAAGCCTTCACTGTGCCCAGTTTCTATTAGAGAGGCTCCCTTTGGCAGGATGGTGTGAAACCAGAGTGTTTCATTTCTTCAATATAAAGGAAAAACCTCAAAGGATAACCTTGCTGGCATTAATCTAAAGTGTTCTCATTAATACAACCCTTTGCTCTGCAAAACTGCCTCAGACAATAGACTACTCAGCTTCTTGTAGCAGAGCACCAAAGACTAAGAGGACTGTGGAGGAAGTGTCTTGTGGGCCATGGTGTTGGAATGGTCCAGGTACATCGTCTGGGAATGTCAATATTTTTCACTGCCATGTAGAGCAGTGTTGGCAGCAGCTCTGTCCAAGTCAGTTGTTGGCTCCCAAATTCCCAGAAAGCTATGTTTCCTATCCTGGGGATCAGCTATGCAGAAGTTTCTTCCTCTTCTCCTCGCTCGCTCAGGCTCAGGCTCAAGATAAGGATGTGCCCACCCCTCACACGGAAGGACTCTGCCACAGGAGGGTCTGCAGCACCTGCTGAATGCTGAGGTTGGGTCTTGAAATATCCTGGGTGGAGACCAGGAGGAGAGAAAAAAAAGCATGAAAAAGGCACTCTGGTTATAGAGAAGGCAGGAAGAGTGTCCCCTAACATGGGATGTTTTCTAGGCTCCTTCATGGAACAAGTTTTTTATTCTGAGAAAAAAAAAATCAGTAATTATTACACTACTTGTTGTTTGTTAGACTGATAATCTGAGAACTGGTTAGATGCCATATTTTTTAAATCCAGTACCAGATGGAGCAAGGATCAGATATTTATGAAAGTGACAGTGAAGCATGCAAGTTGAAACAAAGAATTTCTCCTATGGAGGCTGCTTAACAGACCCAAGGGAACTTTCTTATCAGCTTTCTTTAAAACTGCCAAACTATGCCTACAGGAGTTGTGTAGAGGTGTGACCATTTCACTAACCCAGGTTAACACTGCTAACAGCAAAGCCCTGCACGGATGAACAATCCGATGAATGGAAAACGGCTTGTCAAGACCAGCATGAGTCCCCTGCCCTCCTATGCAAGTGAACAAACCGGACGCCTGCATTCCCTGTGTTCAGCTCAAGCTGTAGACCTACTTGTGCTCCTCTTGAGTAGCAGAAGGAACATGAGAAATTGGTGTCACTCTTGGTTAAAGTAATGCCTCACTTGAAATTAAAATTTTCCTTTTTTCCTACATGCACGTAGTTGTCCTAGCACTGCTGAATAAATGCTCCAACAAGCCATTGTAGGTCAATTATAAACTCATCAAATCAAGCCCAATCCAGATACAAAGGCAGCCAAGAGGACAAAAATAGCTTAAAGAGCGCTGACTGAGCATCTCCTGCTTTCAGTCAGCAGAGAGTAACCATTCTCATTCTCTCGGGCCCCTCTCCAGCTTTTGATGCTATTGACTACGTGCTACTGATGTCCTGTACGTGTAAGGAGCAAGGTTTCAGAGTGATGTACTCAAATTGACAGTGAGAAGGAATGAAATTGCCTCTCTGGTGATGTTGCTTTCCTTTGCAGAGTCCCATGTGACCACATGTGGTCTGATTTTAAACCTGTGTGCAGCCACCAGGTGAACTGACAAGGTGCCATGGACTTCATAAAATTATCTCTAAGTGCCTGATGCTTGATTAATATCAAAACAGCTTGTATCTCAGTGAAGGCTGGACACTGTCAATGCTGCAGGCAAAGGAAGGACTTTGAGGATCCAAAGCTAAGGTGTGGCCTCCTTTGAAGCACACATCAAATCAGTCATTCACTTTGAGATCTGGCAATGCCTCTAGATGCCCTATGGACAGAAAAAGCTGGCATATAGCTGTATCTGTGGGTAAGATTCCCTTCCTTCTTCCAGATGGTTTGAAGACTCTGTCACACCATGGAAACAATGTCCTAGCCTCAGCGGATCTCATATGATATCTAGACTACAGCCATGCAAAATATCTGGCCAGTAAGTCATGAGATTGTAGGAAATCCTGTTGCTGCTGTTGAACACTATGGAACATGCCTTAAGCATATCAGACTACCTTCCAGTTGCTGTCCAGGCTTTCTATAGGAAGATTTATCAAGATAATTTTCTTTATTTTTAAGGCCTCAGTAAACATCTAAAGCTCCAGACTAGAGGGCATGGTTGATATTTTTCTATGTCTGGCACAGCAGAATTTTTTACCATCAGGTGAAACTCGAGGGTACAGGAGGCAAAGCTTGCTTGTGGCTGATCCACAGACAGGGATTGAATTTCCTGAGAAACTTCAAGTGCTTGCTAATGTTGCAGGTGAGCTACAAGGTGTGTTCCTCCGGATGGCCCTTAACAGGAACAGTGGGTGCGGAGGGAAGGGTTCCGGCTCTGGGGCTAGTACATGGCTGTCAGCTGGATGGTGCTGGCAGCTTGGTAATCCAGAAAACCTAGCTGTGGGAGGACCAAGCCATTTGGTGCTGCTGAAGCTCCTGCCACAGGTCGTGCTGGGAGCTGGCTCTGTGTTCAACCCTGCTTTGCCACACAGTGGAGTGCTGGGGTCCCAGGTGAGCCCATGCGCCGGTCAGGTCACCCCTCTGCCTGGCTTTGATCCCTCCAGTACCTATCTTGAAGCTGAATGGTTGCGTGCAGGTTATGAGAGGTGGCGTACAGCCCTGGGAAACCGTTCTTGGCATGTGAAATGAATGGTGAGTGCTGAAGGGTATTTCACAATATGAAGTAATTATTGACAAAGGGTAGGGCGCATCTGCTGTTTTACTGGAAATCTTGGTTTGCACAGCAGAAGGGGTTCCATTTCTAATTCTGACTCCAGCTGTTCTCATTTGATTTACAGCATAATTCTTCAAAGAGATCAGGATAACAACTTCCAAGGGCAATATATCAGCATTGCATGAGACCGCCAAAAAAGGGGAAGCAGTTTAATTTATTTGTAAGGGGTTAGTCACTTCTGCTTGTCCCGCAGGCAGGACTGTGTTGGAGTCTCATGAACTAAAAACCCCATGAGATGGCTGGGTCTCCAACATGTTTCTTGACTATTCTGAACATGACTAACAGAGCATGGTTTACAGACATCAAACTCAAAATATTCTTCCTTGTGGGAAATTGGCAGCTCAGAACATCTGGCCAATGGAAATTCCCCAGAATACAGTCCTTCCATCTATAATTTCACTTAAATGTAACTCAATTAGTGCTCACCACTTAATTTCCTGATTGCCTTCTGATAAGCAGAAACATTTCCCTAAAAGTTGCTCAGATATTTCCAACCTATTATTTCTGCAACTTCTGTCAGTGATGCTGGGGTGATTACAGAGATGGGCCTGAACAAAAAAGAGATCTGAAGGCTGTCAGATATTTGGAACACACAAACCTGAATCCAAGCTTGAAAGACTCAGACAAAATGCTCCGCATGATGTTTTTCAAATTCAGATTATGAACTGTCAGACAAAGTGATACAGACTTAAAAATAAGTGATTGGGGAAATAAACAGCATAAGGAATAGTGGAAACTGCTTCTTCTGTACAGTGTTCAGGGAGTTACTGATGAAAAAATCCATATAGGCATTCTATGAAATCACATTATTGTAACAATAGTTTGTTATTATTTGATTGGGGGTTTTGTTAACTGGGCTTTAGTATATAATCAAATTACTGAGTAGCTCTAGTGCTGAAAGTGAAGCTGAATATGATTGACTGGGTTTAATATGGTGTGAGAATTCACCAGCCAGGTTGGAGGAAGGATTATCTCCATCCATGGAAAGGCTTTTCATGGACCGAGGAGTGAAACGGGCAGAGCGGATGTGTGAGATTTCATTGTCTGGTCCCGTTGGAGCTGCTAAACTCTCCTGGGGGTACTAGGTCTTGCCTCTAGGTCCATCACTATGCTGTGATCACTCCCCCCCCACCCCAACAGAAAACCAGGATGCTCTGGGCCCTTTCCAGTAGGCATCTGGCCAGGGTTCTTCTCTCCAAGGGTGGAGGTGTGAGCATGCGGGGAGCTGGCCCACAAGTCTGGCCCATGGTGGTGAGGATGGTTTCTCCATGCTTCCAGTGTCTCCTCCATGCTAAAACAGGGATTTCTTCTGTATTGCAGAGTAGCTGTGTAGTACCCATATCAGACAAGCAGTTTCTCATATATTTGGTGCTCTCTGTTATGTTGCCATTTCAGCTACTTTTAAAAGACATTTGACAAGAATATGAAGTAGTGCCTTCTGAAATGCAACGTCTCTGCAAATATTCAAAATTAATTTAAATTTTTACAAAGCAACAAGGGTCAAGTATGGTTATAATAACTAACAACATGTGTGTTGTTAAATCTTCAAAGCAAATTTTACCTTCAGAGGTCCATAATTTACTCAATAAATATTGTTCCTCTTACTTCAAAAAGAAGCAATAATTAGATTATCCCCGGACTCAGATTAACATTTAATTTGTACATGCCTTCAGAGCAACATAGTTATCTGCATACAATAGCAAAATAATTCTTTTCAACTCTGTGCGTATGCTGTCAGTGTTTAAAGTTGTAACTTAATATCCAGAGGAAAGATACGGCAGTGTATGAGATGCAAACACTCAGAGGCTTTCCAAGCCAACGTGCCCTCCATCCACTTGTCACTGGTGCACAGTCATGGCCTGAAGCCACCCGCTCCTGCCTCCTCCACACCTGCTGCTATACCCAAAGCCTTTCTCGAGTCACTTGTCACTTTTTTCTTTTTACACAGGGCTAATTTGTGGGTTTACAGGATGGTAACTGGTGGGTGTCATTCCGGCCCCATGCAGCATCCTGCTCCAGCCCCACCAAGGGAGCCTGGCCTGGAGGTGCGGGGGTCCTCTGCCGGCCCCTTCCCACAGCCATCCCTGGGGAAGGGGCTTGCTGGGCACGTGTGAGGTGGAAAACAGCAGGGACAGCTCATGCTTCCCTCTTTGAAGCTGGCCTAAGAGGTTTTATCCAAACAGCCTCCCAGTGCCATGCTGCTTTTGGGAGAGGCTGCACTGGCCATGGGTTGCTCCTGGCCTTTGGCCATCAGGACTGACTTCGCCGGGGGGCTGAGACGCGCTTTTCATTCCTGGGAAGCAGGGGGTCCTGCCACCTGGCTGGCAGAGCAGCCTGACGCCATCGTGGTGGCAACATCCAGTCAGGTGCCTCATTCAATGTAGGTACAGTGTGGCCGAAAACCGAGAAGGGGGGCCCCTTGCCCACGCAACAACTGAAATAAGCAGCTCTTCCATTAGCTGTTGCAGCCGTTGTTAGTCCAGCCTCCATTAAGATTGAAATAATGGGGATCACACCTTGCCAAAATGTGCTTGGAGCCTGAGCCTAAGCTGATAAGATAGCAGGACTAGAGAGGTAGGAAATAAACTGAGAAAATACCTTTTTGCTGTTGATATTTTCATAATTGCCTTTATGATATGAGTTGCAGGTGCAGCACTGCAAAATATTCCTATTCATTTTCTGAAGGCCGAGAGTTTCTTTTAAACGTAAAAAATTGGTAATGGCCTTCTTTCTAGGCTTTGAAAAATAGCGTGTCTGCTTTAATGTGACTTAGCTTGAACGCCATTATACATTTTAATGAAGTAATGCATGAAGAAGGGTCAAGTAGAGCAAGGACTCGTTCTGTTCCCATCAACACTGACACCACATTGCTAATGCAGAAGTAATTCTGTGGCCATAATTTGAATAAAATATGTAGCGTGAGATGCTCTATTGAATATTCCAAGTCAGGGGAGTTTGTTGAGCATCGTTGCCATAGGGACCACAAGAAGGTTGGGTTAATTAAGGCCTGAGCAGATGCTATGGAGTATGTATTGTCATTTGTGCTTTCTGCTTGTAATTAACATGCGTTTGTGTAGGGGTGAGAAACAAGGGAAGAGAGAGATACCCACCTTAATTTGTGTGTGACAGCTTTTCAGGTAAACTGAATTATTGGTACATGAAAGGTGATGCCTCTACACATGCTAAAATTACATATTAAAAAAAGAAAGAAAAAAGGAATTATCAAAATCAACATCTAGCTGGTTCATTATGTTTCACATGAAAATGCCGGAATCAAAGACACAAGCTTCCCTCCTTGTTCCTACAAAATTCAGGAATTCAGAAAAGCAGGTTCACCTGTGAAATAGATTAAGATTAAAGAACAGCATTTAATGTTAACCTAGAAAGCTCAAACATATCATAGCTTTTGGGGACATTTACATGCATACATAAATTTATGCATGCAAAGAGAGAGGGGATAGCTTATACACATGCATGTGCATGTAAAGTTTATGCCTCCTTGCTGTTTTATTGACGTCTCTTGGGTACTGCTGAGCTCAAAGGAAGCACTGAAACATCTTTTCACACCCCTTTCCTCTCCCTGTGCTCAATGAGCATTTGCTCTATTGCTATAGCAGGGCTTGAGATCTTTAAGACAGCACTGAATTCTTTCCTCTTTGCATAACTGTGAGGGAGTAGCGCCCACTTCTCTACTAGTGCTTCAGCACATGCCCTGAGCTTCACAGTGAAGGTTTTTTTGGACAGAAGGGACCACACATAGGGGCGGCAACCTCCAAAGAGGGAGGTGGACTTGGTGGTGGGCATCTGCTTTTCCACTGCCACTCCTGTTCTCCCTCTATCTTCACACAGGGAGGTGGGCAGTCCCAAATTTTCAAAGCCTCACCCAAAAACAAGAGGGAGGAAAAAAGTCATAAGCTATCCCATGGAAAAAACATTACCTGAACTTGGTCTTTTGAGTCTTTAGGAAGTGGGAATACAGTACTCTGGAGCAGCTGTGGCTGATTTGTGAATAACTGCTTGCATTGGGACTGCAGCTGCTAGAAAAAGAAATGCAAAAAGTGCTCACAGTGTTTTCTAAGAGCATTTCATTGAAGAGAAATCAGCTTCTCAGAACTGCACACATTTTCTACAGTGAAGGAAAAGTCTTTGCAGTGTTTCTAGGTGAAATTTTGCAAAAGCCCCACAGCTCCATGTTTTAAGACGACAAGTGTCCAGCATTTCTTGATTAGAAAATGTGTTCCTACCGTTCCCAGTAGTAAGACATTTCATCTGAAGAGGTAGACGGCAAGAGCAAGGATATTAACTTGCTGGATGATATTAAATAAAATATTTCTGTGGCACAATTCCCATCCTGGATCATGTTTTTAAAAATTATTTTCTAAGCACTTTTGGCAAAATTTCATACCTGAGTCTGCTGCTCATATAACAATCAGGTACTTGAAATACTATTTTTTTAAATAGAATTATTTGTACTGTAAAACTCTCTGAATTGTCTGTGTGGCTGAGGAATGAAAAGTGATGGATGCTTTTTTCCAGATTGCGAGAAATAACAGCCAGTCTAATGAATGCTGAAGTATGTTTCTTTTCCAGGTGCTCAATCCTCTCTTCCTCCAATTTGCCTGCTAAATCTGTTGCATTTTCCACTCGTTTCTTAATAGTCAAGGATTATCTCAGATGCTGTCTTGGGAAATGTGGCTTCCTTAGGTTTATGGAAATAATTAGAAAAGATTACAGCCTGCTTTTTGAATAAGTCTAGATTTATTTCTGTTTTTCTTGTTGCTAATGAGAGGCTTGATTGTTCTTACTTTGATTTAGAAAACTTTTTTGCAGAAAAAAAAGTACGATCTAATCCACAATGTGAAAAATAAATCTTTGAGAAAAAGTTGAAAAATCAACAGAAACAGAAAAGAAACAGAAAGAGCTGAAAGAGACTAGAAGTATTGATTCAGCTACTGTGTCACTAGGAAAATTCAGGAATTAAATGAACTATCTAGCAGGAGTATCCCCAGATTTGTGATGAAACTTAAGTGAATTTAGTTCAAGTATATTTACTCTTGCCTTTGCCCCAATCCTGAACCTGTAAGCAAATGAAACCTGTACCATTTCTATAAGTACACGTAGACTTGTCTCTTTAGACACATAGAACAGTTTCATCCAGAGCATACTTTCCTAATATACTAGTCCAGACTTTCCTTATACAAATAGTTTCTGAACACATGTATTTAGTTACCAGATACTTGATTTCAATGGCAATTTAGATACTTTCTCGGTTTTAGGTAGATTCCCAAATACTGTTTTGCCCCTGGTCCCTGCTTCTTGGTTCTGGGGTTTGTATGTTGTTGGCTGATCTTACAGTTATTTGCCATCTTCTTCTGTCAAGAACTATTTTTCCCTTTCATTAGTAATACACAGAGAGATGTTGCTATGTTTTTGTATTTACATGAAAGCCTTCCTACGATTCCTTATTAGATCACCTTTGTGTACCATTCTCCCTTCCTGGCGCTCAAATTAATCGTTATTTTCCCTGAGGTCCTTAATTGTCTTCCTTAATGAAATGATAACTGAATGATAACTGTTGAAATGATCTTTTGTATCTGAAGTTTCTTGGAATATGCCTACACCAACCAACACCATTAAGAGCCTTCAGCTACGTATAAATCAACTAACTGGGACACTAGACAAAAATGTAGCTGTGATAACCTCAGACCCCACATGTGCTAAACTCCTTGGCAGGGAGAGTGACCTGTAGTGAGTGCCATGCAGGTGGGTCTGAAGTATTTGTGGTATCCAAGCTAACTTGCTGAAATAGAGCATGGACATTGTTAAGGTATTTTGCATCTTCCATGTCAAAAAAGCCCAGGGCTTTCTCGGGAGTTGTTTGGTGCTAAAACTATTGAATAGGGCAGGGATAGGCATTCATGTTCTCTATTTATACCTTAATTTCTCTCCCTAGCACTTTACTACTGAATGTATGATTCGACTTCTTTAGCAAGGCTTTTGATACAGCCTTCCTTATCACTCCTGAAACCAAATTGAGCAGGGTATTTGTCAACAATTAAAAAGTCTTGTATCTGTGCTGGAGTAATGCTACACAACAGCAGAGGCTGGAATCTGGGAGATCCAGACCCAAGGGACCTGGAGACCCAGAAAAGGAGTGGTGGGCCCCAGTGGACAAGTTTTGCTGAGTCAGCAATGTACCCTTGCAGTGGGGAAGGCAGAGCTGCAAATTCAGTGCTATTAGCAAAAGCATAGCCAGCAGGTCAAGGCAGGCACTTAATTCACTCCTTTGGGTACTTGTGAGGCTCTTTCAAGGATACCATGTCCAGCTTGGGGGCCCAGCACCAGATACTTATTGGAAACTGGAGTTTGGGGGTCCAGAGTAGGGTGGAGTGAATGCCATACAAGGAGATTCTAAGGCAATCACGATGGCTTAGTCCATGGAATTGAGAGCTGAGCTGGGATCTTACTGCTGCCTTCACCTGCCTAGTGGGCGATATAGAGGAAAAGAAGTCAGACTTCTCTCAGAGTTGCTCAGTGAAAGGACAGGAGGCAGCAGATGCGAATAGCAGCAAGGGCTGTTCCTACTGCATTTAAAGGAAAAATTCTTCACCATGGTAGGGGACACATGCTGGGACAGGTTGTGCAGAGAGACTGTGTCATCTCCATCCTTGGATATTTTCAAAATATATCTAGCCAAAACCCTGAACAACCTGACTTAACCAGGAGTTAGACCTGCTTTGAAAAGGAGGTTGGACCAGCTACTTCTAGAGATCTCCTTCAACTTAAATTATTCTCTGATTTTGTAAGAATTACTATTAAGTCTATCCTGTCTCATCCCATCTACCAGCATATAAAAGCTTTATTGTCTGCATTGCTCCACTAGAGCCTTGGTGTTTCATTTGGATTTTACCACCTCCTTCATTCTGATTCTGACTTAGAAACCATATAGCAGATACTCAACTGCTGTGAACAGACAAGTTTCTGCTCTTATTTCAAGTTCCACACTCTGCAATTACACAGAATTATTTTCTATCAATACAATTCTAGTGGTCACCATTCTTTACCCTGGATTTTATTACACACTCACTGCTCTCTGTAGGGGACAGTATGTAACTGTGTTACCTTAAGTATAGCACTGAAAAGCAGTTTTGCTTCTCTGGATTATTTGTTTTGTTTCACCTTTAGATTAGCTGATCTTCTGCAGGTGGTAGGTTCAGGAGATGGGCTGGAATATTTTTCTTAAAATATTCTTCTTGAACTGAAGAACAACACAAGCCTTGGCTTCACATGCTGTCTAGAAATAATACCTAAGGCTACCAAGGATCTGAAACATAATAAACATCAGTCCACATTGTTTCAGTTGTTTATCAAAGCTACAGAATAAAATCTTAGCTAACATAGAATTTGCTGCTGAAAGCCTGTGATCTTAATAGGTATTTTTGCACAGAAGCTATGATACATACTCAAAGCAATTTGTGTCTCTTTTTTATCATTTAAATCCTACTAATTATTTTTAAAACACAGAGGATTGAATTTCAAGTTCTTTCACTTGCACTGATGCGTAGTTTGAGGTTATGTGGGGTTTTCTTTAAGCTTTTTAAGAAACCAGTTTAAATGAAGGGTAAGACTTGCACTGGCTTTAATGAGCTCAGGACAAATGCCCATGTGAGTGTTTGGGAAAGGTGCCAGCCAGACATGAGGTGTTCCTTTATTTACGAGGGACAGAAGCACTAGTGGTGCAAAAGCCATTGCCACACCACATGGTGTGTCACCCATGGGGGTGACAAAGAGGATAAGGGCATTGGGTCCTCCTTCCATTGACCTCAGTGGGGCTGCCCAGGACTGCCTCCCACAGCCACGGCTCCAGGGGAGGCAAGCAGCTGCCTCCCAGGAGGGGCACGGAGACCCCCAGCTCCCATCCAGAGCTGGCAGAAGGGGATGGAATCGTATTATTTAATGACCAGCTGGCAGAGTGTGAGGCATTTCTTTCTCAAGGAGGTTAAAGCATTTGGCCATCACTGCTGGGGCTGGTTCAGAAAGGCAGAGCCTGAGAGCTGGATCTAGCACCCTGCTGCAAAAGGAATGCCAGATGCTTCATGCTGAGTGTTACGACAGCTTCTAGGGAGAAATTTTTTAGACTCCTCCTGCCACAGCGTGCACATTCGGCACTGGGAGTTAAGCATTGTGAGATACTGCTGAGGGTCAGGGCATGCCAGCAAAGACTCCAGAATTTGGGTACTGCATGGTTCATAGCTGATGGTTGAAGGATAGGCTGTAGGAATGGATGCGGCTGATTAGTATATAATAGCAGAGGGGAAATAATAAGCTTTCTGACAGATTGACAGCAATTAGTAAAATTTCTTGGAAAATCAAATCACCTCTGATATTCCTTGGTACGAAGAGCAGGATGTGAGGGCTGTGGTGACCTGAGATGGTGTACTATTAGATATTTTCAATATGTTTTTTCTCATTGATCATGAAAGTTGGCAGTTTTTTTCAGCCTTGCTAAAGGCGAGAGCAAAGGCTAAGGGGGGGCTTGTCTGGCATCTGTCACATCTGAGGACAATGTACCCACTTGTTCAGTTTCTTAATTGTCACTGCTTCTTTCAATATTCTAGTATGAGGATCTGAGTGCCTTTCCCTGTTGACAGCCAGGAAAAATTATTTGGAAAACAAAAGCGAATGGCAAACTTTAGAGATTCATGGGAGTCTGGCCAACATAGCTGCACACCTTTCTGCTCCAAGCCCAAGTGGATTAAGGATGTGATAATGGGAGAAAGTTGGGAAACTGGTTTAGTGATGGGGTGTCATTCAACAATCCATGTGCTAGAGGGAAATGAGGGATCTCATGTTTTCAGTCTTCCTGTGGCTGCAGAAGGGCAAGGAAGGGAGGCGTCTGCCTCATTCCTGGCTCATTCTGGCCGTTCCTCATGTGACCCTTCTCCCACCACCAGTGCTCTCTGCCTGCGGGAAATAGGGGGTCTGATCAATCCCCCTTCAGGTTGCAGGGTTACCTTGACATCTTGCTGCAAAGACAAACTGGGTGCAACTGTAGAGGCAAGGGAAGCTCATTTCCATTTTATGGCTGGGAGTTGAGAAAGCACTGATTTACTAAACCAAGCAGTGACAAAATTTCCAGCAGCACCCATGACCGAACTCAGAGGCCTGGTCATATTCATTATATGACCAAGCACAGAGACATTGGGAGGCGATGAATGCTGTATGCTAGAAAAGCAAGTGCCCGGAAAAGTTGTAATGGAGTTCCTGAGGCCACCGAAGGGCTAGCCGCCAGGAATTCCTCTGTATGGATTTCCCAAGACTCTCCTATCTGCCTAATCACAGCCTAGCTCTTTGGCATGCCAGACTGCAGCAATTTTTCAGGAAGCACAGAGATAAGGTACTCTCTGGGAAACAATGAATTCAAAGTCCAGACTGAGGAAGTGCAGCTGTGTTCTTTCACAAAAACAGGTGCATTTTACTTATATAGAGGGAATACATATAACCCCCCCCCCACAATTGGGGAAAAAAGCAGGCTCACAGCCAACGTCAAGCATCCTGTACATCCACCAGCTGCAAGGGTTTTAACCTGCTGTTTGCAGAAGAGGGCTGATGCTTCTGACTGTAAGTGTTCACCTCTCTGCTAATTCAGATCAGCATTGCACTGGATCAGCTGGACCTGCTGGCAGAGAGGGGGGCATGAAAATTTAGATGCATTGCTCTATCTATCTATCAATGTCTAAACACATCTGTATTTGCTTGTCTGACCATATTTCACTGAGCAGCTATGGGACCACTGTCTTGATCATGCTGGTATAAGCCCATAACTGTATCTTTGACCTCAGTGAGTTTATACCCATCTACTTCTCTGGAGTTGAGAGTGAGATTTTTGTCCCACTAATTTGCCACTTCTCAAGCTACCTCCTGTCACCCCATGTGGAAGACATGAAATAGTAGACTAGTATTTCTGCCATGCTGCTCTCCCTTAGTAAGATATCGCTTGGGGAATTTATGTCAGGCTGCGGAAAAAAAATTAACAATAATTGTTTCTGTTTCAGCAGTTCTTAGTTTTGTTGCCTTTGAACTGTGTCTGGAAACAAATACCTTTCTTCTTTATTTTCCTCTTGGGACTGTCAGTAGATCTGCTTTCAGGTGCTTTAATGAGAAACAAGCCTCTGTTGACAGTGTTTAAAGAACATGAATAATTGCTTGAGTTGAGGGCTGCAGCGTGCCTCCATCTTATACCTAGAAAAGCAGGAGTCAGGGGCAGGACTGTACCCTTTCAGCAGTGGGGCTGATCCTGTGTGCAAAAAAATCCCAAACATCTCCCCCTACACCACTGCAAGCTCTAAGCCGTGGCACTGCAAACAGGCAGCTACTGCCCTATTCAGATCCCATCCCCACAATCTTCTTTTGCAGATTTGCCACCTGGATGTTTCTTTGTCTTGCAGACTTGGAGCTGCAGCTGCATTCTGAATGTTCAGGGGAGGGTGCACTGGGCACTTTGCAGCAGCCTAGCCGCAGGGAATTGAAAAGCAGCTTAAAAATCCTGTCTGCACAGAGAGAAGACAGGGTCCTTGGTGCTTCCAGCTCAGCTGAAAGGCAGGCGGGGAGGCTCAGATCAAGGGCTATAAGTCTACATGGGTTCAGGGATGAGCTGAGTAAGCTCGTGGTCCTTCCTCACCAGGATGTGAGGCTGTGTTTCTGCTCAGGGCTGGGCCCCCCTGGCTGTGGGATCATTTCTGTTTGCTAAAGCAGGGTTTGGCACAGCCCTAGAAATAAGTACCGTGGCAGCAAAGAAGCCTAGCAGGTTTGCCCTTCTCATCAGGGTAACTTAAGAGACTAAAAAATCCTGGAAAATACTAACTGTAAGTTGATGATCATAGAGCCTTCAGGACATCTCTTCTACTCTTGCTTTGTTGATGCATGATTTTCTTGATTTCCCTGAGGTTGAGGAGATCCTGTGAGAGCCTTAGGAAGGATCTTCAATGATTCAGAGGCCTCTTTCCTCCAACAATCAACTCCTCTGAATCCATAACAAAGATTTTCCACACACCGGAAGCCAAGTCAAAAGTTCTGGGATGTATTGGCAGGGCTTGAACATTTTCTGACCCATCTCCTCTCAGCATGCATGCCTGCCCCGCATCTTGGCATTTTCTTTCCATATGGGTGAACACTCTTTAAATCCATTTGTCAGTTTCCCCACCTCATGACAACACAGCAAAATGGCTTAGTGCTTGTATTTGATTGCTGGCCTAGAAAATGAATGGCTGGTTGTGATGCTGCTGGGTTAAAACAGTGGCCTCAGATTGTCAGCAGAAACATTGCCACCCATTTCCATAGGGACCAAGTCTTTGCCATTGCCTGAAAGGGAGTGATAAATCTTTGAGCTGGGTCTGATCGGCTTCTGGTTTTGCAAATCAGCTTCCAGTCCCTCAAGCCAGGCCAGGTTTGTTCCAGGCTGGGAAAGTAAATGTCCCTCTCTGTGCTACATTGGGAGCTGGAACTGAATCAGAGCAGCACTTCCCAAGCAAGAGGAACTCCCAAATGAGGTGGATAGATTGAGAAAATCGTAATCCCCCCTGAAAAAATTGTACAGAGACAGGTTTAGGGCAAAAATCTCCGTTTAGTGCTCTGCACATGGTTAAGTCATTGTAAGGTACCAGGACACGAGTCTTTACTTTTACCATAACTCTGTTTAGTTTTCTTAGGGCCAGTCGGAAGCAATGTAGTTGTTGTCACCACGCATATTCTGCTTCAGGAAAAAAAAAAAGCAGCAGTAAGTCTGCAAGGATTTGCTGTTATTCACATTCAAATACTGGATGGACAGCATAATATGGTGTTTAAAATGAATCACCTTGGCCAGCTTGAATTGGGGAAATGTGCTGAAAAAGGGGCTACTCAAAGGGCAATATTTTCTCTTTTGCCATACTGGCACTTACTGCTGTGGAAAAGCAGGGACTGTTATGAGGGAAATGCAAAGGCTGAGAGCTGGCATGAAGTGAGCAGGGGAAAAAAACCCCAAGCACTGGGTCTGAGGGAAAGGTGTGGCCTGTGTGTCAGTCTCAGTTATGCTGGATTAATTTACCCTAGTGTCTTATTGCATGGTATTTTAAAATTGGAAATTATATTGCAAATGCTGCTGAAGCAGGCAGTAGGTTGTTTGGAGCCAACTGTCAAATTTGCTTCATTCACAGGGCATTCATTAAGACCTAGGCCTGCAGTAGTGCTTCTTAGATACTTATATCTGATTCATTCACCTGATTGTATCATATGGAGTTATTTACACATTTGGGAAGAGAGAGCGCTGTCTGTAAAACATGCCACATCAGACTGGTAAGATTTTACATTAATTCTCTTCTTTCATTGCAGATGGACTGCAGAAAGCTCAGAAATCAAATCCATGAATATACATATTATTTCTGTATGAATTATATCCCCTGTAAATGCTATGGCATGCTTACAAAGCTTTGATTACTCATCCCACCCCGAGCTGAGAAACTGCTGATCCCCACAGAAAAAAGGGAAGACTTTGAAGTCTACCAACATTGGCATGTCATGGAGTGAATGAACCTGAAAGAGAAGTGCAAGCCCTTACTTCTGATACAGTAGGAAGCTGGCAAGTTCCTACAGATTTTTACTCCTGGATGACATCAGTTTCTCCCTGGCAACTTGCAGCTTGTCTAGCACTGCAAGGTAAATATAGCCATGCCATGCAGTGCTAGGACAGCGCTCATCATCTCTGAGAGTGTCTTCCCGTTTTCCTGTTGGCAGTCCAGGAAATCAGCAAACTGCAGAGCTGATGATGTATGAACCTGCAAGGGCAGATCTGCAACCAGTGTGCATTGGCGTATCTCCCACATAGTGGAGACAGAATTTATGCTGATTTATACCCTTTGAGACTCTAGCCCGAGGTAATGGCGTGTTCCCTTCTGACTTCAATAGGAGCAGGCGCTGGTGTCGGGAGCAAGGCTTCCTTCCACTAGAGGAAAAACACAGCTGGAGCATGAAGTCCAAGGGAGAGAAACCTCAAAAGATGCCTCAACAGCAGTGGTTAGATTTAAACACTGTGCACACCTTTAATGTTCCTAAGAGCCAGGTTTCAGATGTTTAAGTGCATTTTTTGTCTGATGCCAAGAAAACAGATGTGAGTTATTTCCTAACAGCCACAGGCAGCGTCACATGACTAATTCAGCATCTCCCAAAACTGGGTGCCTGCCTAGGCGTGTGATGAAAAGGTGGGAGGAAATCGTCTGGGTATGTACATTCCTTGTATTAAAGCAAATTTAGCTCAGCAAAGCCAATGACTAACAAATACCAAGGACTCAAGATCTTAGATTATAAAAGCACAACACCTTGAAACCTGTTGATAAGCTTTTACAAAGCTTATAAAATGTGGATGAAAAGGAAACATTATAGGGCTCAGAAAGAAAATTTCATGTTGGCCATGTTGGCCAATAGGTATGTACCTTAGATGTTCTGTTTTGGGATTAAGCCATAGAAAAATGCCTCTTAGACAGTAACTACATTCTGCCATTCTAACTGGTCTAAGTAGTAATGCTAAAAATAAGTAACCAGCTTCTCTCTGCAGGTTATTCTCTGTTTTGTAATTGCCCTGAAACTGATGTGAGAGTATCTGATGGTACCGCCTGCTGGCATGGAACTCCGGGAGGAGATCACACTCAGAACAAATTACCTCATAGACCATTAAACTAAATTTTTTCATTTTAAGAAAATGTCTTAACACTAATGATAGAACTAGAACTTCTTCCTCTGATTGCCTTGTAATTTGTCATCCCCTAATTACCCAGGGAGGTACATCCTTCAGGGAATGGTCCTAGCTGCCTTGTCAACTTTCTGCGGTACCATGTACAGCTCTGTCGTTGGCTGCCTTCTTGTTTCTCCCTTTTATCTCTGAGAAGTCCTAGCCAAGAACATAAATTTAACCGTGTCAGCTCTGCAATGTTTCCTGAGCTACGTCTGTGCTGCAGAACCACGTCCTTCAGTCCAAGCTAAAATTTTGGCTAGACTTCTTTAAAATTCTTCTTTTCCATGTTGTCCTGCAAAGACACGACAGTTTTTAGGTTGCCAGTGGGCCACAACCAGTGTATGTGATATTGACCAACACTGTCTTCTTGTTTCTCTGTGCCCAGCACCTATTTCAATGCCTCTTGTCTCTTGTTTTTATATTTGGCTTGCCCAGTCTTTGGGATAAGGCTTGCCTGTGCTAGCTTTGCCCAGCAAATGGCTCTTGTTTCAAGATTGCAGCTTATAAGTGCTACAATATTACAAATAGCAAATAACCATAGAGTAATATTAACAATGCAGTTGAAGTGTGTGTATCTAATTTGTATGTCAAACTCACACTGGAAAGTTTGTTGATCTATATTTATGTAAAAGACAAGGTACTTCTCACTGAAACTCATTCCTGAAAAGCCTAGTTTATACAAAGTGTTATATTATGCTCACAGGCTTATGGGCAAAAATATCTCACCTTAATGCAAGAGTAAAGTTAAATGCTTTCACTTTGTTTTTTTTCTTTGTGCAATAAAAATGAGACATATATTCACAAATCAAAAATACACCTGATATGATCTGGCAGACCCACACAAATAGCTGATAAAAACATGGCAGTGGCTTCAGTATTTTTCACTGATAATAGACTAAAAATTCATGTTCCTGTAATGTCTTTCAGTCAGCTAGCTGTTGAACTGCCTGTGGTGTAGACCTGTGCTATCTTTTTTTTTTTCTTTTTTTAATTTACCTTTTAGTTATATCAGTTAAGCTATGTAAGTCCCACTCGAGAGGCAAATGGAAAAGGCAGGCTAAGAAGTCCCACCCATGTCTGGAGATTGTGGCTTTTTAGGCAAAGATGCAGTTAATATGCCAGGACTGCTGTGGCAATTTGGGGAGCCCCTTTATACAGCTGGTGGATCCTGACAGGTACAATGAGATTTTTGCCCCAGGAATTGCCGTGCTTGTCACTGCCTAAGTAACCTGCACAGACAGGCAAGCTGGGCCAGGTCTGCCCCAAGCCAGAGGTGATGGTGTGAACTCTGTCTTTACCTACAGACAGTGAAGGGCTTGGGAACGGTGCTTTTGCCACAGCTGGGGAGAAGTGGCCCTTCCTGTTGTCTGAAGGACTGGAGAAAATTGAAAATTACCAACCTCAAGACAGAGAGAGGCAAACTGAAAAGTATCACTGGGAGGGACACAGGGGAAGCTAAGGACGGAGGCAGGTGTGGGCTTGGTGACCATGCAAACTTGGCTTAGAGTATCATTCTAAGCTGGAGAAGTCAGACTGGTAGAGTCCCAGGGATCTCTGAGGAGAGAGTAGCTGGGCTGGGGGATTTTACTCTTAAGGGGTATGCTATTTTTTCTAATGACATCTGATCTCTTGTGGTTTATTTTGTAAGGAAACACAACAGTGTCTTTACACCATCTCTGCAAAGGCTATTTATATCTGCATGTCTGCTTGCTCCTCTCTGTCCAAGGCTTCATAAAGATACTTTGCAGGATGGAAGATTCAGCCTTTTGGGAGAGGATGTGCTTACACTCAAGAGCCAGGACTGCACCTGAGGAACAGAGCATAGGAAAGGGGCTGCTGGGCAGAATTTGCACTGCGGTCATATTCCAGAGGCCCCAGGGTTAAAAGGCAGGTGCCTAGACATGGACTACACCCTGGATGCTCACAGATTCCCTGGGAAACGGGTTGGATCTCCTAGTAGTTAGGTGATGAGCGTTAAGGACATTTGGACAGATACTATCACAGCTGCCTCATTCCTTGCAAAGCTGAGTTGTTACCAGTCTCATTATAAAAGTGGCTACTTCAGGAGCATGCACAGTTTTATGCCATTTAAATAAGCAAACTGTCATTTGAAAGCAATTGTAGCTGCTTGAGTTCTTGCCCTTCCATACCATTGCATATCCAGTTACCACTGTGATGTGGTAATGTGCACAAGTCAAGTGGTCATTTGTGAAGAAACAGACTGTGCTGCTGTTCAGCAGCTGTCATCAGTTAGTTGTATCTTGCAAGAGAGGGCAGACCAAAAAGCAAAGCTTGTCAAAGGAGAGAGGTGAATGTGGCATTAACATCCTCCATGATTCCCTTTCCTGTCTTTCCTCTTGGGGCCATCTCCTCAGAGCTGTCACGTTAGCATGGACACTCTGCAAAGGACCATAAGGTGGTCTTCTGTGTCCTTCCCAGCTCGTAGCCCTCCATACCCTTCTCGGAGCCCTGACAAGGGAGGCAGCTCTTCTGCAAGATATCCAAATGAGTTAGCAAGCGCCTTCTCTCTTAAGTCCCTTTTAAAATATGTTCATGGGTGATAGAACAATAACTCACACATGTTTGTTGTAACCCTGATGGTCTAAGCAGGGCTTAGGAGAGATAATACAATGAGGTTGCCTTGTAGGAGACTTTCAAGTGAATAATAATTTTAATTAAACACAGAGATCTCATCCCACTGGGTTTTATCAGTAAGTCTGTTTTAATCCTGAAAAAGAATAAATCCATAGAGAAGCCTGTAAGTGTAACCAGTACCATTTGTTGTATCTTGGTCCAGAAGCATGTCATTCTTTTTAAAGGAGATGCCTTTATTTTGGATCAAAACTCAGAGGTTTCTTTTAAAAGTACTGCAGTGCCCTTGTTTAGGTAGCAGTTTTTTCATGCAGTGTGTTTCATCATTTCCATTCTCACGCATCATTTTTCAAATCTTCCCTGATCAAATTACCACAGCTGTAGGGGTCCTGAAGAAATGAGAGTAATCACTCACTGTAATTAAATGTTTCATATTTTATTAGACACTGCATGCAATATGCAGCATGGAGATCTCATAAGAAGCCTGCCATATCTTTATATATCTCTCTTATACACCTGATTGAATCAGTCCGGGCAAAGGTTTATTTCCCTCACAACTTCTGTGTTGCAGAGATGATGCATTGTATTGTGCTAGGGAACCTTTGTCATCCAAATTGGCAGCTGCCAAGTATGGCCTCATCTGCATCTGAGCATGAGGGAAAGGAAGATAACACAAACATGTTGTATCAAAAATGGCCATCTCTTCTTACTAAGATGGAGGTAATAAAAAAGGACCGAGGAGAGGCCAACAAAAGTGCAGACCTTTGGAGTGCATCCTGCTATGGCCAGCAGTTTTCAGTCGAAGCTCTGAACAGCTCTAAAAGGGAGCTTTTTTTCCTCATCCAGGGCTCAATCAGCCAGGCCAGGCTAAAGGATTATAATTGTCCATGTAAGTCTCGGAAAGTTGTCAAGAAGTTAGGAGTTTGGCATTAAATTTATCACTGGGAGGAGGAGGACTTTGTGGTCTCAGCTTTCAAAGCTGAGGTGTCATTAGTGAACTTATGGGGGTACTTTGGACGGCACTTTTCACTATTGGAGCATCAATTATTGAGAAGCCTGAAAGAACTAGCTCAGGAATAAACTGAGTAAGTGCCCACAACCAGCAACTCATAAAGAAAGGAGAGAGAGCAATGCTAGCTATAAATGCCTCATCTCCTCTGTTGATCCTGAAGGACCTGCTCAGGAGTTGCTGGGAAGTGATGCTGTTGCTCCAGAGGGAATCAGGTTCTTTCCCACATTTACTTATCTCTTTGGGTGTATTCTTTGATTTCCAGATCTATTTTTCTTTAACTCCTGGGTAGAAAATAAAAATGGAGAAACACTGTAAGAGCCATGTGAAATGTATTTATTGAAACCCTGATCTCCAGAGAGAGATAGAGGAAATGACGCAAGCCTCCCTGTTAAAAAAAAAAAAAAGAATAATTTAGTAAGTTGCAACAGAGAAGGAAATTCAACAACAACAAAAAAGAAAAAAAAAAAGGGAGCCACAACTATGAAATTCAGAATGAAAACAAAGAAACCACATGAAATACTTATTCCAGCAACAAAGAAGAAATAAAAAGGGGAAGAACAACCATAAAGGAGATATATTAAAAATGACCTTAAACATAATGTTGAATCTGTACCACTACACTAGGTTGCTTGGGACCTGTATTTTGAGACATCAGCACATTAAGCTCCGGATATTGCGTTGGAAACCTGAGCTAGCGTTGTGTACTTGGACAACTGTGTCCACATCATTGCTCCTGAGGTCCAGTGTGTGCTAGGAAGAGGGTGAGCTTTTTCCTCTTTGTGCACTGCTGAAGTTCTCGGTCCTTCTTTGCAGCAAAGGAGACAGTCATCATTTAATTGCAGGGGTCTGCTTGAGTTGCAGGTTGCCAGTATCATTAACAAGCTGGTTTCCCATGATACTAAATAGTGTAGTCCTGAGTACAGGGCTGAACTGGGAAGCAGGGAACCTGCCTGCTTTACCCAGGCATGCCGTTGTCCTGTTGCATGACTATGGGCACATTGTGCCACCTCCTTAACAGGATACATGCTATTATTGTGCTACACATGAAACACACAGAGACATATATAAATATGTTTGTGTGTATGTGTGTAGTATATGTGTATGAATGCATGAAGTGTTATATTTTTGGCCTTCTTGATGCTTAAAGCAAGCTGACTGTATTAATGGAAAACCAAATTACGTAGTCAATTTTAATTTTTATTTTAAACTTAGTAGCTCTCTTGAGATGAGCAATACTCAGGAGACACCACACAGCTACAGGACATCTCCTAGATGTTGCAGATCTCAGCAGCCACCAGATCATGCTCTCCTGCAGCTCTGATCCACAGTCCTGCCTGTGCTAGTGCCAGCTGGAGGGGATGCCACGCTCCAGTGAGGCGGCTCTGGGGCTCATCTGTGCCACCATGCCGGGGCGCAGCAGAGAACAGAGTGCAGTTACCTCTATTGCTCACTCCCTCACAGGTTTTTCACCCAGAGTGAGATGTTGAAAAAGGTCTTTCCCAAGTAAGAAATCCCATTTCCAAAGCCAGTTCCATAATCAGACAGGGGAAAAAATAATCAGTTGCTTCACAGCCAAGGTGCGCACATGCCATTGTCACGGCCAGCAAATCCACTCCAGGCAGAGATGAGGACTCATGTTGGGAAAGTTGCTGGCTCAGCAGGTAGTGACAAAATGCTAGTTTTAACCGTTCATCCTTTTTTGAAGCATTTGAAAAATACATTGTGGGCAGATGTCTCATTTGTGTGAGACTGTTTTAATAAAGTCTACAGCTTTGCAGCTCTCCCTCTCTGCTTTGCTGAGCAGGCTCAGACCCAGTCTGGCACATGTTTCTTTCTGTGAGACAAGCACCTAAACCCAGGAAATTGTATTGGAAACCTGAGCTGCCTTATACAGCAACCCTGCATAATGCTTTCCAGAAGAATAAAAGGGCAGCAATAGTGAAGCTGTATGAATAATATGATGAATGCATGTGCATTTTTCCTCTATGTTGGTATCACAACACATGCACAGACTAGTAACTGTGCTAAAGCACATTATGAAGGTTGCTATATCAATTAATCAAAATGTAGGAAATGCCAGAATGAAGATTGCCTGTACGCTCTTACCTCTGTTACTCTCATACTTTATGCAGCATGCACAGTTTTAAGAAGATCACATATTAATTTTCTGATATACCTGTGCCTCATTAAGTGCACAGGGCAGATGAGTTCCTTTAGTGAGCAATTATTCAGTGCTTTATTCCATCCTTGTGATTTAATATGAGGTTTTATACCTTATTTATTACTCATCCCTATAAATCCTGCTGTGAGGATGAAGTTATTAACTGCTTTATAGGCTTTTCTCTGGTACTTACCATTATGAAGCCTGAATGTTTCACAAACAACATGGAATATATCCTCCCACTAGCTTTGTAGGATGATGGTGAAGAGTTATCTCCATCTTAGAGCTGGCAAGCTGAAGCACAGAATGATTAGGATCAGAAGTATTCCTTAAGTTTAGACACATTTTTAAGTATATGGGATACTAGACTATTTATAGACAGACTTTTTGTATTGTTATTGGAAGAACATTTGTTTCACCCTTGACGTTGGTCTATCTTGCACACTGGATGCTGTTGAAAAAAACAGATTGTGACTATGTACCTGAAGTTTGTATTACACTGTAGTTGCTGCCCAGATGTCAACAGGGTGTTCCTTACAGTCCACTGCTTTTGGGTTAAGTTTCTTTTTGGCCCCCTTAGGTGAAAGATGAATTTTTTTATAGCTAGTAGAGGATGATCAGTGAGCATTTACAGCTTAGGGCTTAGACCCTGAGTCACTCATCCCATCTCCACTTGGGAGTCAGGGCTTTTTCCCCATACTGAAACTCCATTCTCTCCCTTTGAGCTTCTCATGCTGGCTCTGTCTTTGCTCATTCTATGAATACTGATGCAGCCTACAAACGTAGCCAAGAAAAAATACCTAAGCAAGAAAAACACTGTTAAAAGGCAGCATTGGCATGAGAACAAATAGCTACAAACTTCCCACAAAGACATTTAGGCTGTAATTTAAAGGAAGATGCTTAAACATCAGAGAAATACGCAGTGGTCTCCTACCCAGAGAATGGGCAAAGAAAGGTACTTTTAAGATGCAGGTGAGCGAGATCCCAGATGAGCAAGGCTATATGTGGTGCCTCCAAGAGCTGGGGTCCCTTTCACTCCTGTGGACACTTGTCCCTTGTTCCTGCCTCAGCAGCAGCAAGTTCCTTGGTCTGATCAGGTCATTTCCATCCCAAGCAGGGTGAGGGGAGGTGCTGAGGTGCATGTAGCACAGCTGGGTGGAGATCAGCTTTTTCAGCTTATACCTAGTGTTCTAAGTCCCTGGTCATGGCAGGCAAAAGGGAGAGCTTTTTTCCCCTGCTGGATTTGGTCACTCAGCCACTGAAGGTGGATAGACAGGAGACCCAAGAGCTCTGCAGGTGTGAACACACCATGATGTGTACAGGGCAGGTGTTGCTTAAATAGTCATCAGGATTTCAGTTAATAAAATCAAGGTCACCACTCAGTAGGGGTGATTTTTTAAAGTCACAAGCTGGGCAAATTTGGGAATGATTTCACAGCATGGCAGAAGGCAGATGTGTAGGGTGAAAGCAGTCTTATTCACTTGTGAAATCTTTCCCAAAGGTGACAGGGCATATTGAGATGCTCAGAGCAAAGGTGTCAAGAATATTTTTTTAACAAAGGCTAAGCAACATATCTTCCCTTGTTCTGTAATTTTAAGTGCCTGAACTACAACTACCTACAACAATTTCTACAACTGCATAAAGCAATGCAGCAGAAAACTGATGCAAACATCTGGCAGACGTAAATGTCAGTCCAGGCAGTCAACATTTGGTATATAAGGAACTGAAAACAGAGTCTTACAGTAGGAAGTGTCTGGTAACCTTAAGAATGGGTGGAGCTACCAGCCCTACCTGTAATATTTAATTTCACTGCTCCGAAGCATGTTGTAAGTGCTCTGTGTCCTTGCTGCATGTCCTGTCATGTTACACACCAGGAAGCTCTCTCATTCTCTGTATGATCAAGACACTGAAATGGGGATACACAGCTGTATTTCATTTTTGGGGTGTACTCTGGCTACTGGGTTCACCAGCTGTGCACTGGAGTGTACCTGTATGTGTACAGAAGGAAATGTGTGTGCATGTGTGTGGATGTAGGTACATGTAAGCATGTGTGTGTATGCACGCACGTGTGCAAGGATGTTGGAGATACTTACCACATGACTGATTTCACTTCAGAACTATGACTGTGTCCTGGCATTCAACAACAAGTTTCAGAGCAGAGGCTTTCACCCCGCTGCCCTGCTCCAGTAAGGATGTGCCCCTTGCTGCTTGGGGCAGCAGCTCCATGGTGCCCCCCACACCAAAGGTGGAGGCATGGCCTTAGGGTCTAGATATTTCCCCCAGGCAAGGAGGCACTGCATGGCCAAAACAGCAGTGCACTGCATGTGGCAGAGCCTGTCTCCATGCCAGCTACTGTTTAGTCAGTGGAGAGAATTGCCAAGGGAGAGGGGCAGCTGGACCACACTTTGGCATCACAACACCTGCATCAGAGATGCTGAGATGTGGAAATCCTGCCCATGGGCTGCAGCAAAGAGAGGCAGGACAGCAGCATCATTCAAAGCAGTGCAGGTTCACTGCCAAGCTGCGGACACGGATTACGTACATCAATGGGTTCTTGTTTGTCCAGTTGACGGGTGAAGGAGATGCCCTAGTACCTGTCTGCATGGTCCCAGCTTTCATTTGGATCTGGAGTGCAGGAGCAGCCACTCTGTGCAGGTCTGGGGCAGGAGTTGTGGGGTGCAGCAGCCAGAGCCTGGGGGGGCTGAGGAGCAGCTGGGCAGGCAGACCATCACCATGTGAGCGAGTCCCTGCAAGGTGGCAGTGCCTCAGGCTTTCAGGCACACTGTAGAAACCATCTGTAAGTGCGATCCCACCTTTAAATGACAAACTTGCTGAGAGCCAACTGGCAGGGACATTCACACAGGAAGGGAGATATTGAATACTTTATTCACAGAGGTATGAACCCTCATTTCCCACATCTCATGAGACTGTTCCAGCTGATGTCCCTACCCTAGGCTATAGGAAAACTGATGGCACCCTCCTCTTCCTTGAAGCTGGTGCTGCTGCAAGGCGAAGAAACCAACCTTCACCTGGTGAGCAAAAGAAGAGCAGCATGGTGAGGACTCAGGGAAGGGAAGATACCAGCCTCTGTTGCCAACATTGCTTCTATGTTTCATCAATGGCTGTTCAATGTAAAATGCAGGAATAATGTAAATTTTGCTTAATTTGTACTTAATTAAACTGCACTTAATTAAACTGCACCCCTAAATGCTTTCACTGGATCTGGCTCTGAGTCATATTGCAGATACTGACCAGGTAGTGACCAGGAGAGGAGTTTTTGACAAAATCCTCTAAATGTCTTTTTAAGATAAAAATCAATTTCTTTCTACAAGCAGAGTAAATTACTGGGCTTTGTTCCTGGCACAGTAAATATAAAAATAACCTGGCCATAGTCTCAATCTATAAACCTAAGGCAAATGAGAAAAAGAATTGCTTTAAAGTAGATTTTTTATAAAGCATCTACTTGGGATGGCCTGAAATGAAAAGGAATTGCTTTATCTAATCTTGCCAGGAAAAGCATTTCAGCACAGAGGAGTATGAAAGTGAATACTTGACTCTCCTTGGAGGCCAGTTTCTATATAGGGTCAGGCTGAAAGACAGCACCTGATGATGGCTGAAGATAAATCCAGGATAAAACATGGAAGCTGACTGAGAGTTCAGGCTTTGTGGTTTATACTTGAGCCTTATCACCGCTGAAAGAAAATTGAAGTGATTATATAGTACTTTGAACTTAATGGAAAGAAGAAAGATAGTGAATGGTTGATTACCTCTCTTCTTGAAGTCATTCAAGTACAGGCCATTGCCCATTAAACTGTTGCCAGGGCAGCATTAGCTGGCAGCTGGATAGCTCAGGATCCTCTCTCTAGCCTTCCCTGGTAAAGATTAACCATATCATCTCACTTGCCTTCATCCTCAGAGCAGGCCAGAGCAAAAAGAACTGCAGGAGGTTTCAGCACTTCTCCATTGCCTTCAGCCTGTGTCCAGAGCAGGCTGCAATGAAAACAGTGGGATGCTTGGGCTCCCATGGGGATGGGACGTCCTGATTCACAGGAACATAAGAACAACTCTCTTACACTTCTGTAAAACAAGTTGCAAGCTGCAACTCCACAAAAGTTCCTTAAGAGTAAAATTACCAAGAATTAATGCTTTTTTTAGGACACTCTCACACAGCATTAAGACCTGACTCATGACTGTGAATGCTCCTGCTTGGCAGGATACAGCATGTAAGGGAACAGCCAGAGATATGTGTGTGCTGGGTGCCCGGGGGTGCTGCAGGAAGGTGTGTGGTTGGGACCTGATGTGAGGACACTGCTAGGAAAAGGTGGCGAATTTTAGCCACTGCTAAGAATAAAATAAGTTGTCACACAAGTTACATAGCCATCACCAATTCAGACCAAATGGGCTACAAACTTGCCTATGGTGGAACTTTAAAAGTCATAATGAAACTGTAGCAGAGCAGAGACACAGCAGAAAAAGTACTGGGATTATAGTGACATTGTGACTGTGATTAAATCACTGCACCTTCCTTTTGCAGGTTGACCCTGTAGGGTCAGCTCAATGCCTAATAATGGCACCTGTCATCAGCATTAATTATGTCACTGCAGAAAATGCTGCAGCTGGTCATGAGGTGTCCTCCATGGCTCTGCAGAAGGATTGTACCTGTCTACAGAAAAATGTTATCCTTCCGGGGGAAAACAAAACTGAAGCTTGTGTTGGACTCTGTGTCGCTAAGAGCAAAAGCTCTCAGGGTCCAAATGATGGGGTATAGAATAACTCTGTGCTGAAACAAGCAGAGCACTAGTGCTAAAGGTGATGCCCAGACATGTATCAGAGCTTATCATGAGCAACAACAGTGAAGATTTGAGCCTGTCATTCAGAAAGAGCAAGTGTGAATGCACTCACTTTCACACAAGGAACTAAAAAGTAGTTTTGATCTTGCTAACATTGGGTTGTATTGTTTGTAAAAGACTTGACCTGGAGCTGATCTACCAGTCAGCAAAGTCCTTTTGCCTCCTGTTTCAAAAGAAGGGCACAAAAGACACTCGCACTACATTTCAGTCCAAAAATAGTTAAAATCAGGGAGCCAGTGAGAACTTTATTATTCTTCCACTGCAGAAATATATCAAAAAGAGAGAGAATGCTGGCCTGTATATAGGGTAATTCCAAGTTTAGCCACAGGAATCAGGTACTTTTATGCTGATCCAACCAACCAGGAAGATGCAGAAGAGGCAAAATTCCTCTTCATTCAGAAATAGAAAAATCACTTCCAAGTGGTACATTCTTCGTCTGCTCCCATTAATACTTAGATAAATGGGTGTTTCTTTGGCAGAATAGTGTCTGGGAGCTGTTTAGGTACACTAACACTCTCTTTGTAGGGACCACAATACCATTTTTTTTGCATGTTTACAATGTGGCTAGGTTGTTGCATGTTTCTTACTGAATTCAATGAGTGGCATATGCTAAAACTTAGTTTCAGCCTATGAGAACAGCCTACTCTTACCTCAGAGCAACACCACCAGTGTCTCATAGCCATAATCCCCAGAAAGGCTCCAGCTCCTTTCTCTGCCCTCTGCATCCCCCCTAGTCCTCCTTTCTCTACTCCTTGCTGTGTCCCACCAGCAGGTAGCTGGGGGGCTTGGAGTTCAGGTGAAATGTGCCAGCTGGTGGAGGAATTGGTGCCCTGAAAGCTTGCATTCACTGAAGAAAGTAATCTCCTCTAAGTAGCTACTGATTTTAGCAAAACTAGGAATTAAGACCTTCTGTCCCTCTGTCAAATGTGATTGCAACTGGCAGTGAGCTCAAAAGCTCAGAGGAAAGATGGCCCAAGAGAAAGGTAGCAAAATCTTTCTTAGGAGATTGGTGGAATAGGGATAAAAATAACCGGTTTTGCCTGCTCTTCAGTTGTGAGCTATCAAATGCAGGCATACATCCTGATTTTTAGTTTTGAAAAGGTGGCAGTTCTTTTAAAAAGGTGGAAAAGAAATATATATATGTGCATGTGTATGCATAAGCACATAGGAAAAAATGGTGGAATAACTTCAAAACTGTTTAGACAGTGAAGACAAAGAACAAGCTTTCTGGAGGCAAGCTCAAACTAGTCCTAGTGTCAAGTCCTAGTTAGAATTTTTCTGGACTTTATGGAAAAGATGATGCAGATCTAGATCCACATTCAAATGCCCTAATTCAGTAATGAACTCAATGTGGCTCACAGAGCATGACATCCTTGATGTGTAGAAAACCTCATGTTTCACCCCAGACAGAAGATAAAAGTCACAGCACTAAGACTGTGGCTGCTTTCTCATGTTGACATTCTTGGTCTTACAGTCACACTTGCAATTCCAGAAAACATTCACAGATCTTGACTCCTAAAAGCCAATACTTACTATCGCTTCTGAAAAAAATCAGGTGTTTGTGAAACTGCCACAGCCCTGGGCTCCGTTCAGTTAAGCAATCTGTTGTAAATACCGGAGGTGTTTCAGGGTGTTGTTCATGTAGCAAGAGCTTCACCTTGGCACAAGAGTCAGAGGAGGCACAAAAGCTCTGTTGCTTAAAACAAACTCAGAAGTACTGCAGGGTGAAAAGTTGAAGAAGGAGAGGTGAAAGATGCTTCTTCCTTCTCTCATGGCACCTTTGCAATGCCAGATACATCTGTGCCCACACAGAGAGGACTGTGGCTAATCTCTTCCCATCCTGAGCGTTGGGTTGGACTCCCCACAGTATGAAACCTCTGAAGCTGGTACCAGAATTTCCAGCTTAAGTGCTGCTGAGACTTTGCTATTGCTTTTCCTTATCGAGTGTTTTGAGGCGGTCTTTTTTCAATCAAACTCTGTACTCAAAAGCTCCCTGCTGCTTTGGAAAGTGGCCATGCTTCCCACCCTATCCCATCCCACCCCACCTCAGTGGAAGCCTGCAGAGGCTGCCTGTGTGTAGCTTGTACCAGAGGTGTGCGTAGGCAGTGGAGTCACTTGCTGGGGATGTTTCAGTGCAGTGGTCCCATGTGCCCAAAAGGTTGGTTTTAGCTGCATCTTCCCCAGGACTGCTACATCCGTGCTGTGTCCGGCACAAACTGGGGCAGCCAGGGCTGCCCTCTGGATGCAGAGTAGGCATAAGCCCCCATAATTCTCCCTCTTAGCATTTTCCTTGTTAACATACTTCAGCTCCTTCTAAATCATTGACGTGTCCAACAAGCTCAGAATTATTTGGCAATAAGGAGTTAGCTTGGCTTACCTGCTTCTTTATATTTGACTTATTCCCAGACCTGCAGGACTCTGTTTATCTATACATGCAGAGCCCTGTTACACAAATGCAAACAGGAAAATGAGTAGGTGTGTGGTAAGTGAACTTCTGCACCAAACTGGCATTCCTAATTATTTTGTCAAGTCATTTCCCAATGGGAGGATAATGGAAAGCAAAGCATTAAAGTTAATGAAAAAATTCAGGTTGAGAAATCAAGGCTTGAAACAGGAAAGATATTCCTGAAGTGAGTGTTGCCAGCTGTAGAACAATGATAATCTCTGTGGTCTTGCTACAAGTTGATGATAAACACTTCTCACAGAAAGTAGAAAGATAAGTGGGATAGAATTCTTTCTGCAGTGGGATCTCTGATTTGGAAGATTTCCTGGGATTTCAATGTTCTATTTTTTAATTTTAATAGTAGTTGTTTACTTCTATTTTTCTGCTGTTTTAAGGGAAGAAGGAGGGAAAGGAACATCTGAACTACTTGGCACTCGTAACACATACGTTCCATTGGCTTCATCTGATCACAAAGGTTACAGCCTCCGCCAACTGCGCCAGGAGAGCTTGTAAATTTTCTAGGTTAAATGAAGAGATTAGGTTTGCTGAACATGCAAAAATCTGTCATCTTTGCCAATGGAGCTATTAAACACTTTGATCCACAGCTGTTTGGCCTGAAGTCTCTCACAGGCAAGCTGATCTTAATTCTCCATCCTGCATTTTGCCAGGTACCATTCCCAAAAGCATCTGAACCCCAGAGGAGCCAAAGTCCCCGTGACTTGGATCTTTGTGTGCTAAGGTCTGTACGGTGGGATTTGTCCCACCTGGTGTTAGCTGTCAGACACAAGGTATTTCATCTGAGCTGGCTGTACAGCTCTCCCTGTAACCAGCAGAGATACTGTGAAGATGACAGGCTGGTCTGCCTCAGTGTGGGACAGGACCCCAGGCAGGAGTGCTGAACCACCTGTCTCCTTTCACTAATCCTCAGGGCACCTGAAGAACTAGCTTCCACTTGATGGCCCATGTTGATCAGGTGAGATGAATTCTACCCAAAGGGCTAACCCAGATGATGGACAGATAAGCTGCCCAAATGGGCACCCATTTCAACACCTGTGTGTGTCTGGGATTCACTAGCTGTGTGTCTTTACATGTAAGTCCTTTGAGGGATGTGATCCAAGCCTCATTTCACCACATGATCTTATGCATAAGGACACATGTATTTCTCTCCCAGGTCTTCTAAGGAATTATCATCTGTTTGTAACAAAGATCACACAACAGTTTGCATTCCTGTCTCCAGGAAAGGGCAAACTGTTTACTTTAATTACTATTTATTCCACTTTCTTGAAGGAACAAGGCTCATGCTGTTTGGTCTGTCTGTTTATCTTCCTGTCAGTCAAGTCCTCTTAATAAGCTGCATTCCCTCTTGCTGGCTCCCTCCACAGCCTCACAAATATTAAGTTTTCAGATGCCCAGTGACATGGCTTTAATACAAAAGGTGGACTATGTCCGTACCCTAGACTCACCTAAAACTTATAGGTTAGGATGCTCTCTCATAAAATGTAGAAAAACAAGGGTTTGAGCTTTCCAGGGTGAGGAGGGTACTCAGCCCACCTCACCCATTGCCTGGACAAGTACTTTAGACATTGAGCTGTTATGTCAAAAATGCTCTAAAAGTCTCCCTACCTCAGTTTCTTAGAATAAGAAAACACACCCTTGCATCTAGCCCTTAATGTAGGATTCATGCCTCCCTCCTTTAGCCCTCTGTAAGACAGGTCTCTCATTACCTCTACGTAGAGGGAAGTTTTAGGTACCTAAATCCAGGTATGATGACAGATTTCAAAGCAACCTCTCTGATTACTGCATCCTTTTATCTTAAGGGTGTCTCTTGATCCCTTCCCAGGTGTGATAGGTGAGGAAGTCCAAACTCAATAGAAAACAGGAGATGCCTTACCAGAGATGGAGATAGTCACCATCATGTATACACCTTCCCTCAGGTTGGTACCACCCCACAGATTTCTGAGGAAACTAGGACTAGAAGATGAGCGCTGATCCCTAGGAAGGCATATGTGCAAGGATACATGTTTTTTGAACCCAAAATGCACATCGGGCTATAACCTCTACTTAACCAAGACGTCAGTATTTCAAGCACACTAGAACCCTTGATTTGCTAAGCAAGTCAAACTCTCCCAGTCTCTTGACACAGAGTAGGGTTTTTCATCTTACCTCCTCCATATGAATTTCTCTCTCCTGAATGTGGGTTACCGGTCTTGTTCTCAATATTCCAAGTGACACTGATTAGTGTGCTGTGCAAGGCTGTGAACACTTCGCTACATCTACTGGAAATGCTTTCCCTAACAAAGCCTAGGATGACATTCGCATTTTGTACAGCTGTATCACCCTGGTGACTCATAGTAACTCCTGTAAGTGAATAAAACTCCCTGTTCTTTCCCCTTCTCTGTCGCCTCCCCAGAGTCCTGCAGAAACGTGGTAGTGAATCCCCTGGGTGAATCCCCAGACTACTGCAGAAATCCTCCTGTTAGATACTAAAAGCATGATCTTGAAAAAGGTGTTAAATTTCAAACTATTACTATTATTCCAGACTTGCAGGTTATCTGTTTCTACCTGTACCATGTTAAGATATCTCTGTGCCAAGCTGTCTCCTGCAAGCGGCTAATGAGCAAATTTCATTAACATGTACCTACTTTTTCTACCATAGTCCTTGATGGAGACAGCTGAAAAGATCTCGGTTCCCCTGGGAAATGCTACAAGTTCTTCAGCACAACCAGTTGCCATCTCCTTTTAAAGCCATTTCCTACTTTCTTGCTACAGTTTGTGTGCTTTTCCTCTTTTCCCCCTCCATTTTAACTAATGATTTCCCATATCACGAGTGCTTCTCTGATGTTCAGACAGCTTCGCTCATCTGCAATTACCTTCCTTAAAGCAATCAATCAGCTATCTTGCAAGGGAAGGCATTAGGCTGGCCTGGTACCCTCCAGCTGGCAGGCCCAGGCTGTTGTTCTTTCTTTGATTTTTCATTATTCATCACATCATTAATTATTCCTTTCCTTTAAAATTCACCCCGTACTCTTGCATACTATTACAATCAAGCCAATGTGCCTCTAGATGCAAGTTCACTTTCTTAATTAGAGTTACTATATTTACTGTTCTCAAGTCATGTGGATCCCTCTCCTTCATGGCTTGACAAAATTACTTGGAGTGGCTGCCAGGTCTCCGAGCATCCTGCAGTGAGGGATCTGCTCCTCGCAGGCGGAAGGCACATCCAGCTCTCAGAGTTTTGCTTCTCCCCCAAAGAGGTATTTTCAATTTCCTGACACTCATCCCATATCTGTCCTCCTTTTCTCCAGATTTTAATGTTCTTACAGAAAACCAAAGCTGAGTTTCATTTAGTATTTTCACACACCTACGCCAGCCCTAATTCTCTCAGTATAAAAACATAACTTCTTTTCTCCTCTAAAATCTTTGTGTTTCAATAGCTAAATAACTTTTTATGATTTCCTTTTATTATTACTATTTAATTTCCTCTGCAAACTTCTAACTCGGTTTGACTTTTGGCAATGTTTACCCCAGCCCTGTGCTTCCTGGCCTCCAAAATGAAGTTTTCTTTGCTGATTAGCTCTTTCCTCCTTTCCAAATGGAGGCTGTGCTGGACTTTCTAAGATGGTTCACCATCCATTTCGGTCTCTTGCCCCTTCCTGCAAGTTTTCATCCTTTCCTTGTGAAATGAATTCCAGAGAGCTCCTTGCAGCTTTTATTGAAAATAAATTATAGGTCTCCTTCAGCTGAAGTACCGTATAAGTCTTTGGCCTGACTGGCCTCACTAATCAGCTCACCTTCTAAAATCTGTGCTTTCAAAACTGAAAATCTGACTTGTTTTTGTATATGCCTCCGTTTCATCTAAAATGAATCAGCTCGGTTTGGCTAAAGGCTCAGTTTAGCTCTGAAATTAATGTTAGTCTTTCCACTGGCTCTAGAAACTTGGATCTGTCCTGTTTAAATGTTCTCCAGGGCTGAGGGTGTAAACACAGTATTATGGGCCACAGCTTCAGCTGGTTTAGATTGCTAAAGCTCTGCTGGACTCTGGCCAGTCAAATGGAGTCTCCCTTGTCTAAGAAGCTGAAGTTTTCATCAAAGTATTTTGGAAGCAACTACAGTCTCTTAAATTACTAAGAAAAGAGATATTTTTGCCATCTTTCCACAGATGAAACTGCAATAAAATCTGTGTTCTCACACTGTTTATAGTAGACTCCAAATTAATTTACTGTACCTGTCATAATATATTATCAATGCCTTCCATGTGCATTACCTCATTTGAGAGCCTCTTCTTGTTGTATATAGCAAATGGCAGGGAAAATTTAATGTGATACAAATAACCTTTGGATTGACTTAACTTTGCATGCCCAGACTCTTCTAGTCCTCCTACTTGCACTGACTGCAAGTTAGCATTCAGACAGCAGCAGCAGTAATGAGAGAGGGAGAGACCAGTGCCAGTCTTCAAAATCTCCAGTGAGTGAAGCAGAGCGGGCTACAAAAGGGCCAGAGGCTAATTACCATATCAAAGTTTGACTAAGTGGTAGCACACTGAATTGGACAGCAAGATTACACAGTCTGAGAGTGTTAGATCCTCATCACTTCTTCCCCTCCATTATGCTCTACCACATCTGTATCACCGGGCTCATCTAAAGACACACCAGAGGAGAGAAGAGGAGGACAGAGAAGTCAAAAGAACTGTAGCACAAGTAAAATGTGCCAGTTGCCTCCCAGGGCATTTTGTATCTTAGGGTGAAATAATGTATTTCTGTAAGGTTAAGGGTGAAATTGTTCAACGCAAAGTAGTAATGACAAAGCCCATAATGGCTTTCTACCACCCACCACCCAACGTTAATATTGCCTGATAGTGTGCTGTTACTCTTTCAGTAATAATACAGTGTTAGCTGGTCCTGAATAGCTGCAGACACTTGACATGCTTTGAAGTATTTGCATGGGTAGCTCCTCTGTACCGGGATTTAAACAAAGGGAGGCATGAATTCCAGCATTCAACTTGTCCTTTCCTTCCTGCATCTCCCAACTTATACCTGCTCTAAAATACATACCAACCTTATCACGGGCTGCTCGGTTCATTGCAATAGGTAGGCTAAGAGAGCAAACACAGATTTCAGTGATTACCTGCCCAGTACAGGAACACAGGTCTGCAAACAGTAGCCTAAGAATAAGCCACTTCATTTTTGACAGGTATTATAGACTACTGAGGAAAACAAACCAGCCCTCTTTCTATTTTTAACTCTCTGATTGACACAGTGCCCACTTCAGACTGACTGCAAGCCCAACTGTTGGATACTGTGCTGATGGAGAGGGGGAATGCTCACACCTCTGACTGATGTGGGGCAGGAGGAGGGAAGTGGAGGCAGCAGCGTGGGGAGGAAAACAGAGGCAAAGATACATCCCTCGAAGGCAGGGGCAGCCCTTTCAGTGGTGGATGCCTGCTCAAGCTCTCTACATGCTTCACAATAACATCACTGTGGCTGTGGATGAATTGAGGCTATGCTGAAGAGAAATGCTTGAGTCCGAAAACGTGTCCATTTTGCTTTTTTTAGTTTCCTTTAAATTGTTCCTTTCTAGGTATTGAATCCAGTTCAGTGTAGGCTAGCGCAACTCAAAACACTTGGACCACTCCAACACTAAGCTAAACTCAGCAGTCGAGTAATTGGTCCATCCCCTCTTAGCATATGCTGTCTCCTTGAGGCACAGATCACACGTAGTTTTCTAAACATTGAAAACTCTCAAAATAATATCACCAAAACTCAAACACTTGCTGACCTCTGTAGTTTATACTGCACTCACTTCTGACATGGATTGTAGATTATTATTAGCCTTAAAGAGCAAACAAAAAACCCTCACCCCCTCTTTCTGTCTAATGTGCAAAGCATTGTTTCCGCTTTGGAGGAAAAATCAAAGTCCCAGATGCATGCACACAAAGGCAAAAAAAGTAATTGTAGTTCATATTTGTGCTCTAGCAGTTGTTTTCAGCTGTTGTTTTTTTCTTTTTTTTTTTTTTTAGTGAGGGCACAGACACCTATATAGCATATTTTAGCCTGCTGACTTGGTCTTACTTTTCTCCATTGCCTTCTGCAGACTCTGTAGAGGAATCCCACAGATTTCCTGGAGTCTTTGGGGTCCTGAGTTTAAAAAAAATACCCACTACACTATGCAGCAACACAGAGCTGAGGCTTCAACGCAGCGTGGTGCTGGACTCTGTTATTGCAGCAATGTTAGAAAGTTGAATTCTAACCTTTTGGGGGGGGGAGGGCAACCTTATTTAAAAGCTGAGAAGGCTATTGTAGTTGGAAGTTAAGGTTTTTCCTTTTTTCACCAGGAGACACTGGGGGGAAATGGAGAAAGTGATATCATTAGGGCTTATTGAACCTAGATAATTTAGGATAGTGGAAAAGTCTGACAAAATCTATTGCTTAATGTGTTGGGTTTATGAGCTTGGCTACATGAGGTATTTGGGGGACTGTTAGTGTGTAAAACGTGAAAGTGGGAATTTAAAAGCCTAACAACTATTTCTATCCTTGTGTTGATCCTGTGTTTCTTCCCTCCTATGCCATGTAATCTGCATATAGTTTAATGCATGTAATATTTATGCATATTCTATAGTATGCATAGAGTTTAATCTGATGATCTGCTGCCATTTAGCTTAATCCGATTTGGAAGGGCCAGCAGAAGAGACTGGAGCTAGTACTGTGCTGGCTGTCCCCCACCAACTATCATGCATTTTCCCCACTACTTTTCAGCCAGAACAAATACATCAGTTCTGCATTTTCCCACATTGGTGCCAGCTGCGGTGTCAGAGAAACATGCAGCTCTCAAGGAGAACAAGTGCATCTCCAAGGCTGGAGGCCCACCAAGCAACTATGGCTGGACAGTGCTACCCTGAAAGCTTTGGGGAAGGGTGTCCCCTCCCACCCACTGTGGGAGGCAGTGAGCCCACGGGGCCTGCTGGCACTCTTGGCAGAGGCTGGGTGGAGTATGCAGTGAGTCCTGGCTAGCTGACTGCTGTCATCTCCTGCCCATAAGCAACTTCCCAACTGTCCTTTCCCCTCAAACGATTGCTTACAGTTTGCAAAGACATGAAAATGTTGGTTCGCTTCTTACACGGTCAGCAAACAGCGTTCCTTCTTTTACAGTTCACACTCAGAAGTGGAGTGGGAACAAGTCACTGCAGTGTAAGGCAGGGTGTGAGCTTGCAGCGAATGCATGAGCTGTGCTGGGGAAATGCTGCATGCTTTTGCCTGGTGGGTCTGTAAAATATGGGAGGTAGCTTCTCACACTGAGGAGCAGGGCACTTCTTTGTCTTTGTATGTCATGATGTGGGGACTGGAAAGCTGCCTGCAAGCTCATCTGGCCACGACGGCAGTCTTAAGCCTCGCAATCAGTCTCTGATGTCCTTTATTGTCCTTTTCCTACAGCTTGCTGTGTTGCTGTCATTGTGCTTTTTACACAAATGGTCTCGGTGTGAATTTCATTGTGGAAACTTCCAGCTCTCAGGCTTGATCTTGACTGTTGTCTCAAATGGATATGCCAGTGCCTCATTTTAATCAGCATCTATTGCTAGAGGGTTTTTTAAAGAATGAACAAGTATTTAGATGCAGGCGTTCACTTGTAGAATAATTTATCTGATAAAGATTTGGCTTGATATTTTATGTCCTTCTTTCTCATGAGGAAGAGTATTACGACTATAAAATTTGCCATATGCCTACTCCCAGTGTAGAAAACACAGCATCTGAAAGCAGTAATAAACCAACTTTTCCTATCCATCTCGTTAATGTCCCAGTGTTTATTTTTTTAACAAGCCAATAATAATGCTTAATCAGATCCATAGTTCCCAAGCTGGAAACTGCAGTTAGTATCAGTGATGATTCTTTTCAGACTGTTGTCATGTTTTTGTCCCTCCAGCTCACCACTAGAAATGAGAGCTGATATCACAGCATTGAGGCCAGGTTTAAAATCTGACATGATGTTACTTTTTGCTGTGATTGGGCCTGGCTGGTTAATCCCACTGGTGCTGATGAGATGTCAGACACTGCAAAATGAAGGTTTCACATATATTCACTGCTGTTAACTCTTCAGTGGGAGTAGAAGAACTCAGTCCTTCTGAGTCCTACTCCTGAAGTGATTATTACTCTGCTGGACCAGTATCTGTGACTGCCTGAGAGCAGTTTACACTCATGGGGCCATATGAGAATCTCACTCCTGTTTAAATCGTGTCTGCTTTGAAGTCAAGGAAATTCCATTAGCAGGGAACAAGTGTGAGATCAGAATCAAACACCAAACAGTTGTGATCTTCCTACTGCTAAGAGGCAAGCATAGGGATTTCATTTTTCAGAGGTTGCTGCTGTGCAAGCTCACATGTTTGCTTTGCATAATTATGCTTGACTACAGCCATACCCAGGGAAGGGAGTGGTGAAGTTCAGTGCAGGCACATACATACAAAAGCCGAGGGCAGGCGCCTGCAGAATATTGATAACAGAATAATGCTGGTTGGCAGAAGAGTGAATATGTAGCAGCAAATCTCTGAATCTCATTCACATGCACTTTGAAGGCCATTGGCACGGCAGGTTATGGAAATGCAAAGTATTATTACTCTACGGCTCCCATTTGCTTCCTCCTGGGTTGTTCTTTCAGACCAAACACTGCACATGTTCCAAAGTATCTACCTCAAAAAAAGAAATGCAGCATGAAGGCACGGGTCACCTTTTCACATTTTATTCATATATGAATTGTGAGAGAAAACGTATTGCATGAGGGTACACAAGGGAGGATCAAAGTCACAGCAGCAAAGCTTGAGACAGCATGGAAAGGTCAGGTACAGTGCTGTCTGAACAGCCCATTTAAAAACCAGCAGCTCGAGGATGGTCAGAAGCCTCCTTACCCATCACCAAGTAGCTAAGCTTGAATCCTCCACCACCTTGTTCCAGCCCAAACAGCTCCTGGCAGGTTGTCCTCCTTTACACCCGCTGTGGGAGGCAGGAGCACTTAAGGCCAAGACAGCATATTTTCTGGACATTTTATAACTCTGCTCCAGGGATCCCCAGTTCCTGATTGCTCTTCTCCCTTTCCTTAGCCATCCTGTCAAATTTGACAGCTTGGAGATTTGAAGGAGAGCTTTGTTCTGTCTGCCCATATTTTTTTCTCATTTCTTCTCCCCAGAAACTCAAGAAAACTAAATGCTGAGCTCCTCTCCCTTTTCAGTTGACCAGTGCCAATGCAAACACCAGGTAATGGCTTCCTCAGCTGGAGCTCCTCCATCTCGGCAGAGCTGTGGCTGCTCGCTGATGTTCCCCTGTGGGGAGGGACCTCTCCGTTTGTGGGATGCTGGTAAAGCCGTTAGGAGTACCACGTGCACCTCACTTTAACTCCCTACAAATAGTTTTTCTGTCAACATGGGCAGTGGATATAGGTTAGATCACCTTCTAGATTGTTCCAGGGCTCAGGCCAAAATAGCCTGTTTCAAGAATCATTTGACTGTAAAGAGCTTTTAAAATATCCTTTCTTTTCCCTGGGCTTTGCTGGGGGGCAGAGACTGTCCTTCAAGCTGAAACACCTGCTTCAGGAATTAAGAATGGAGATCTTTATTTTATCCCAGTAGTGTGATGTAGGATTGAGGTTTTCATGCTAAAATTGGCTCATTTTTTTCTGAATTATGCTTTAGAGCTCCTTATGTTTTCTCACTGCTAAAACCCCCAGTTGTTCTGACCCCTACAGTGGGCATCCTGCTGGCGTGGGTACATGCCATTGCTGTGTCTGGTCCAGCCCCGGTGTCACCGTTTAAGCCCAGCTGGCAACGAAGCACCGCGAAGCTGCTCGCTCACTCCTCCCCCCTGGTGGGATGAGAAAAAAATAGAAAGAAAAGCTCGTGGGTCAAGACAAGGACAGGGAGGGGTCACTCACCAGTTATGGTCATGGGCAGAATACAACTTGGGGAAAAAAAACCAAATCAATTTAATTTTCTGCGAATCAAATAAAACCAAGGATAATGAGAAGTAAACCCAAATCTTAAAACACTTTCCCCCACTCCTCCCTCCTTCCCAGGCTTAACTCCACTCCCAATTTTCTCTGCCTCCTCCCCCCAGCAGCGGAGGGGGACGGGGAATGGGGTTGGGGTCAGTTCATCACACCTTGTCTCTGCTGCTCCTTCCTCCTCAGGGGGAGGACTCCTCACTCTTTCTCTGCTCCAGCGTGGGGTCCCTCCCACGGGACACAGTTCTCCGTGAACTTCTCCAACATGAGTCCTTTCCACGGGCAGATCTTCAGTCACAGACTGCTCCAGCCCAGGCTTTCCCATGGAGTCACGGCCTTCTTCAGGGACAGGCCTCTCCTCCGTCGTGGGCTCCTCCCCAGGCTGCAGGTGGGCATCTGCTCCACTGCTGCCCTCCGTGGGCTGGGGGGGACAGCCTGCTGACTCACCACGGGCTGCAGGGGCATCCCCTCCTCCCCTGTTCCTCCTCTCCCTCCTTCTTCACTGTTCTCGGTGTCTGCAGAAGAGTTTCCCTCACATTCCAATCCCCCTCCCCACTGCCGGTTCCCCTTCTTAAATCTGTTCTCCCAGAGGCGCTGCCACCGTCGCTGATGGCCTCCGCCTTGGCCAGAGGCAGGTCCGACTTGGTGCCAAGGAAGCTTCTAGCAGCTTCTCACAGGAGCCACCCCCGCAGCCCCTCCCCTGCTACCAAAACCCCGCCACACAGACCCAAACATCTGGGGAGGCTGAGGAAGTCCCAGCACCCGCCAGGGCTGGGGGCCCTGTGCCAAGGGCAGCCAACAGCCCTGCAGCTGCAGCCAGTTGTCAGGCTTCTGCCTTCCCCATTTTACAGCTTTTATAGCCAGTGAGAGGCGGCGGCTTGCCTTGCGAAGAGTCAGTAGAAATACTGAAGGGGCTGTAGGATGTTAACAACAGCGTGTGGTGTGAAAAATGAGACCGATAAACACGCTCACAAACCCCGTGGTGCATCGGTGTCATTTTGACTTTGGAATGGGTGATGTTGCAGAGTGGGCCATGTGCCCTGAGAGCTGGGGTGAGCATCCCAGCCCGGCACTGGCAGCTCAGCCGCTGTCCTGCCACCCACCAGAGGTGAGGACAGGCGGGGGGACGGCAGGTCTTGGCATGGCCTGCAACGGGGGTCTCACCCATCTGGGCTGGCAGGTTTTCTCTCCTGGCTGCATGCAGCAACTTTTATCAGGGAAAGAGCTGCTGGTACAGTGCTAAGGATCTCCCATTATTTACTGGCCAAGGGCTTAGTTTTGTAGGAGCCACAGTGAGAAAGCAACAGTTCACGTTGAAAGAGAAACTGAACAAAAATGATGGGCTGTATTGAATTTGGCACCAGCTTGCAGTGCTTGTCAGGAGGAGGGATCACAGGGGCTGGCTGTCATTTTGTCTCATTTTCTTGAAGCATGGTACTGTGTAAATGATTGAAGCAGGAGGTATTGACTTACTCCTGCTGTCACCTTCCTAAAATATTAGGCCAGTGAGAGGGCTCTCACTGCAATTTACAATCCCTCAAAAGATGATCAAAAGATGACTAAAAAAACTCCAACAACAAATCAGAGGAAAGGGAAGACTAGCTGCTTGGGAGGCAGGCAAGTCTCTTTGTACCCATCTCCCTCCTTACAGTCAGACAAATACCACAATCTGGCTGTCACTCCTAGACAAATGGCTATGTTTATCTGCAGAACTCAGCTTTTGTTATGCAGGATTTTTGTATTTTTTTCAACCCAGAAAGTTTGCTTTCTATGACCCCAGTGATCTGACACACCGGTGAGAGAGGTTTTGCCTTTAGCGAAAGAGTTTCTTTTGATCAAACTGAAGGTCGTCTGTCTCAGCCCATTCCCATCCAGCATTTTCACCATCCCACACACAGCCTTGATGGCAGAAGGAGAGCTTCAGAGTGTCCTGCTTCTCCCAGTTCATCCATTTGCATGGAAGTTCCCAGGGTATCTCACAACTACTTGGTTTTTCAACTGCGAGGAGTCTTTCTAGCTAGTATGAGTGATAATGGCAACAACACTGGCGCTTTCACAAATGGAATGACATTAAAAAAGTAAAATCTACTATCCAAACTACTTGCAGTGAAATTGATTTCCTAGAATTAAAACACAAGATGATCTGCAGGCATGCAGATAAAGATGGGATTTTAATGATATCCACTATGATATGCATTAGAGATAATAATGAACTCCTGCTCCTAATGAGTCAGGTACAATTTTCACTTGGTGAAATTATCTGTCCTTTTGTACCCGCATTATGAGAAAATGCACAGCAAATGCCATGAGGGAGATCTGCTTCCTGTACTGCAGAGATCCCGGGAGAGGTCCTCAAACATCAGCGTCAGGACAGAGAGAATAAACCCAACCGTACTTTTGCTTTGTGTTACTGGCTACAGCAGTTTGACATAGATTGTCTTTTCTTTGAACTCTTTCTGAATAAAATCAGATTCTTCTCCCAAACATGAGAGTCAAGTGTCTTCAATACAAGACAGCACAAATTTCAGGACAGTGTCAAATCATAGTATTGTGTGCTTTTATACAGATCAGTGGTTCCCAAAATTTCTGGATGAAGAATCAGAATTCCTCCAATGTCATGAGACATTGTCATCATTAAACCACCACAGCTGTGGTTCTGTGGACCAGCTGCAGACCACCTGTGTTAATCCTATAGCATGTAAAAATCTTTGTCTCTGCTTCCATAATTGAATAAGGGACAATATTTACCTGCTGTACTTACCTTGTGAGTGTTGTAAAAATTATTCATCCTCACATTGTGCATCACTTTGGAAACTGAGATGCTATGTCCACATAGGAAATACTTGAGTACTACTGTTATTTTTTACATAAGACAAATTTGGACAATATTTTTAATGGTAGAGCTTAATATGTCATACAATGGAGAAGGTGAGTTGAGGTTCATGGAAAACTGTGCTGCTTCCTCTAAGGGTTCAGGACCTGAGAGTAGGAACTGTAGAAAAACAGAGTGAGGGAGTACAAATGGAGCAAGTACAGGTCAAGTGTAATCTTTCTTTACAGACACTGTCTGCTGAGGACTACAGTAGGTATTGATTCCCAACCATTATTTAGAGCAGCACAGTTTACACTATTTTGTGAAACATTACTTAGATTATAGAACACTTGGAGCAGCAAACACCCTTGTGCTGTACCCGAGAGCGCTGTGGAGCCCAGCGGGGTGCCTTCTCCTTGTTTTGACTCCCTAACGACCACTGCAAGTCAAACACATCAAATTATGATAATCATAATAGGATATGGCAGAAGTAGCAAATCCTGTAAAATCCTTTCTATCAGGCTATTTTACTGGAACTAATTTTTAAATCTGCTGTTTAGAGCTGAAAGGCATGAAATATCAATTTCATTCCTTTAATTTGAAGATTTCAAAGGAAAAGTTATTGCAGTGACACCAAGGTTGTAAATACCTAGCATGAACTTTCCTAGAGAGGTTACAACATGTAGGGGAGGCTTCCTTCCAGAAAGTAACATGACATTTCTCTCTCCCAAATGGGACACAGGGAAGGGTGGATAATTGCTCTCCTAAAGGTTCTAATCACAGTGAGACTGGGACCTAAATATTTACCTTGTGCTTGTCATTTTCCAACAATCAGCTAACCCTGTAGGGTCAGGATTGATTATTTTTTGCATATGTGTGCAGGAGGAAGTGAACATGGGGAAGAATTTTGTCCTTGCACTTATATCTGTAAGGTTGCCCACAGCTGCAGTTTTGGTATACACAAGGCCTGAGCCCTGATGGCCCTTCTAAATACAAAAATCCATGCCATACCCCAGAATTTTTTACATTGGCTGTAGGATATGCTTAGTGGAAAAGGTAGCATATAAAAGATAGTTCAGAAGCTCATTTAATTCTGCGTTAGTAATATCATTGCTCAATCCTGTGGGAAGGCTACAGATCCTGTGCAAGTTCCTATTTCTATGTAGGCACATGCCTTTAAGGGACAACACCAGTTTTTCATCAAAGGTTTCCATATTTGTAAATAGTTATTCTGCTAAAGCCAGTATAAATAAGGTTCCAACCATTAAGTTCTACCTAGAAATTTTCACTTTAAATTGCCATCCTAAATTCTCATACTGGTGTACAGGTGACCAGCCTGGGAAACTGCTGAGCAACCAGCAGCTCACATGGGATAACAGCAGTTCACGTGGGATGTGATCTGATCTGTGCTGTGAAATCAATTGCAATCTTGCAGCTGCAGTACCATCTGGAAAACACACAAGGATAAACTACTAGTGGCTCTTCCATTTTGTGTCAGTATTTGGAGAAATTCAAAAAGGTCATCTTCCTTGTGGTGCTGGAAGTGACAGTATTTCCATCTGGGTTCAGGGGATGGGGTCAGGGGATAGGGTCATGAGAAGCAATGGCTCCTAAGTTGCAGTGACATTTCCCTATCCCCAAAGTCAGGTGACTGATACTATTTAAAAGCCAATTTACAGGTGAGCAATGCCATGGTAATGCTTTAGGTACATGGAGAAGTGAGACATGGGTGTGTTTTCCTTTGTTCTATTAATAAACAAGGAATAGCTTTGAATTAAACATTTCCTCATACTGTGAGCAATGCCGTGAAGAAGCTATGCTGCTGGCCAACCTTAAACATCAAAGTGAAGGTGTCTTACCTTAATTGGCAGGTAAAACAGACAGCAGGTGACGAGATGCTGCCTGCTTTGAAGATAACGATTGAAAATCATAGCTCTTTGTGTCAGGCCAACGCCCTTTGCTTTACCTCCTCATGACTCTGGTTGAGACGCCAAAAGAGAAGGGTAGGAGCCTTGTGCTCTGACAGCTACATCTGAAGAACATCCCATCCTTCTGCCTCTGGAAGATGAGGAGGATGCTGTGCAGTTAATATTGGAACTACATGGAGGCAAGTTCATCTCTCCTGCCTTGGGCTTTGGGTTGCTCTAAAGGCATAAGCTGTTTGTTTCCCCAGGGAGGAAAAACACCGAGCACTTTTATGTTTTATGACAGGAGGCTATTCTGTAATTTCTTACGAACACACAGCTTAACTGAGAGGCAACTGGGATGCATTAAACCCAGAGGGAGAGATTTTAAAAATAGGTGAACAAAGCTGACCCTCTACACGCAATTTTCTGAAGAATTAACTATTGATAATGAGTTATGAACATCACTGGCAGGATTAGCCATCGAATACAAGAGAAATAACTATTGATACAAAGTGTATTAACCATGGAAGGCCCATGCCCCTTATTTACTTCGGATTTAATTTATCCCACCTCAAAAAAATGGATTCAAAATTCTTCCTACTCTTTGGGCACTTGATTTCAGCTTTCTGCAACACTGTTATGACTAGCAGGTAGATACTGCAGCTTCCAAACAGCCTCACACACATGTGAACTATCATAATCCCTAAGGTGGAAACATTTCAAAGATTAGTAGAAGTTATCTTCAAAGGGTAAACAAGGAAAAGGACTGTCTTGAGGCACTGAACAGCACTTTCACTGGAGTAGGATTTTACTGCTCAAGATTGCTTTGAAAAGCAACCCTTTATTTTTTTTAATTCTAGCTGTACTTTACAGAGTAACACAAAATGAAGGTCTTAGATTTGTGTTTTTAGGCATAGTTTGTTCCGTATGATGCACTTTTGCTGCAGAGTTATTAGCATCAACTATTGTACAGAAATTTTGGCTGGACATGCTTATGCTTTCCAGTTGCACACATGCCCCATTAAGGATCTGATTCAGTCGTGAGGACAGGGCAAACACTTGCATTAACACCGGTTCAAGTGAAGTGTCTTATACTTAGTTCTTATACTGTCACCCTAAGAACTAGGTAAACATGTGAGAAGATATTCTGGTAACTTGTTACGTGGAATTTAACAGGTGAGAGGTACCTATGTCTATTTTAAAAACAGATCCTGCAGGCAACATGTGGAGTACTTCTGAAAATATTGTCTGATCTTCACTTGTGCAGACCCTCAGATCCCACATGCAGGCTTCTCATGTTAATGCCTTCCACAAGCTCTGGTGTAGAGGTCAGGTTATAAAGGCATGTTGTTAGTTCACTTGCACAGTCTCTGCAGAGCAGCTGAATCTGCATCAGAGCCTGAAATGAGTGATGTAAATGATCACACTGTATCAACTGTGTTGGGAAATTTAAACAAAAGTTTTCTAGAATGAAAAATGTATATTTATTTTGCTTTTTACTTTCCATTACAAATTTGTAGTGATTTGTCAATGCTGTTTATTTTAACTGCTGACTGAGTCCTTGAGACTGAAATATTCTTTGCAAGCCTGGAATAGTGAGAGCAGCAGCACAAACCTAAATCATGACAATGTCCAGTAGTTTACTTGATTTATACAAGCTATGTGGCATTTACAGCACATGTAAGAAGAAGAGGCTTGCTCCGAGGTAACCTAAAGCTGCTTTTGACTTACAGTGGATCTGTGTGATCAGACCAAAGATTGTTGTATAAAAAGTTACAGAGTAATTCATATTGAAACAAGGCAGAGATGAATACAGGAGGAAAAGACATAGCTGATTAAGAAATCTAATGTCCATGTAATCATGGTTCTTGCCAAACTGAGATGTCCTAAAAGACTATCTTCAGCGATACTTCTTTGCTCACTTACTGGACTAACATAACTAAAAAGCAAAGAAAAGGAAAGCAGTAATAGAAAAAACTTAGTGGTTCTTTAGGACTGCACAAGATCTTGCTTTGTCTGGTAATACTAACCTACCTGAAAGTGAGAATGTATGGCTGTCACCCTCATACAACAAGGTTTGGTTTTCAATTTCAGTGAAATGCATCTTATGGTTTCTTACACAAAGTTGAGCCCAGGAGAATTACATATGACTGCTGTACCTGATGGCAGTCCTCCGGGGACTCTTTCACAATTAGATACATTTTCAAATTAACTCAAGCAAAGAAATAAGTTAATTTGCTGATATTCTGCAATGCCCTTCTTGAAATAAATTGAACAGATGCCACTCTAGGGTCTGAGTTTTATTAATTGCTTTATAAAGCAAGGTTTTCTTTTAAAAAAATACTCTCTGCATTGGCCTGCTGACCCTGGGAATTCAAACCTTATTATTCCAGTTTAAACACTTGCCAGTGCTTAGACAGTTAACAAAGCTAGAGCCTCTCCCAGCTGAACACCAGATTCCCTGGGGAATCCAATCAGGCTACTTTATTCTGGTCTTTTTAAAAGTCAGGTCAAATAGCTGTTTGAATTGTAATGATCTCCATGTGAATTCTGGTTTTGGTAGCAGTTGCTGATATCCTCTTAGCTTCCAGACAGACATACTAATTGCATATCTTCTGTCATATGCAGTGCAATGCTGCTGCTACTGCTGCTGATTTTCTACTCACATCCAAACTTTTAATTGGGTAAACAAAATAAATATGATAACCATGAGCTGTGCTACTTTGGTGAAACTGATACCTAGTCTCCTGCTACATTTACTTGAAATTTTAAGACTTGTGACTGGACAGGTGGTTAAAAGCTGCTGTATATATCCAGAAGCTGCAGTTTGGAAAGATCCAGAAAGAGCTCTTGAGTCTTTTCAGCTGCAATTTCCCTAGGCATGGTGTGAAGAGCAATGTCATGGAAGGATTCCAGTATGGCTATAGCAACCTTTAAGAGCCTCTCAACAGAATGTAGGGGTGAGAAAGCTTTTCATTCTTCTTTTTTTTTTTAGTATTAGTTATTTGATTATTTTTTACATCACTCCATCTTACCCTTTCAGCCAGCCAGCATGTAATGGAGGATGAGTGGCAAAGGGGCATTCAGAGTCTGAGAATTTTCACTCACTAGGTCAACATTACAGCCCTGAAAACAGGAGTAATCTGTTTAAGTCCCTATAGTTATGCCTGCTCCCAGCAAGGTTAAAATTTGTTCACTTTTAAAAAACTATCTAGCTGTCTCTTACAACATTTCCTTCAGCATTTGTCACCATAGTAACATTCTGCTAGATGGGAGTCTAATCTTCTGCAAACAATAAGAATAGCTGCCTTTCTTTACTCAAAAATTCTGCAATTTAAATATAATTCCAGCAATATAATTCCTTCTGAAAGGGTAAAAATAGATATACTTTTCTCTTTTTGCTTTTTCATTGTACTTTGTCTAAATTTTTTCTGGAATAACTATTCTCTTACCTCTTCAAAGGAGTAATTTCACTACGCCTGTTTGGTTGTTTTTTTATCCCAGATCTTTAAAACAATGGCAATACTTGTCTGCTTTAAATTAAGTAGCTGCTTATATGCTTCACTGAACCAGGTCCTAAATAAGACTGATCATGATTAAAGACCTACTGGAGGAAAACAGTAGGTGTGTAGTTCTCCTCAGGTAGATTTTGTAAGAGTACGTAGCACAGTAAGCTGGAGGACAGTTGTGCACCCCCAAGAGACCACTCCTCAGCAGAAACTGGCACCTGCAGAGTTAGGTACTGGCCGTTTATGTACTGGGGACATTTATGCTACTAAGATGTTTGCTGTATTCACCTGTTTGGAAGGAAGGATCCAGAGCATTCAATGGTTACTTTAAACAGCTGTGCCTAGTTGCATACCAAGATTTGGAAGGCACTAACTTTACTGGTGATGAAATGCCTCATTTGAGGAACAGTGTTACCATTATCCTTGATGTTCCAGAGAAAACCTCTAGCCAATGACATAGAGACTTACACTGAGACCATTGAGAGTGTTGATAATAAATTTATCTAGGAATGTATATGCTGAGTGTTTTCCTAACTCACGGTGCTGCTATACCTTACTTGGAGTGAATTCAGTGTAATTCAAGAAATGTGGAGACAGAGGGCAAAATATATTGTAATGTTCCATTGTTTCATTTACAGTGACCTCATAGATGTTTAATGTGCTTGAAGGGCCATAAAAGCAAAAGTCTCATACAGGAGCGTATCTTGAAGGGCTTTCTAAGACTGAGTCAGTGTCTGTTAAATGTAATTCCTGCTGCCAGGGTACATCAGCACCGGCACAGGAAGGCCCCAGTCCTTCCCTCCCAGTGCAGTGCAGCCATACCCTACATCTCCTGTGATGGTTAGTGGGCACTGGCTGATGCCTGCCATTCCTCCAGCCAACACATATACTTGCTACGCCTCCCCTTTCAGCCCTGGTGCTGCAGACCATGCTGTTCAGAAAACTCAGAGGTCTTGATTCACTGTAATACACAACCTAAATATAGACAGGGTCATAATCTCAGCTTCTCAGCTGGGGCCATTGCATACTCTATACGTCCCTGTTTCCACCTACCAAAGGTCTGTAGGATCCAGGGGTAGGTGGAGTGCAGTGCACCCTGCCAGCCATCTGTGGTACAAGCTGTCTCTTCTAGGGTTTTACACAAGCGTTCTACTTGTGCCACTGTTAAGAAAGAAAAAAAAAAAAAAAGAAAAAGAAAAAAACAGAGAGAATTAAATAGTTCCTTGTCTTATTACCAGCATACAAATGAATTTTGGCTTCCAAGTTAGCTGGTTTGGGAGCAGCAGAATAGTCTGGACATTCATTTTAACAGTCATGGATTTCTGCCCTGAAGATTTTGTTCAAATTAAAGCAACTTACTTCTCACCCAACCGTCTGTGCTGAATAATAGTGGCAGATGGAGAGAGGAAGGATCTGGATTTTTCTGCTTTCAAGGAACCACAAAAGCTAATGAGGTAATGGTAATTGTTCTGTGACTGTAACTGGAAAGAGGTCTCTGCACAGCAAGTACGTTGCTTCCTCTTTCTCTTGAGGGTGAAGAGAATAGGGTATGAAAGAAATGCAACTGAGTCATTATGTTAGGGTGTGATAAATCAGATATTCCTGTGCAAAATTATATACTGGAGTAGGAGGTAAGGAGCAATTCTACTTTTATTTGTTCCTATTAGAATAGTTAGTAGCACTGTAAGTGCTGCTTGAATTATAAAAATGTCTCACATTCAAAGAAAAAAAGTTTTTTTCAGATGACATTAGTACATTTTAGCTCTTTTTAAAAGTAATTAAGACATGTCAGAGTATCGGTGACATAATCCAGTTCTCTGCCCAGTTTTCACTTGGAGCAGTTTATCTATGCAGTGCAGTATTCTAGCCAAACACAGCAGTGAATGTTATTTCATGACAAAAATCCTCTTTTCGGTAACCATTTTGCTGTGCCTACTTTTTACCATGGGTCTGTGAGATGCAGGCCTTTATCTTCTCTAAGGATCCGACAAAACTCATGATACGATAAATAATTAAGACTGATGGGAATGGGCAAGTAACATTTACTTCTACATTTCATCATTTTCTGATCTCTTTGGAGGCTTGGTGTTTTATAATGGATGAAGCTTTCACCATTAATAAGCATTTTCTCTGTTGTTTCCTAAAGAGCCATTCACTAGATTAACAAAACAACAGTTACGAGCTAATAAAGGTTTTCTCAGCTCCACTTGAGAGGACATGTTAATGCCCCCAGGCAAAATGCCATTGAAACCGTAATGTCAGAGCTGGTCACAAAGACTTTGACCTGTAATTGTGTCCAGAGAGTTCAAAAGCCTGAGAGTTTGCAGGGGAGGAGAGGAGACCAGATTTGCCAGAGCATTCACGGCCTGCAATTAGGGACGGGTTTTCAACAGAGCGAGCAGGCACCCACCAGCTCCTGATTGCTCTCAGCGGCAGCTTCTGAAAAGCCTCCCTCCAAAAGCTTTGGCGAGCGAGCGCTGAAGGTGAATTTTTGAGACCTAAGGCTTGACTGCCATTCTCACGTGTGCCTGTGGTGGCCCCCCACAGCTCCCTAGGGGATACCGGGAAACCAAATCAAGGATGAGAAAAGTAGCTCCTTCCTCTCTGTGTGCAGCCATAAAGAATAATGGCCCACTGTGTTTCGGTTTCCTCAGTGCTTGTCCTGGTTTCAGCTGGGATGTAGTTAACTGTCTTCCTAGTAGCCGGTACGGTGCTATGTTTTGAGTTCAGTATGTGAAGAAAGTTGATAACACTGATGTTTTCAGTTGTTGCTCAGTAGTGTTTAGACTATAGTCAAGGATTTCTCAGCTTCTCATGCCCAGCCAGGGCACCTGACCCAAACTGGCCAACAGTGTATTCCATACCATGGGATGTCCCATCTAGTATAGGAACTGGGAAGTGGGGGCAGGGATTCGCCGCTCGGGGACTGGCTGGATGTCAGTCGGCGGGTGGTGAGCAATTGCCCTGCGCATCATTTGTACATTTCAATCCTTTTATTACTACTGTTGTCATTTTATTAGTGTTATCATTATCATTATTAGTTTCTTCTTTTCTGTTGTATTAAACCGTTCTTATCTCAACCCACGAGTTTTACTTCTTCTCCTGATTTTCTCCCCCATCCCACTGGATGGGGGGGAGTGAGTGAGCGGCTGCCTGGTGCTTAGTTGCTGGCTGGGGTTAAACCACAACAGTGCTAAAGGTTACACGGCATTTCTTATCACCTGGGGATTTAAATCCTGGGGGTTAAGACCAACGGTTCCTATGGAATAAGCTCTGACTGGAATTTGCATCCAAAATTCAAACCAAATGGAACATTAGTAATATTTTAGCATACATTTAGGCTAATGATCCTGCAGTCCTTTACTATACACAATAATTTCATCATAAAAATGCAGTCAATTCCTGCATAAAATATGGCACTACAGCAGTAGTACAGCTGATTTTAGAAAGAAACAGGCTTAAACACAAAGGCAGAAGGAAGGTTGAGAGAAACTGGTGCTCAGTTATAGTTTAGTTTGAACACTTCTACTTGCACTGCCAGGAACCATGCAAAATGACGACAAATACACAGAGCTTTTGTGCTACTTTTTGTGAAAGCTGACATATCCAAAAGCTGTCTTCACTAGCCCCCATGCAGAGATAATGGTCCAATATAAACCTCAAGAAGAGACACCTATTAAACTACTTTCTACAGTAAGAAACCTAATGCAACTGGGTCTGTGTTTTGCCACTGTTCCTTATAAGTGCTACTTATTTTTCTAAGGCTCTGTCCATTTCTCCATCTCTTAAAATTACAGTTGGTACAGACACATTAAACTTCACTTCTCCTATTTGTATTTTCTTCACCTTCCTAGCTGGACTCATGCTTCTTTTGTTGAGGGAGAAGTGCATTGTTAAAACTGCAGATTTTTTTCTTGTGTAAATTGCAGCACTGAAGAAAGGTCTGTTGACTGGTTTCTTTCATTGTGCTGCTTGCGGTCTCTGAGCTTGATGGATAAATCTGGCCTCCCAGCAGCCAGCTCTGGTTGGGATACATTTTTGTCCCATTGCTGTGTATTTTTTGTGGCATGCAAGTCTGGAGCAATTGCAGTTCATCTCAACAGCAGACTGCTAGAAGTAGAGGCATTACAAATACAAATAATATTTTGTGGGGTTCCCCATCTGTAATGTTTCCAAGACATGCCTTGAAAAATGTTGTTATTCTCTCTTAGACAGACAGATAATGCAGGCAACCACCTTCTGATAGGCTTTCGAGATTTTGGACAGTGCAGTGCCTGTTCTTCATTCACGGATTCATTAATCAGCATTGTGTCTCAGTAGCTACAGTTGGGTATTTAGAATTACAATCTACAGTTTAGCAATCTACTAAGAGTGATAGAAAGGGAAGATGCATGTATTAATCTGAAAAAGTTACAGACGTTTCTGAGTGCAGGATGTTACAAGCTTGCAGCAGTCGGTTCAAGGATTTGCATTTACCCACACTTGCTCTAGCTTGTAGCAAAATCCTTTCTGAGGATGTGAATTTTGAGGAAACAAAATGTTGAATCTTGGTGACAATGTGCACTGAAAAACAAAGCCATAAATAAGAACAAGTTTCATATTTTCCAATTCTGTCTTGGGAAGTGGTAAAAGTGGTCATGCTCCAGCATGCTGCAGTGCAGTCCATGGGCAGAAGTCTTGACAATGAAAAGTTTACATAAAACTTCATATTCATAAATATTCTAAGTGCAAACCCAAGCTTGGATGCAGGTTTCATTTTCCCTTTAGATTCTTTCCACTCTGAAAGGCTCCGGAAATTTTTAGCCCCATCCTCTGCACCTCCAGTCTCTGCCTCTAACGCACACAGATGATTTTCCTAGGATTTGCCAGTAATGACAACAGAGCGTATTTTCTGTGGTGTGCCAGATGGTGCTTGTGAAGACCAGACATGCAGGAGGTTCCTAATTAAAGCTTTAAACCTAGGGATGAGAAATGGCAGGTGCAGTGTGGTGGGTGCCCAGATAGTAGACACACAGGCAGGCTGCCTTACAACCTTTTTGAGAGCACACTCACACCCTTCCTCAGGGAACTCATAATGACAAGAGGCAGTTAATTTAAAGATAATTCAGAAATCTCTATCCAGTCTTCACACAATAAAACAAGGTGCCAGACCTCAGCTGCTGTTTGCACCCTGACAGGAAGAAAATGGCCAGAATGGGGCTGCAAAAGCTGCCACCTCATTCTCACCCCAGGCAAACAAAGCAACCGAACCCTTCAATGTTTATGGTTTCAGCAGCACTTCAGCCCATAAATAAGAACGGCCGAGGGGGAGTGCCTGTGGCTAGGAATAGAAATGAAGCCTGTAGCTCTGTAAAGGCTGTTTCTTCAGCAGTATAGCCTCGCAGAGCCAAGGGGATGAGCGTGTGCAGCGCTCTGAATGGGTGCCCTCCAGGACAGGCTGATGCCAGCCCCCCCCCCCCCCCGTAGGTAGGAGGGACCCCTGGAGCCACTCTCTAGGGCACTACAATTCCCTCATCTGCTGAAAGCCTTGGGTTTTATCCTGGCCCTGCTGCCCTCTGACACCTTTCCTGGTTTTTCCATGGCAAACAGTGCTACATTAAGGACTTCTGCTCCCACTGCTTGATGTTTCAAGGCAGCAGAGGAGAGATACTTGCACCAGCTTATAACACACAACGACCATTAAATCCTGCAAAACCAATGTCAGCCTTTCCACCGTAAAGCCAGTCCCTACACTGAGTGTTACCACAAGGAGCTGGAGGGGAGATACCAGCAGAAAGCACAGTATCTCTATAGCCAGAAGCACTCAGCTGGTTTTGGCTGCCCAGGCGTTCCTCGCAACTGCTGCTTTGCCTTGCTGCAGAGCAGGTAGATGGCTGTTGACTGCAGGTCTTGACCTGTATCACTGACATCTGGGGCAGCTCTTGTGACACTGAATATGTTGGTCCTGCTCTTCTACAACACTGCACTCCCAAGCACCAGGAGGGCTCATAGTCCTCAGCCTCACACCAGGGATCAGTTTACCTCTTCAGTTTGTAGCAGTTGATCCTCTGGAAATCCAAGTTGTCCATGAAAGCCCAGCTGGGACAGGTGGCAGGCATCAAAGGGAAAACAGCTCAGGGACTGGTGCTGAATCGGTACCCCTATAAACTGATATTATGAGCTCCAGGGGGACTCATTGAGGGGAAGGTTGTTTAGAGGCATGTAAATCTTTGCTCGTATCACAGTTTAGTTTATGATCCCATATAGACTCGCTACGTCCTTCCTGGGTCTCTGGTCTGCCAGTGAATTTCTTTCCTTCTTGGCCTTTCCTCAGTTCTGCCCAAAGTCACCATCCCTCACTACTATTTTGAACAAACTTTCAAATTTGTTAGAAGAGAGTATTCTTAACAGATAGTATGTGTACTAGAAGAATTTCCATACCCTCATGAATTGCTAGTTTCTCAGTCCTGTATGCAAACACCAATTTGCCTAAAGGCCTCAACTTTCAGGGAGAGGTCGCCCATTGACTTCCAAACACATGGGGAAAATGTGAGGCAAAAGGGACTTTTGTCACAATTTTTGGAAGGCATGACAAAATCTGAGCTATGTGTCTGCCTTGTGCTATGGAGCACTTAACAACTGCTGGACCCTGGGTGTAGCTGAGCTAAATCACCAGTGCTTACTATAAGCAGAGAAACTGCTCTGTGTAACTGCTTCCCCTGGCCTGACTGAGGGGGTAGCTCCTTATTAATTAAAGTTGGTTTAAGAGATCCCCACCTTTTCCTGCCTCTGGATGCTCATTCCGATCCCTAAATAACACTTAGCCTCACTCCCTGCTGGGCCAGTGATACTGTGGGACTACGTTTGATGCCAGGTCAGGGATTCAGGCTGAATCTCGCAACCCCCTTTTTGTTTGTTTGTTTTGGAAAACACAACATGGAGCAACACTTTGAGAGCAGGATTTTTCTCTTTCTGGGGAAGCCAAATGTTCTGACTTGTGTGCAAGTCCCAGCTACTGCACACAGATAAAAGGACTGGAATTGCTCGAGCTCCATCTGCTTTCATTGGCTGCAGAACTGACCCTCTGCTCCCACCAAAGTCACGGTCTGGACACCAAGTGTTTTATGAACTGTGAGGAGTAATCCAAGAAGTAGGTGAATGTACTCCCATCCTCATTTTCCCCAGACTCATTCTTTGGCTAATGCTGCAACATTATAGAATTATGGGTGACCTATAAATACATATTACCACAGATACTCCTGCATAAGTGGACCGTAAAATATGCTATAGCAAATTGTAACATGTATTAAATTGAGCAAGAGAGAGGAATAGCTTCATTTCTTGGAAGTTTGGAAATCCTTAAGAACATGATGGAGAGGATTTGCAATGCAAGTAGATTCATAAAATCCCTATTCCTGTTCTAACAGAGGAAAGTAAATTAGCCATGAAAGCAATATCACAGACCTGAAAAAGAGCCTGTCTCATCAGAGAGCTGTGGAAATGAACAGCAAACTCATCTGCAGGGTGCAGAAAGTTTGAGATCAGTTCGGCAGAACAGGAAGATTTAATTAAAGACATATACAAACCAAATTGTAAAGCATGTATTATTCTGCTTTTGAAGAGCTTGGGAAAGAGCCATTAGCAGAAGGTGGGAAAGAAGGTGTGAGAGCTGGGGAACAGCAAGGACTTCCAGTCAGTGGCAATGCTGAGGGTTGATTGCTCCTCCAGGGAAGGCTGAGATGGCTGAGAAGGGTGGAGGCAGTTTAGGGTGTAAGAGGGCAACCGAGGTAAAGGAGCCTGTTCTTACCTGAATTTTACATTTATCACTATTACTGTAGGGCTAACCCAGGTCTCTCAGGGCTGAAGAAAAGAATCCACAGGGGCATGTAGCAGAAGGCAGCAGAATAGTATTTGGCTCCAAGAACACAAAAAGGTCAAGGGTTGTATTTCTTAGTTATAGAAATGCAATCTCATTTGTTTCAGTCCAGTCAAGAGAAGTATTTGTGCCCTACTGTTCAAGGAACTGATTTGTGCATTCAGAGAACACAAAAATTAGCTGTTAAATTTCCCTGGTCTGCTAGGATCTGGTTGTGCAGTGATTTGCAATCATGTTTTTCTGGACACTAATGTTATAACTGTTGTGACCGCATTTCAATGACGTCCATACATGGAATGTGCAGAGGGATCAATCCCTCATTTTGTGCAGTTTTACTAGTAATATTTTAAAATGCGAAATTCAGCAGACATTCATTACTAGAAGCTCAGCTGTTTCCTAACAGGAATGGCGCCTTCAACCCCTCTAGCTACAAGACCCAAAGCAAGCACCCTGCCATTGAATGTTCCTCCAAATTTCTTGTGAGTGAAGGGGCAGCGTGTGCCAGCTCAGCTACATTTCAGCATGCAATCCTTCTTGGCCCCTGCCAGCTTTACTGGTTGTTTAGCAGCAGGAATGGCCCATAGGTCATCGCAATTTTGTCCCTTCCAGAGAGCTGACAGGAGCTTGGTGATGGACACTGCTGCCAGTTATTGCATAGGAAGCAGTGTGTGTGGGGAGCCTCCTTGTGCAAAGCCTTCCTCATTCTGCAATGAGTTGCTAGCTAAGATTACTAATGCAGGTCAAGTCATCCTTCAGATGTCATTCTCATTCAGGAAGAAAAGAACTATGTAGCTGCTTTATTAGTGAGGAAAGAAAATGCTTGATGGTAGCCAAGATAGAAATCTTTTTGGAGTGAAAACTCACAGCTATTTGTTTGTGCTGTGAAGAACAACCCACCCAGAACAGAAAGCAGAGCATTTAAATGTGATGTCAAGAACACAATGGCTATAGAAAATGAAATGTCATATACCTGGGTCAAAGTACTGAATGTGAGTAAAGAGCTGAATAGCTTACTGATGGGGAAGTTAGCTGTTTTTGTGGTTTGCTGTTGGCTGGTTTTTAGTTCTTCCCCCCTTCCACTCAGGAAGGCAAATTGGCTTTCTGCACGTTTTCATTTTCCAAGTGTGTTGGTCCTCAGTAATTTTATCTTACCCAATATGGAAAAGGTTTTGTTCCCAATCTGTTATGTTATCTTGCTGTCACTGCTTTCCGTTCAATAGATTTTACTTTTTTAAGCCTGGCAGTTCAAAATGGGCTGTGTTTTGTCTGGCTGCTGGAGTTCACCTTAAGTTGATGCCAATAGTTGTTGTAAGATCGAGGTGTCTGTGTGTATATGCATGAATGCAAATGAGATCAGGAAGAATAAATATACAGACAGATCAAAAAATGCAGTATCTTTTTGGACACAACTCAGAGGAATTTGAACTGATGATTAACGATTTGAGGAGATGGTGTACCATGTGTCAAGCAGAGGAAGTGTGGAAAGGGAGTAAAATTACAGTATCAGTCTCTGTAAGTAGCTGGCACATATTGGAAAGGAGAAGAATTTATACCAGCCTTAGTGGGCATGGTCTCCCCAAAGGGCATCAGGAAATGCTGATTTCCTGCTGGGCAAGTCCCAGCTACTCTGCTTAGGGCTGGCATCGTGCCCAAGGGCAAACAGCTTCTGCAGGGTTGCAGGAGGAGCCGGAAGGAAGGCAGCAAGCTGGGCATGGAAATACCCACCAAACACTCACTGAAAAAGCATGGTTTGGTGCTCTATTCATTCTCACCATCCTCCTCCTGCTCCTTCTCTTTCATTCTGTTTGACACAATCACCTCCAGCCTCAAGTTCATCTCACACACATCAAAACAGAGTCCTGCTCCAAATGAGTTCAGTTTCAGCAGCTTCATTGTCTTATGTGCTTGAAGACATTAGAATTTCCTGTCAGTGTGGGTGCTGCCAGAAATTTTCTTTGGCTTTTTTTCTGAACTTGTAATTAAGATGGCATAGAGGTTCTTTGTAAAAAGGCTGTTTTCAAGATTCTCAGCAGATGAACAATGGAAATGGTACAGATGGTGCCCTGCAGACTTTGGTTCTTGCAGTATTCTAGGAATTCAAGACTACGCACTGTCTATATATGGCCCTTTTTTATTTCCAGATGCTCTTGTGAAAAGTTACACACAAGCAAAAAATTACAATCCTAATAAATACAGATATAGGCTTATTTTTTGGTAAAATGTTTTCTAACAGTGCAAAATGCATTTTCACTTATTCTGATGTGTCCATTTATTTTTTGTGTGTTGCAGATCAGAACTGACTACTTTCTGGTCAGAAGACCTCAGCTGAAATATCATACCTTGTGCTACTTTTTGTCCACCATCAGGTAGAAAGATTATTGAGAAGGCCATCACAACACAAAAACATAATTAATAAAATCTGCCACTTCCCATCATCAGTGAGATTAAAAAAAATCTATTATGATGTCATTACAATGAGAAAATAAAACCTGCCTGACGTTTCACAGCAAAACAGATTCAGAGGGTATTCGGAAATGGCTGAAATAGATGGCTGGAGAGAGAAATTAGAACATTAATGAATATCATAGTAAAAGTCTGTGAGATAGGGTGGAGTAATGTCCTAAAATAGGACTGGAAAACATTTCTGTTCCTCTTCAACATTAGGCAGCATTTGAATGAGACTCTGTGCAAGGTTGGTGTAGCTCAGAGCTCAGATGTGAATTCAGACTAAGGCCTAATTCTGCCAAAATTTCAAAATCTGTGTTGTCATATTTCATCCCAAAATAAAAATGCCAGAGAAATTATTGAATTTGTGAGAACTCTGCCATGTCGAGAAGTAGAAGGCTTCTTATGCTTCCTTCCATTTTGGTCTGTATCTAAAGGAGAGACATACAAAAAGATTAAACTGAAGCCATAAACTCAGGAATTTCTGACCCTGATCCAGGCATATTGTTGTGGGGGTAAACTGTATGGAAAGAGCATTTAAAACCTGGTATATTGGATTTGCTTGCTGAAGAAAACTGGGACAGCTGTGAAGTTCAGAACTGCATCTGGATTTTGTCCAAATTAAACTTTTTCTGGCCGGTGTGGATCAGAACATTCTTTGAGGTTAAAAGAGTTCTTTCTTTTCACAAAATACTATATAGGTACTAAAATGTGTATGTCTATGCATATTTATGCATATAAAGAAATAATAACAGACATACAGACATTAATGGCATTTCATATAGGATATTAATTTCAGCCATAATTACTAAATAAATTAGCCTATTTCTTACACTTTTAAAATATTGCCCTTCCTTATACAGCCATTTAAAAAAAAAATTAACTCCTAGCCCAGGATAAAGCTCGTAACAGTGAACCAAACAACAGTGCTGCTGGGTGCCGCAGAGAAGTGCTTAGGGAGGAAGGTCTCAAAAAATTAACGCCAAGCTTCACGTGGCTACACAAATATAACCATCGAGCTGTGACACACAGAGCCTGTTTTGTTACTTATAAAGAAACTCTGGTGTTTTCACACTTTATTTCCCTCAACTTTTGATGTAGGCAGAACAATAACCTCCACACAGCTATATAATTAGTTTCACCAGAAGCTCTGAGGGCAATGTCATCTCTTAATGACACTCAACTATTAGCTCAATGATGTTATCATAAAATTAATTACAATCCCTATGAGATGCCCTTAACATTAATTTTGATGGCTGTCTTATTGATTGGCTATTGAACTCCTCATTGTGCTGGTTCACCAAGGTCTCAGCCTAACTCTATGCAGAGCGTTTTTGCCCTGGGCTAGCTGCCAATCTACAAGACAAGGCTCCTTGAAAAGGTCAGGGCTACCAAAGGCTGGCCAAGGGTGTACTGCCTTTAACTCAACTGAAACAGGACTTCATTAGAACAAATAATATGTTTGCTGAATTTCTTTTCATGAGGCGGTTATTTAGCTGATGATGAGTAAATTCAGGAGACGAGACAGGCTGTCTGTTCTCACCCCTTGTAGGGATTAACACTGAAATTTCATGGCTTGACAAAAAAAAAAACGTGAGCAAGGGAGTGAGAGGAGTGCTGGCTAGAGGAGGTAAAGGCAGAAAGCATGTTCCCAGTCATTGGGCCCCATAAACAGACTTCTCCAAGGAGCACAGTCCTTGCAGCTCCCTTTTTCTTCAATAGCAAGTGGCTCTGAAATGGAAAGGAAAGCACAGGAACATGGGTTTCAATGTGTCAGGCATGGGGTGCAACCACACTGTGAAATGGAGGATGGATGAAAAGGACTGGCACTGGGGAAGCATGGCATGGTGCAGGCTCAGCTGTGCAGGACTGGTGCTCACTAGCTTTGTCAGTCTGGAGTTCAGGTAATAAGCCTTAATTTTTGGAAGGCTTTATCAGCTTGGGCCATTGCTGGGCTAACGGCCTCCTCACCTGAGCTGGTGTTGAAGGAAGAGCTCTGGCACCTCCACTTCTGATGCAGGCATCTGCCTGTCCTCTTCGGCACAGCCTGGCCCCAGTGTTTCGACGCCTGGCCTCTGCCTCCCTGCTGGAAAGCACTGGCTTTTTGTGACTTGGTGGGCAGTGCCTTGGTATCACCTCTGCATGGGGTTATGTTTACCTCCTCTACACTGGACACTGATACTCAAGGGCAAATAGCAGAGCATTATGTCCAAATTTTTTTTGTCTTCAGGACCACACATTAAGAAAATTAAGCTGTCAGTTAAAAGCTATCCTATGCTTTCTATCTCAGCTCTGTATAGTATCTGGGGTGTTTTCCACATTATAATTTCAAGCAGCTTCTTCACACAAAATTCCCATTCTAGTCACGGCATATCCTATCATCAGGTTGCTTCACAGAAAACTCCATATGACCCTCCAACTGTTAAAAACAGGAAAAAAGTTTATTTCTTTGTACATAGTCCCTCAGTGCTCTGATTTTCCATTACTACTAGGGGTTGTCTTTCTCAGTCTGCTGGAAGTTTCTGAACGAGCAGAAGACCACAGCCAACCTGAAAGCCAAACAGAAGCAGAAGCCTACTTGATTATACATGCTAATGGCTGTCAATAACCATTTGTCCATGGATTTAGCTATTTAGCTGAGGGACCTTGCAGGGTCACTTGGGCCAAAAGAGTGGGTGCAGAAGGCACCTGAGTGAGAGGCTGCAAGGAGAGGGGGAGCAGGGGAGGTGCTGGGGGCTGCCACAGCAGGACAAGGTGCACTGCACCAGGTGGAGGGGATGTGGCAGAAGAGGGTTTGCTCAGTGCCAGGAAGGAAACAAGGGCTGTGTGTGCGTGTGTGGGTGGGTGCAGGGGTGGAAGGGAACAAGTCACACATATCCTGTGCCAGGAAGTAATTTCATCCTTTTCCTGGAGCAGCAAAACTCAAATTTTTCTGTGGTTCAGAGACACTGGAGCCCTCCCTGCTAGTGTAATATAATTCAGCGACAGCAGGCTGAGAGTGAGGTCTAGCTATGACAGCAGGACAGCCAAGTGTCATCTTTCCTTTGTAGGTGCTATCGGTATGTCAAAGAAGTTTGACAGCTACTGGTCTCATTTGCAGGAAGGCAAGATGAGAGTTAGGAAGTTATTTTTGTAGCAATCCAAGCAAAACGGAAAAGGACATCTGCTTGGTTGCCCTTCCCTAGTATGCAGTGGTCATAATGAACAGCATGGGGTTTCTATTCATCCCTGCATTTCTGAACTTTGACCTTCATTTCATTCTGTATGGAGAGTCCCCGCAGCTCATTTTTCTCTTTACTATTGTGGCATTTTTCTCCCTAAAATTAGAATATTAATTGAAATCTGAATTAGAATCTGATTGCGATCTAAATTGAATAGGGAGCTGTGACTTTCCAGTTTTCTGCAATCATAAAATGACATGGCTGAGAGAGCTAAATCTAATTGTGTGGGGATTTTTTTTTTTTTTTTTAAATCTCTTCCTGCTTCTGCACTTGGTTTTGTGTTCTAATAAGCCCAAACTCAGGAGGCATTTCTAATCAAAAAGCTAGAATTTCATGTCTGATTATGGATGTATGTTTGTAAGAAGAAATAATCTGGGAAACAACTGGGGTTGGAGAAGCATTTCTAAATGATATGTATCTAATTTCTCCCAGCTGATAACATTTTCAGCATTTCTTGGGTCTATTAGTTTTGTATTCGGTGCACAGTTTCAAACTCCAGTGGCCCGAGAGAATACATTACTGTTCTTACAGCAGAGCAGTAAAAATGTCAGCAGTGGGTTTGATATTTAGTACTATAAACAGTGCTTCGTGAGAAAGCCCCAGTGATACTGGGCTTGTTCCAGGCACCAATTTGGTGAATCCTGCCTGTTTTTAAACACACATGTAGTCCTATTAATTTTATGGAGAAAAATGTACTGGAGAAAATCCATAGGAAGGCCCTCAATAGTGTTAACATGAGGACTCATTTTTAAGCAGCTGCTGCATTTTGTAAGGTGTGAAAGTTACTTTACAAAGCCTCCCTTATGTATGCTTTCAGTTTTGTAGCCTGATCTGGACAGCATGGTGTTGGTGACAAAGTTCCTCTTGATTTCATTGGTAGCAGATGGCAGTTTAGGTCCTCATCTGAAGTTCTTGGAAAAAGCTTTTGTTGGCTTCAGTGGGTAGACCAAGACTGATCCTCCTTTGCTTTGGTCTTTTAACTGAGGTGCCTATTTTGGGTGTTTGGTGACTTTCGATTCTCTCTTTGAGCAATAGTGAATGCATCTCTGGAGGCTGCCCGAGCCTGCAGCTGAGATAAATACCCTTCCATCAATAACCTGCTTCTCTTGCCTGGGATGGCCAGGTCAGCTATCTGCCTTACTTAGGTGCCTTGATTTGTGCACACAACTCCAGGCTGAGTGTGGATCTCACATGGGAATCACCAGCTTCACTTGCTATTGAGTCAGGGACCCCAGAGACTTTGGCAATTTAAAAGGGATGTACAGAGTCCTCCTGGAAGAAGCCTTGCTTGATTTCTGAAGTGGGTACAATGATGATTACTCAGAGAGATTCTTCATTAATTTTTGAGCTATAAGCTTGGGAAAAACACAGACAATATCCGTGTATCAGGGAAAATTGTCAGTTCCTTGTCACTTGTATGCAAATATGCTGTACTCTTATTTTGCCTCATTAAAAAAAAATATTAAAAATAGATCTGTATAAAAATATTCTTGGGGCACTGTCTGCATCAGGTGAGAGTCTCAATTCATGCAGATTACAAAGCCACAGAGCTACCTGCCAGTGGAGGCGGAGTCAAAGTCGTTTCTTTGCTGAGCAAGCCTGCTGGTGGTCACAGGCTTTGTCCTGCACAGTTGCTGTTCCATACGGCTCTAAATTGACTGCTTTAGGCAAAGGTCACATTGTGGTATCAATTACTGGCTACTACCTGGAAAATTTAATTTCATGCCCTGCAGTGGGTCTGCTTTCTTCTCTACTATGATTGGCAACTGTTTCCCTGTTGGTAACTAGAATAGCTCATTTACTTGAAGTGATTAAAACCCAGAAGCTCACTGATTTGGAAGGGCAGCTTTGGGTTGCTAGCATAACCCAGAGAGCTCTTGCACAAGTGCATTCACATGAATAGAACAAAAGCTACTTCTTGCCCTTTACAAGGCCTCTTAAGAAATTGTATTGTTTGTGATTTGTGTCATGCCAATCCATTCCTTGTCGTCCAGTTGATGTTTAGCTAACGCACTGGGTGCGTTTCCTGTGGGTTAATTGTACTAAATGAAAACCAGAGGAAATTAGTGAACTAAGAAGTGCCTAATTTTAGATAACAAGACATCAAAGTCTTATTAATGTTACTTATTTTTTAACCTAAACTCTTTTGCTTGAAGATCAATTGTCAAATCTTTTCTGTCTTTTAGAAGCCTCTGAGGAGCTTCTTAAGCAGCTGGTTTGCATTTTAACAGATCTTAGTGCTATTTCCAAGATCCGGAAAACTGGGCCTTCATTTATTCTCAGAAATTGTTTCCTTCCCAAAGGATATGTTATGTCATTGATTTTAAAGTGGAACTAGTAATGAAAGGTTTTCTGCTAGAAAAATTTTTATGTAATATAGGCAGTGGCAGTGATTAAAAATAGGTGCACAGGAGTGAATCCGATCCTTCTCCATGTGTCTAGAAGATAGAATCACAGAATCATAGAATGGTTTGGGTTGCAAGGGACCTTAAAGATCATCTAGTTCCAACACCCCTGCCATGGGCATGGACACCTTCCACTAGACCAAGTTGCTCAAGGCCCCATCCAGCTTGGCCTTGAAGACTTCCAGGGATGGGGCACCCACAATTTCTCTGGGTAACCTGTTCCAGTGCCTCACCACCCTCACAGTGAAGAACTTCTTCCTGACTTCTAATCTAAACCTACACTGTTTCAGTTTAAATCCATTACCTCTTGTCCTATCACTACATGCCCTTGTAAAAAGTCCCTCTCTGGCTTTCTTATAGGCCCTCTTTAGGTACTGGAAGGCTGCTATAAGGTGTCCCCAGAGCCTTCTCTTCTCCAGGCTGAAGAGCCTCAACTGTCTCAGCCTGTCTTCACAGGAGAGGTGCTCCAGCCCTCTGATCATCTTTGTGGCCCTCCTCTGTACTTGCTCCAACAGGTCCGCGTCCTTCTCATGTTGGGTTTATGTTTTTACTTATGTGTTTACTTGAGATATGAAGAGCTGTTCCAGCTTCATGAGGAGCAAGGATTTAAAAGAAAATATCTGTGAAGAATATAAGGAATTACTAACTATTATTTAGGTGAAGAGAGGCCTATTTTAAAATAATTAGTGGTTACTATGACAATGGAGTTTTGCTACTCCAAGTACTCCAGGACTCCCACAGTTCAGATTAAAGACAGTTCAAACAACTATAGCATGGTGATTGGACTGGCAGCTGGCAGTCTGGACAGGCACTGCAGAGGCCTTCTTCAGAGGACACGTGTTTTAGTATAACATGAAAAAACTAAACATTGTTTGAAAGTATTTATGCTGGATACAAACACTCCTGTGGTGGCAGCAGGATCAGAAACTTTTGATAAGGCAGCAAGTTGAGTTTGGCTAACTAAAGGATACAAGAAACTAGGTTGTGGGACCCAGTGTTTCTTTACTAGCTGCCAAGAGGTTCTGCTTGTCTTTGAATTCAGATCAAGTTGTCTAATCACTTCCCAGGCGCTTTTTCATCCTACTTGCCTGCGGTACTGCTGGAGTGGTCAGTGTTGCACCACAGGTAAAGTTTACTAAGTAGGGAATGTACACCTACCCCAGGAACTTTACAATACAGAGATCTGGACATCACTAAAACTCTTTAAGAAGGCCTGGGAGATCCAAACTAAAATTTCTTTTAATAACATTTTCAGTACAAAGTACCACCGAGAAAGGAATGAACAAGGAATCCAACTCTACACATGATCTCTTTTCTTAGAAGTGTACTGCTTCAAAGGGTAACTCAGCTGCTAGCACCAGATCCTGAAGCTCTCCAGTGGCATGTTAGAGGCTAGTGATGATCACCTTCTGTTTCATAAGCCTGCACACTTGTCCATAGTAAGTCTCCAGAGGAAGCAGTAACACCTAGGTCTCCACAGTCCTTTGGATACTTGTTTTGGTGCCTACCCATATAGGGCTTAACTTTGGGCTTTTAGTTTTGTAAGCCTGGCCCAGAATCATCACCCTCAGTAGCAGCCATGAAGCAGTTCCAAGGCAAGGAATGATGAGAGTATATCGAGTTTTACATTTCCTCCTCTGCCCGTAGGTTACATTGAGCAGGTAGACTCCATACCGGCCATGTGCCAGCAAGGCTGTGCTCTGCCTGTGGCCCTCTCCAGCCTTGCTTCCAGAGGCAGGGGATGCAGGCGTGCATACTGTCAGCCTTCACATGACAGAAGTTATGGAGCTTACTGCCTCCTCAGGTTCTCTCCAAGACAGAAGATTTTAGGGCAGATGACCAAGCATTTTTACACTCGAGATAAAAACAACAACTGTAAGTCAAGTGGTAGCCTAAATGCTAATATGAAGGACATACATTTGTCCTTCAAAAACAATGAGATTTTTCACGTTTGAAAGTACATATGCATGTATGTGCTTTGTTGGATGGCAGCCGAAATCCACCTTTTGCCTTATTTGTTTTTTTAACTTCTTAATGAGATTGGAAATATGTCTGGCACACACCTGTTACAAATAGTTTTACTTAGGATAATAAGTTAATATTGGCTACTAAAGCACTGAGCTGCCAGAGCCAGCCTTTGCTGGTAGGAATGTAATGAGTTGCTAGTGGTTTGGCATTGCAGGATCATAGACAACCTGGAAGAAATTTGCAGGTCTCAGAGAAATGCCATAGCTCTGGTCCCAAGAAGGTGAGGTAATTCTCCCTTCTTATTCCTTTTGGGGAGGCCACCCTTCTGTCATTTCCAGGACTTATTCTCATCCAGTAGTGCTTGCCATTTTGTGTTACTTTGCAGTCAGTGTACAGCTGGAAGGTATCTACTCTGGCAAAGCCAGAGCACTACTGCTCACAAAGCAATTTGGCAGCCTCACCACTGATGGTTACTCACTTCCAAACTGTGAAGCATCCCTAGAGCTACCTAAACTGCACACTGCCGGTGTGCAGTGACTGAGATACACTGCCTCAAAAAAATAACAGGATGAATAACAATACAATTTAAGTACAATGTATTAAACTGCATTTATTTACTGTAGATGGTCAAAGAACAGAGATGTAAAGCAGGTCCCAAAGTGTATTTAGCTTTTAAATCCTTGGTGTAGCATGTGCCACATCTCATTAAAGATTTAAAGAAACAGATGCTTTTCGTTTTCTCCGTAGGATGAAATGACTTAGACTTCCTGCAAAGTGTGGGCCGATACTTTGGGAACACTCAGCTTCTCTAACACTTCATAAATGTCACCAAAGCAAATGTCTGCAAACCTGTGGGCACCTGCCAATCACTCTCTGATGTTTCTCCTGATCTTAACTTTTATATGGATTAATAGGGAAACCTCCAACAAAATTCTAGCACGTAAACCTTTTTGAAAGAATTCAAACATGAACTATAAATTCAGTACTTTGCTGCTGTTGAGAATTTCTAGTATCATAAATCCAGCTTCACATCTGGAAACGGGTTCTTCAGGGTTCATTGGTTATTCATCTAAGGAGAGGTCTCCAGTGGCACAGAGGGGATTTAGGCACTGGGTAGGAAGTAAGTACCCAATTCCCTTTTGTGCCTTTGAAAACTTTTCCCCACTGATGCCTCTGATGAAAAGAATTGGAATAGCAGGCCTTACCACATGCACTCTGTTAGGATACTCCAGGCACTCCTCATATTTTTAACATCCTAGGAAGAACTTCAGGTGGAAAAGGAATTCTTGGATTGTGTGTCGTAAATATTTAGAGAAGAACAAGGATTGTGTTTATTTCCAGGGGGAGGCAGTACAATACTTTAACAATTTCTTTGAATTCTAGTCCTCTTCAGAGTCTCCTAACTCAAGAGTAGGTATTGACAGGCATCCTGCAGTTTTATTTTTTCCAGTCCTTATTTTGCCTTGTCTTTCTGCCCCTTCTGAAAGTCAAGACCCACAGCTGGAGGAAATAAAATGGCTATATTGCAGTGCTTTAAAATTAGCATGGTTCAATTTCAGCTCAGAACTAATAGACCTCTTTGCAGAAAGCATTGAAGCTTTTGCTCTGTGCATCTGTCTCCCTTATAATGGAAAGAACATAAGCAGCTGCCCTATTGAAAAAAATCAGAAAAATCCACCACCTACCTCTTCCCTGCACTCAGCAGCTAGTGTTCTTCCTAGGTTGGTAATGAAAGGTGATTCCATACCCTCAGCATCACATTATCAAGTAGCTTCAGGTTGTCCTTAATCACCTTATTATTTTTCTCTTTCAAAGTTTAGATTAAATGATTTAACAATGCCCATATGATTTCCCTATAAAGACTACGGAATTGGTGTCCATATGCTGTAAGTTAGGACACACCATAATGGGAAAGTTGAACATACTCATTCCACTGCAGCAGTAACAACCATCTCCCTTCCCTCCCCGCTTTGCTCTGCCCTTTGCCAAATCCTCTTCTCCAAAACCACATAACCATATGGCCACGGTTATAAAACATCAAGGCCTCAGTCACAATAGCAATCCCAATAAAAAAGCCAAGGTAGAAGCCTTCACAAGGCTTAACCTTCGTTTACAGCTGATCCCTGGAGTGTCTAGCTCTGCAGCTTTTAAACACTGCTCATATCCCCCATAAAAAATGTTTCCTATTTAAATAATAAAAGATTTACTACATGAACATCCTTCTCCCACACCCCTGGATTACACCTCTCTAGGGACAAAACACCAGTTGGGCTGGGTAAAACACCTGCCTTATTAACACCGTTCATCAAGGAACAGTGCTGAAGAGCCTGACAGCACGCAAAAACCTGGCCCCTCTTTATAGCTGAAAGAGTCCCTGCTGGGCCAAGCAGACTTTAGCTAGGAGGAGCAGGTGCCTCTCCCCCAGACAATGCTTTTTTGCCTTAGGATAGCACAAGAAGCCGGGGGAGCTGCACTGCTGAGAGCCGGTATCCCCCCTCACACCGTGCTGGTGCCAGCAATGCCAGCTGAAAGCATCACCAGCTCTGAGGAAGTCCTGAGAGCTCTGTCTGATGGGGCAACATGGGCTCATCTTCCCAGTCCAGACGGTCCGGATTAAGGAGGCTCCTTAGCATCCTGCAGCCGCGCTGCCCTCTATCCCAGGCAGGGCAGCAGCCTTCCTCAGGCAGGCCAGAGTGACACTGCTGACTTACTCTGTTAAGGCTAGGCCATATGTCTGGTCTGCACTAAGCCTGCCTAAGCATATGCTATGTCTGTGTTAGAGGGTGTTTCGGGCCAGCCAGCGTTTTCTTCTGTCGTGGGCTCCCTCTGTTACTGGTACACCAATGGAGTTCAATATTACAGTGCTTAAGACACCCATATGGTTTATATGGCACAAATCCTTGTTCCAGGCTGCCTGCAGAGAAAGGCAGACAATTATATTTTCAAGGTGTGCTTTGTATCAGCTTGGGCTAGAAACGGATATTATATCCTAAACACTATTGAAAGCTAAAATTAGACCATTGTGCATCTGAAGGAGCTGGGGTCCTGTGAAGAGCATTTACAGCACCTTTACTTTAATCCAGGTCTAAGCACAAAGAGGGACCTCTGTGGTTTTAGATGTCAGTATGAAACTGTCTCTACTGAGGCTTACTCACTACTGCTTTAGAAGACTAGTTGTCCATTAAAAATACATTTTAATGATCCAGTGTCTTTTTTCATTGTATTGATGATTATATTGTTCAGTCTACAAAATCCTCTGGAAATATGTGACATGATTCAGTAAAAATCTAGCTGTAGTTGCAGACCTATTTTGAAAACTTCCAGCAATGAAGCTCACCAGTACAGCTATAATCTTCCCCCTCATTCCCTTTACTGTAGGCAGCTTCTGCTATTTCTGCACCGCAGTAGCATTTGCTGACATTTCCATGGGGATGTCATATATTAGGTAGCACTCCAGGCTTTGGTTAGCAATACATGATACATCTTGAAGCAGTTAAATTCCTCATGCCATTTTGGAGTTAAAATGTTGTTTCATTTAAAAGCTGGACTCCTGGCTGGTAACTTGTCTGGAATAGTGGGTGGCAGGTCAGTGCAATTTGAAATGGCCAGGACAGAGTAGGAAAACATGAAAAATGGAGCAATTACACTGCAGGTCAAGGTTTGTTGTAAGGTGGCATGGTTTCAATTTGGCACTGAAGCATGGCAACAAGGCTACTAGGCATGTTTGTGCATTTTTGTTATCTGCCATTTGCAAGCAATATTTAAGGATTGGGAAGGGGGGAAATGTAGGAGGCCGATACAGCTGTGTTGAAGGGCTAGCTGCTTACGAGGCCTTTTTTTTTTTTTTTTTAAGGAAACCATTGTTAACCTGAAGTTCAGAATAAAAACATCCCTATGAAACTCTGAGAACTGTGAGCTGTTTGCCAAACTATAGATCAAAGGTGCTTGAACGGATTGATACAATTTTTTTTTGAAAATAAAAAATGCACATCTGGCCTGAGCGTTGGTCTGCCAAGTTTTAGGCTAATGAACTTTGAAACCAGCCTCCTACTAGCAATCCTCTAGACCAAGGTTTCTAGTAGAGTTGCTGGACAGTCGTTTATAGCCAAAAGGCACTTGTATAATGACAATGTTCTGTGCTAGCACCTAATTGACAGACTCTTGATGCAGTGTTGTTTCGTGCTAATGAAACCAGTTTTAATTTGATCCCCATCATTTATCAGCTGGCACATGAAGCCTGAATGTTAAAATTTTATCACATCAGAACAAGTTAATGTGGCCGTAAGTCCAGCTGTGGAACACACATCAACAGCAATCTGTTTACACAGCACAGCTCTTCACATATTGTACCATTCATTTTGCTTTATGATCCAGACCCAAAATTGGTTGAAAACTTAAAAAAAAGTTTTTGCTGAAGCTGGTGTTTGTTGAAAACACCCTTTTGTTCTGCACTTTCCTGATTGCCAGATGGGAGGAACTCTGACAGTCTGAAAGAAATGAAAGATTCTTGCTACACTCAGCCCACAGAGCTGAAGCCCACAGAGCCAGACTCTCATGAAGAAAGAAGTATTTCCTGCCATGACTAAAGTGCAAAGCATATTAAATAAACCCATTTAAAAAATCATTCACCGTTTGAATCTCCTCTTGAAACTAGATTTCATGATGAGATGTAGTGGCGGTCATGACAAAAAGAGTTTGGAAAAAACTGTTGATACTAGCTGACACTTGCGAAAGTTCAACCATAAATGGAGCATTTATGTGCACAGTTTCTTTACCACCAAGCAGTTGAATATGTGGACATCCAATAATCCATTTGGCAAATGCCCCTTGTGTGGACCAGCAAAGCTTCTTTGGAAATGTATTTATCTCAAAACCACTTATCTGAACTCTGGCAAATTTCAAGTGAGAATGTAATTAAGCCTCAGCACCATTTGTTTTGGACCCAGAGGGTTGATAACACACACTGAATCTCTATCATTAAATGATTTCTCTTATTGCTTCCCCACCATTATTAAGGCTGGAAACATCTTCCTCCTCGCTCATTTGATACTAGAACTCTGTATACTCCTAGCTAGTCATATTCCTGAATTCAGAGAAGTTAAAATTATCCTGATTCAATTTAGACACTTAGTTTAAGACAAGATGACAAGCACATAAAACTCCATCAATTGTACTTTCCAGATTTCCACTGACTCTAAAGACCAGATCCCCTCAGTCAGATTCCCTGATGGATCCCAGGTCAGGTGCAGATCTTTGTATCTGGAGACATTGGTATGAATGAATTGCACCCAAGGGATTCCCATCCACTGTCACTGGTACATGATCCCCATAGTGCATGGTCCTTGTGTTGACAGGCAGGATGCACCTCTGATAAACAGACTCCTTGAGTACATCCACCTTCTCAGAGCTCCAACACTGTAGTAATTAATTCCCTCAGAGATTCACACCTTACCCTCCATTGATATACCTATGTCTTAGGGTTTAAGCGTTCACAGACAGAAGGATTGGGGAACGGGATAATGCTGTGTTCTCCTAGAAGCACTGTGCACTGAAATCATTGCACTTTGTTCCTGCCAACTATTCAGAGCTTGTTGATAGCGTAACATGATGCTGAGTTTGTGCAAGAGAGAAGCCAGGATGTAAGTACTATAAAGGAAGCTAAAGTACTGCATCCTGGTATGTGAAATGTAGGCACACCGTTCATGTTTTACAGCCATAGCCTTTGCAAAGCGCTGGGTATCTAAGTGGATCACAGACCTTTATACTGGCACTGGTACTACAGCGTACTCTGGCTAGGGGCCTGCTGGCCAGATCCTGTTCAGGTGGTGTTTTCATCCAATGTACTACCTTTTCATGAGAGAAAACAGAAAACAAATATCCGGACAGCAAATGCATGTGGGTGGAAATGTTGAGGGGAGTCATCCCTCTTTCTCAGTGTAGATAACACAGCAGAGAATGGCTCAGAGGTGCTGTTTCTACTTTTTTAACCCAAAAGGAGAAAGGAAGAGAAAAGGAGTATTAGGAAACGGGTCAAAAACCTGTTATAGTTATACTGTCCTCACTACAGTAAAGAATTTATGATAGTGATTTCCAGGTTTTAAAAGATTTCAGCAGAACCGATTCAATTAAACAAATACTGTAACTTAAGCCAATGGCATTCTTGTACAAACCCCTTTTGTTAATCAATTTTTTTCTTTTCTGAAATGCTGTTGCCCTGATTCAGGGTTTGTGCACGCCAGTGCTAACATCCACATTTTAATATTTATGCTCTTGCCTTTAAATCAATTTTAAAACCAGCAACACAACTGAGCTCCCTGGGCAGAGCCCTATGGGAATACATTTTCCAAATCTCAGTATGGGAGGTAGATGCACAAATCTTGTTTACAGGTAATGGGATTTGTGCTCTCTCTGTTACACACAGAGAACTATGCCTGGCAAACCACATTTCTGTTGAGGCAAAATAAATGAGTTTCGTGATCAGTTGAAGTGACAGTGATGCAACAGCAGGCTATGGTCAGAATAATTCAAGCCCTTTACATCTGTCTCCAGAGAATTATATTAAAAATAAAAATATTTATCTCCTTTTATCAAAGTTATAAAGTTGTGTGGGTACCAGATGACCGAATACATGTGAAAAGAAAAAAAAAATATTAAAAGTTGTCCTAAAGAGATAAATAATACAGTCCTGCTGCAGGCATGTCCATCATAGAATAGCTAACATATTAGCATCAGACAGGAGTGTTTCCTCCTCTGTATACTGGTGCTCACTGTGCTGAATGGTAATCTCTGTTCTTTGCTATCGCTCTGAGTATTGCTAACAGCAAGATACTCCTGGGCAAGACAGTGGGTGCAAATGGAAAACAACCTGTTCACATCAGGTATAAAATCTTCCTTGTTCTATAAGGATCTACAACAATGGGCTCCTTTCAGCATCAGTCACTCAACAGATTTTACATTTAGGTTACAGAGATATACGTATAAATACTGCAATAGAAATCACAGAAATCTGAATGGCCATATCTTGCTATATATTGGAGAGTATAACCTACAGTTTCAATTGAGTCTACACCCCACCATGAGTATCAAAAATCTGTGGAAATTCCTCAAAGAACTTACTGTTGCCCAACAGATAAGAGAGGCAGATCCTCTGTAGGTGCAGACTAGAGGGAAATGGAGCAATGATGATCTGAAAATCTGCCTACACAATTTTTCTAACCATTATAAAAAAGAATGATAGCAAAATGAGGGCTGGCAAAAGTGGTTTCATTTTTGGAAACACTTATGAACAGCTGTAGCAAGAAGCAACAACATATTCTTCAAGGGAAAACTGTTCCTATCTTTCAACAAATATTATATCTGAATGCATTGAAATCAAGCAACTGCAACAACAGTGACCATAATTTTCCAACTAGTGCTGAACTAGTTCATGCCCACAGAACACTGACCTGTTTAAAATCATCTCCATTTAAACTTCTACTCAAAATGTCTCCTGAGAATGTAGACAACCAGCAGATGCAAGAAGGGTCTTGAATGATCTCTCACTCTTCCGGTCCTCACCTTCTCCAGCCCTCACTCTCAACTGGGTCATTCCCAACCCTTGCTGTGTTGTGTCTGATCCAGATTGGAAGCCAACGATGGTCCAGACCTGCTATTTTTTAATTATCTGTAAAGCAACTTGCAGACCTCTGGCTTTTTATCAAGAACAATTAGACAGTTGCATAAACTGACCACCTGGCATTTTAAGGAGTAGCAAGAGATTTAGAATTGGAAGTATACCATTTGCTTTTAGGCAGTCTCCTGCCTGCACTGCTGCTGCTATCAACCTTAAAATTTATAGTGACACTGTTCACAGCAGAAGGCAGTTATCAATGCTTTCTAAAGCTTTAGGAGGAATTGCACCAGCCTGTCTTGGAGACACAGACCTCCCTTAATGAATGTCTTGAGGCTCTGGAATCCCCTGCCTCAGGGTTGACTCTACAGAGGTGTTGTCCATCCCTTGCTAGCAAGGACCCCCACAGTTTCCTGGTGTGGAGAGGAAGGAACTACATTTCCACCTCCTTCTTGCATAATTTTGGGAACCTGTCTAGTACAAGATGCATGTGTGGGTGGTGGCTGGGGGTGCAGCATGGGTGGGGACAAAGGGTACGTCTCAGCTTTCTCCTCTCTCACCTACAGAGCATGGTGTCATTCCTTCGTGTTTCAAGTGTCTTTGAAAAAGCTGGTGAGATGGAAGTGTTTGCTACTCTGCAAGGATGTACATGGCACTGGAAATACCTGCTTCAGGGAATTCCACCTTGTGTCTATAAAATGAGCATCTCCCCAGATGAACTCCCCATTAATATCTGGAAAATGTCACCATCAACTTACAGTTAAGTCAAGACGTGAACCTTGGCTGACCTGCTTGTGTAGTTCCCTGTAATCCCTCACTTCCTCACAAAGCTGGGTGAATGCTCTGAGAAACCCACGGACCTCTTGGTTAATCATAAATCCACTGGGCTGTTAGTTTGGGGGATTTGAGGAACAGATTTCAGGAAGTAGTGAGGAATAATGATGCTCTGGGATGTTTCATCATTTTCCATCCGCAAAAGAGTTTACACATGTTGTCTGTGACTTCCCCAGTGGATTTGAATTTCCTCCTTGGAAGGAACTGACCTCTCTCAGTGTTTAATTTTTGAGTGATATTAATCAAAATTGTATTTTAAATGATAGTGCTCCATAATGTGAGAAATACCATATCTCCAATAAGGAAATAGGCTGTCCATACAAATAAAAGTCAGATCTACTTAAGAAGTAGGCCAGTAGATCTATAGTCTTGTCTGCAACATTATTATACCCCTTCATTTTGTCTTCTGACACATTCTTTTCTATACTTCCAAGCTGCAAATGGCTGGCTTGATGTGAAGCATGTGGGAAATCCAGAAAGATATACAAGGATGGACGCACTGTGACACTGCACACATTGGTGTCAGAAGTGTTCACACATTTAGCCCATCGTTACCTGTTGTTTGCAATCATCTTAGGGCTCTGGGTACTCTGGTTGTTAAAGGACCCAGCTGAACAGCTTTGAAGGTTTGTTAACATGCTGTGGCACTTTCAGGCATGTATTTGATCAAAACACAGACAGAGAGAGTGTGAGAGTGTGCCTTTTCAAAAGATATCTAGACAGGAAGAGAAAGACAGTGCAGAGAGTCTGAGGTGGCTTTAAATTAACTGGTTAGAAGCTGATAATAGCCTTGTCACAGCAACTCAGAGCTCAGCTCAGCATAGTTTACTCTGCTAAAGAGCAATAATAATAATAACAATAATAATAATAATAATCTGAAATTGTATTCACCTCCCCAAAGGCTCTCCGAATTATTTGCATCTGATTCAGTATAATTTTGGTCAATAGACGCTTTCTCACCACCTTCCAGAGAGCAGGGTCCAGCAGTGCAATGGCAACACTGGGGAAGGACTCCCTTCAGCATTAGAAAGCTAATTAGAAAGGATCTACTGCAACATTTCATCCCTGCGCTGAGGCAGGATTATTTCTGGGGAACAGCAACTGAGTGGTCCTGCCAAAATCACACATCTGCGGTACTAGAATTGTCTGGGGCCTCCTCTAGAGCTCAGGAGAGGGTAACACATACAATAAATGATGTGGAGAATAACAGATAGATGACAACTGACTACAGAAACACAAAGGGATGTGCTAAAGGAATATCTATCATGCTTCTCACTTAATGAGGTTATAACAAGAAGCAATGGATTTAAGATGCAGCTGGGAAAATCTGTCATTATTATTGGCCAGCATTTACAAAGCTCAGTGGCTAATGCTAAGCTCCTAAATCTACTTTCAGGTATTTAGAGAAAAATTGTTCAGGTTTTCAAAGGTGGTGAAAAGTTGCCTTTCCAGCCCTCCTTTTCTACTACACCAAGCACAAATCAGCCTGATCAGAAAACTTTCAAAGCCATCAAAACCTTCATCTCCTACAGACATTTCTCTCCTTTACACTGGTAATACGCTTCTTGTTCTGTCAACGTTGTCTAATTAAAGGAAACACCTGGGCCAAATCTTTTCTTGGACAGCTCCTGCTTGCTTCCTCAGTGCTCTCCGAAGCAGGAGCATCGGCATGTGGTGACACGACTGGCTCTGCTCTACCATTAAATTGCAGTATGAGACACACTAAAACCGAGGGCTGTAAAACTCCCTCCTTTATAAAACCATATCCTATAACCATGTGTATACAATTAGTGTGTGCTGCCAGGTTGTTAGGAACACTAAGCAAACGGAGAGGAAAGTTGCATTTTGGACCCAGCCAGGAGGAGAGTAAGATCCATGGGTCTATAAATTAAAAAGACATTCTGAGGTAACAAAACCCCACACAAGCATAAATCCGGTGTTTTTTTTCCGACGTAAACACTGCTTGGCAGCCTTGGCTCCAGATCACACTGAGCGGGGAGGCCTGTAAATAAAGAGCTGCTTTTTTTTGCAAAGGGTGGATGAATCTTCTTCTCAGGCTGCATCCTGACATGGCAGCCAGGTGGGTACATGCTTGAATGTGAGGGAAGAACACTTCTTGACTGAAAGAACCCTCTTGTCCCATTGATATGTGGCCCAAATCTAGATTATAACACACATGAAGAATTTGATATTACCATCCAGTAAAAGTGATGAGATTTATTCATAGCATAAGCTACAAGGGGGACTTATTTGCAGAACTGGTAAACTAGAGGGCACTGCTTTCATCTGCTGGGGTGAACCGTCCCACCCCTGGTATTACAAATGGCTCTTCAGCCCTTTGTCGTGTCCCAAGATTGGAGTGACTGAGGTTTGTGGGTTTCCTTTGTCAGAATTGAGGTGAAACAACACCAGGGGAGTTCAACAAGAATCAACATTTATTCAACCAAGCTAACCTTGCCCAAGTACAAGTGAACTTATCAATATGAACCTTGCATCATCTCATTAAGCTGCCGCTTGAAAGGAGAAGGGACATATAGAAAAAGAAACAGGAAAAAGGAATGTGAAACTACATCAGTGAACTGTACAACATGTGCTAACCATACGTAAGCCTTACTTATTTGGGGATCAATTCACAGAAGAAAATAAGGACAGCCCTCCCATTGAGTCAGGAAGTTCAGACCGGATCCCCTTGCTTTCTAGACTCCTTCTCAAAGAGGAGCCCAGGAGTGGCTGGATCCACTCCTAGTCCTAGACTTGGTCAGTAGTCTAAGTTCAAAAGGATGAGGTGTAGGGACTATGGGGAAAAGAGAGGGGGGGGGGGGGGGGGGGGGGGGCAGGGAGAAAGAGAGAAGAAAAGGATTTCATCAATCCTGGGTCCAGCATTGGTTCAGCCAGTCTAGAGATCCAGTTCTGGAGGGTGTGCACTGAGAACTCGTCCTCCCTTCTTTTATACTTAAAGGGTCTGCCCCCGTAGGTGGGGATTTGCTGTCATTGAGAAGCGCAGTGTGAGCTCAGGAACATTCCAGACATTAGTCAGTGGTCTCGACATGCACAGTTCCCATTCCTGGGATTCTCTGGAAATGGGTCGGTGGGCTTGGGTGGTCATCGGGGAGTTGCTTCTCCCTCCCTGCAAGCATGACCGCTATCTGTCCTTTCCTTCCAGCGCATACATTGTGCTTCTTCTCATGGTCACTTAAGATAAGGAACTGCAGCTTTGGAGAAGTGTGATCCCACCCCCTGTGGGGCCTTCTCCTCTGGCCACATTTTCCTGTTCACACAACTGGAGCACTTTTACAGAGGCTGTCTTCTCCACCAAAGTTCTTTAATGAATGTTTGAAACATCAGCTATAATTTGTCAAACTATCACACCCTTGTGGCCTCCACTAATGCCAGGAAAGGTGCCCACTGCTTCTTTATGGCCTCTGGGTGAAGAGGTCGAGGACCTGTACCCTTGTGCTGCTCTCTTCAGTTGGCTTGCTTTTGTCTGCCTCTACCTGAGAGGTCATAACCCTCATTCGAGGCCTAGGTGATGCCCAAGAAATGGCGAAGGCCATTTTCCTTTCCTACCCCCAGACCAAACCCCAAACCTGATGGCTCATTGCTGCCTGGAATGAGGGCTGCCCCAGGGCAGAAGAGGAGCAGCCCTTGGGAAGGCCCCACGGCATGGGGGATGGCCGCAGGTTGGAGTCTGAGGCAAAAACGCAGGGTGGGAGTGGTTTGCACAGCCCTGGTGCTTGCCAGGAAACCAGGCTGAAAAAACCACAACCAACAACTCTCACATCTCCCCTCCAGTGTAAATCCAACTGCTTTTAATTTTTTCAGATGCCTGTGCCCAGTGCCTGTCCTTCCTTCCTGCTGTTTTAAATGGGGCCTGTTGTTTTCCACAGCTTCTGGGCTGCTGGGGTCAGAGGGGAAGCAGCATTTTCCAGATGCAGCAGGAGCTGGAGGTCCTGGGGAGGTGACATGTCCTCTCCTCCCTTGACTCCCCTGCCAAGATTGTCCCACTGGTAGCACTTGGGTTTCCTCCCAACAGTACGTGCATCCCTGCTACCGCCTCTGCTCTCCCTTTTGGGGAGGAGCTGTAAGGGAGCACACCCTGTGTCCTGAGTCATACCTCACCGGCAGAGTGTTGTGTACGTGGAGACAATGCTGGATATCGGGAGCTCATGAGATTGAGGTTATATTCCTCGTTCAGTTTCTCATGAGACTCTGGGCCAGATAGCGATGGTCTGAAGGCTTTTATGAGCTTGAAGATACTCATCTATGCTGAGAAAAATGCCTGGCTAGGGACCTCTGGATAATCTCACCAGGAAACTATCAGCCACTTTAGGGGCTGAAATGCCTTTTTAAATGCCAGTCTTTAAGTCTCTGTGCTTCAGCGCCTTTTACAAGGATGATTGCAGCAATGGTTGTAAAACCCTCAGATGCTCCGTAATGAAAGCCATGTAAATGGAGCAGTCTAACTTTGTTCCCTTACATCGCCCAACATAAGGAAGGTAGGAAGCTTTTTTTTTTAATTTTGGACAACCTGAGTTTCCTTGCTGTAAAAGGGCTGATTTATATGAAAGGCTCTGGTTACCAAACAGAGCTGGAGAAAGGTCCCAGATCCCAAAACTGTGGTGCTTCTGCAGACCCCATGCCCAAACAAGTGAACCAAACAATGTGCAAGTTATGTTGTCTCCACCCATCTGACCATCCATCACCTCTTCCAGAGCCAGGCATAGGAGCGAGGTGCTCCCATGCTGGGAATTTCCCACCTTGCCTATTGGGAATTACTCCACAATCTGCTGACAGAAACCCCATCGTCTTCCTCCCTCCGTCCACACAGAGCATAACAGCCTGCATCTGCTGGCAGCTGCTGGCAGAAGTCAATGCTGAAGATCAAGGCAATCAGTGTGAGCTCAAACACTACATACGTATCTGTGAGAAATCTGTGTGTATTGGCCGGCTGCCTTGAGTGATTCCTTCTTGTAGGTAATTTTCTTTCCAGTCCTGACGTTTAGCGCCTACTAGATAGGTACAAGGAAAATCTATGAGATAATTGTGAAGTGTTGCAGTGACTTTATGTAACAAAACAAATGTAAAAGCAGTTTTTCTCATAGAATTAAATTATATTTTATTATTTATGATCACATTTTTATTGAAGGAACAAATACCTGGCTTTAGTATCCTGTTCAGTCTAGCCTTTCATTTTACCAGCCTCATTAATCGATTTTAATAAGGGTGCTATGAAAAAGGAAAATTCTGTTTATAGAGATGAATATAAACACAGAAAGATAGGAAAACATATACCTACTTTGGTCTTGAAGTATGAAAATGTACTATCTTAAGCAACATATTTACTACAAGCAGACGAAGGACAAGCAAGTGTTTATTGCTTCTATCAGCACTAATGCAGGGTCCTTTTGGTTATTTCTTTAATCCAAACAGCTTCCTGGTAGATCCAAGATGTGAGGCCTTTCTGTAATGACTTGGCAAGAGAAAGGGTCCAGAACTTCTCTGCAAACACAATTAAGTTGTCAAAGACAAGTCCCATATTTGAATTAAAACTATAAATCTTTCATCTGCACCTACTCTACATCAAATAGCAGGAAAGGAGGCCCTCCCATGTAACAGTCTTAATTACCAGAGCACTGCAGCCTTTGAGCATGACAGAGCCAATGATAGCTGACCTTGTGCTCCAGCCCCAGAACGGGATCAATGTGATGAATGGGAATCCCTGCCTGAAATATCACAGCAAAAGGAACAGCCTCAGATGGCAAATTAAGTGCCTAACACATTGTTGGGGCTACACAAATATATAATAATGCCCTTTGCTTTGATCCGCTTATACTGGAATGAGCAGTATGTTGAAGGATTCAGTGTAAACATGTCAAGCTTTGCCTAGTAATGATGAGCCCTTGCCACCTCCTTTCCCACACAAACACACGGCAGGGCAGTGGCTTTTCCCCTCTCAGATGCCACTGCTAGTTCTGTTGTACTTGGAGTAGGAGAGATAGCCGCTGTGAGTTTGTTAGGGTTTTCATTAATACTCCCACATAATTCCCCATGGCCCAGAGTAGGCAAGATAACTGTGGATCCCCAGGGAGAACAGGAGTTATGAGGCTTCATTTTCCTTTTCACAGTACTTGAGTAGCAGGTGAGTCAAATGTCTTGGCAATTGGGTGTTCGGTTACCTTAGAGCAGCAGTGCCCATGCTGTGTAGTATGGGTGGTGAGCAGCCCTTGAGGTCCACAGTGGGGTTTTCTCTTAAATTTTGAATGTTTTCAGCTCAAGGTTTGTGAAGAAGAGCCATGGAAGTCCATGGCAAACGCTTACAGTAGTTTGTTGGCCCCAAACTTGGCAAATGAGTACCTCAAGGCAGGGCCACGTTTCCTGGGGTCATCTCTGAAACAACTACTTTTTAGGATGGGGCTGTGTTGTGGTTTAACCCCAGTCAGTGACTAAGCACCACGCAGCCACTCACTCACTCCCCCTGGCCCCCCAGTGGGATGGGGGAGAGAATCAGGAAAAAAAAAGTAAAACTCGTGGGTTGAGATAAGAACAGTTTAATAGAACAGAAAGGAAGAAACTAATAATGATAATAATAACAATAATAAAACGGCAATGATAATAATAAAAGGATTGAAATATACAAGTGATGCACAATGCAATTGCTCACCAGCCGCCAAACGATGCCCAGTTAGTTCCCAAGCGGCGATTCCTCCCAGCCCCACTCCCCCTCAGTTTATATACTGGACATGATGTCACATAGTATGAGATACCCTGTTGACCAGTTTGGGTCAGCTGCCCTGACTGTGTCCCCTCCCAACTTCTTGTGCCCCTCCAGCTTTCTTGCTGGCTGGGCATGAAAAGCTGAAAAATCCTTGGTTTTGTCTAAACGTTGGTTAGCAACAACTGAAAATGTCAGTGTGTTGTCAACATTCTTGTCATACTGAACCCAAAACATAGCACTATACCAGCTACTAGGAAGATGATTAACTCTATCCAAGCTGAAACTAGGACAGGCTGTCACATCTTGTGCTGTACTGATGCAACCTTTATGTCCTTCTGAGACATTTCTGAAACTCCTTGTCTCTAATCGCTATATTGACTGCTACTGAACGTTTCCTTCCTGACCTTACTTTTATTTTATATCTTAAGGCTTCACAGTGTATTCCCTCCACTAATGGGTCTTGCTAGCTCAGTTATTAACTCTTACATGCAGAAGGTACCTTGCTGTTTGACTAGTAGTATCAGTTATGAAGGAGGATCTGCATATACACTGTAGAAGAACACATCTCAGGTATGGCATATCAGATATAAAGCATAAAATGTTTTAATTGAAAATACATAGAAATGCCCTTTTTCTCCTTTTTTTCTGCAAAAACTCTTCACAGGAAAGGTATCATGAATTTGCACTTCTGGTATCATAAAGCTACAAAAATCTGCTTGTGAAAAGGTTCTGTAGCAAATATTTTACCTGGTAGTGAATTCTTCAAACAGTGTTTTCCAGAGGAAAGTCCAGAGTGTGAACAAAAACATTTCTTAGCACAGAATGTATTTGTGCAGGTAAATCAGCTACACTTAAATATTACTATCTTATTGTGTTAGGTTTCTGTGATAAAGAGAATACACTATCTTGTATTATATAAAAACATATCTGTGTGTATATATGTATGCATATATGTGCTTGTCTTTCTATATTTATATTTGTTACATTTCACAAAGAAATAAGTCTGCATTTAGTCTTATGCACAGTAGGGATTATGCTTGCCACAAAAGCATTTGAAATTCCTAGCAAATGCACATTAAAGCAATAAGGAAAATAAAGAACATTAACCCTGGAGAAAAATTATTTCAGGCATATTTTGAATCTGCAAGGCTGCCAGGTTACACCCACAGGCACTACCCCTATGTCAAAAGGGAACTATTCAGCCTAAGAGCAGACAGGAGCAAAAAAAAAAAAAAAAAAAAAGAGATGGTGAAGTCTGTGCTGTCAGCTCTGCATCATTCACATGTTCCTTGGGAGGTGCTCTATTCACCTGCTATGTGTTTAGGCAGTGGCGGGTAGGGGGTTGTTGGTTGCTCCAGAGCTGTCCTGGAGGGAGGCATCTCATGATGGATGTTGCATGTCTATAGCCAGAGGTTAAAAGTGCAGGAGAGACTGTGAGATTCAAAGGGTATAGCCAGACCTACTTGCTTTGAGGAAAAATGATGTGACTGTGTTTTAGGGTTATAGACAGACCAGGCTTTCCCCTCCAGTGCAATTAGTGGACATGCTTCATTAGCTTGACAAGCAGAAGGGTGTGGTGGGAATGCAAAAACCCTGATGGGAACTTAGCCTTCCTGAATGCCTGGGAGGCCTGCCACTGACTTTATCACAGGCTGGATTTCTCCCTGTAAGCTTGTATTCTCTTGATACAGAATATGAATAATAAGGATGGGAATGGAGTATACATAACCACATATTGCCAAAAAGGGACACAATCCTATTAAAAGCAATCCACTTCTGGCAGGAGAACAGTTACTATGGAATTTAAAACAGGAAGTTGTATAATTAACTGCACATTTCAGAGCAATATCATGCTAAATACAATAAAAATACAGCATGAAATAAGTGGCCCAGATCCTCAGGATATAAATGAGTAGAAACCCAATTTACTCTAATGCCCCAATGGAACAATGTACGTTCATATTAAGTCAAGTGATGGCTGTATGCCCTACCCATGCAGCATTTGCAGGACATAAAAGTTGCCCTGCTAGGCACAGCTTCACTCTCACCTGTATTGTGAAGGATATTTTATATTTTGTCTTTCTTTAGGCTTTCCCCAATATTTAAGATTTAAGGGCTGAATCAACAGAAGAAGAGTAACTCTACTTGGAAAGCAACTGGCAAAGAAATCCTTAGAGAGAATGAGTGTGACTGAAACTGTAGAGCATAAACAGTCTTCTAGCATCCCTCAAAATCTGTGTATGGACATGTTTTTCTTGCACTTCTTGTCCACGCTGCCTCTGTACACAGGTTAGCAAGGTCTGCCTGTTGTGCCTGGACGTGATGAACATTGAATTTGTATATGTTAAATGATATTGCTTGTGTACACAAGCAGTTTCTAAGTGGAAACTGAACTCTCTGGGGAGATCATCCCCAAATCTGTGTGCACTCAGTTATGAAGAGGGTTGAGATATCAGTCAGCCCCAGTGGAACTTTTGTGCAGCATATTTACCCGGGACTCTTCGATGACAGGTGCATTAGGAATATTTCTAGGGTTATGAATATGCATGTGTCTGTATTTGCAAATATTTGGAGCTGCCATGTATGTAAATCATCTGCATTATGTACATTTCATGAGGATGAAAGTGTTCTCCAACATAAAGGAAATTTCTCTCCCAGCTGTAGCTCTGAGCTTTCTTACGTATTTTGCACAGTATATAGAATTCTTCCACACAAATTGCTAGTGAGCTGCCATCCTTGTTTTCTGTTTGCCTTAGGGAAAAATACTCGAGTAGCTGTAATTATTAAAGGTTATAATTGCTCCACAGGGTATGAAAAATTGTAGTGGTGAGGCTGGACACTGAAAAGTTACAGAGAGGATGTGAGATAAGGAAATCTGAGAGGACTGTACCAAGAGGGACTGGCACTCATAAAAGGGCAGGCTTCGCTGCTATTTAACCACAGTCTGCACTCCTCTTTAGTTTCCATGTGAAAGGGTATTATTAACAAAGAAACTGGAGAAGCATTAATTTGTTTGTTATTTAAACCCTCCCCTATGCAAGCCCACACATGCTAAGTGTTTGAACAGGGGCCAAGACTCTAATGCAGGCACCTGTCCCTGGGCAGCACGGGACAAGCAGGAGGCCATGCTCGTGGGGCAGCAGACCTTGGTTCCCTTCTTCTCCTCCCCTCCTTGGAGCAGCCCGCCACGCTGCAGACGCTAGCTCTGCCTCCAGTCACAACGATGTGCAAGTAGCAGGCTTGTGCTAATCCAGCTCGCATGGGCTGAAATGTTGAGGGACAACCTAACACTATCAGCTTGCTGGATGGGTGTCAGGGGCCAGGAGCTTCCAGCTGCCACAGGTAGCAGCTACCAGCAGGCAGGAATGGGAGCCGGGGTCAGGTTGTAGAAAGAGGATGTGCAACCACAGATGGGATGAACAGCTCTGAGGAGTTCAAAGCCCTCTGCTAAAGTATTGAAAAGGTATTTACTAAAATAATGTATCAGAAAGCCAAGATGTAGCAAGGCTGCAGTTCAGGCTGCCTAAAAAGCCTTCATAAAGGCAGGAAGAGGGTACTCTGTCTTGTGTGAACAGCAGACACACAGCGTGGAGACCCAGTCATCAGCAGTCATGGCAGACAGAGCATGAACTCCAGCAAATAGGGGGTCTGGCCTATGCTGAAGTCTCCTATTCCCTAGGAGTGAAAAGACTGGAACAAACATAAAAGCAATGATTTTCACAAAGCTCCAACCAAATTCTTTGGAGGTGGGGACTAGGAGGGAGAGGAGTTAAAAAATAATCCCATTTTAGTCATCTTTTTCTTAAAACTGGCTATGACTGAAATTGGAAACTCAGACACACCATCACAAGGCTATTACTATGATGTTTCCATTTGCAACAGAGGGTAGACGCCTTATAGAGGTAGGATTGTGTGCACGCAATTTTCAGCCTATTCTGTATGCTCAAGAGATACTTAAAATTTGGCTGCACATCAGAAAAGCAGTCAAGCTGTACAAGAAAACCTTTTAAGTTTCACTCAGCACTGTATACTGTTGCATTCAGTGCCCCAGGTAGAGGTTTTATTAGAGCTACATACTTAGTGTAGCAAAGTTTGCCTGGCCTCTTGTCTTTCCCTGTGTTTGTAGTGGAAAAGTCAATGGGCAGCCAGCAGAAGCTCTGCCCTCCTGTGCTCCTGGGGACATGTTCTTCTCCTGGTTCCCCAAGTCTCAGCTGTTAAGGATCAAGTCTGAGCAGGAAACTGTGAATTCAACACTGAAAGGCCTTTCACTGCAAGCATTTCTTGGGCTTCTCTTTGACAGCTGATGGAGTTCACGTTTTCAAAAGGATATTGTCTGTAGATTAGAAAAGGGGTAAGGCTCACTCAGTTACTCTTAGTCACTCCAACTTCCACAGCCAGACCAAGCAACTGCAGAAACCGTGCTGGCTGACAGAAAACTTAGTGAGTAAAGGAAAAATGAAAAGTTACCTGGCTCTGTATTAAAAAAGATGAGTTATACTGGCAGCCTGCTTTGGCTCTGTTCTTAGTGAGACCCATCTGTTCTGAGGAAGCTGAGAGTGCTTCAAGTAAAAGCACTTGTAATCTCAAAAACTCCTTTACACTTTTAGGGCAAAATGTCAGATCTTACTTCAACAGATCTCTGTCTCTAGAGTCAAAACTTGAGTCTATCTGCAGGACATTAGTCATTTCATACCAAATGCCCATAACTCAGCAATTTCCACCCAAAACAATTGATTAGATGCAATTGGATCCAGGTGGAATGGGCAGATCACCTGTGATTTCCCTTTTCCATTACTTTTTGCTTATTGAATCTCTTTTAGAAAATAAAACACTGTTTGGTACCTAAACAAACCTTCAGCTACAGCTGGTAGTTAGATTTGGGAACAGATGATAAAAATGTGATATGGTCCCTGTTTCAGTTGACAGTGTTTGAAAACTATTCAAAGAGATATGGATTTGTATCCTGATGTTAACATGATTTACAGTGTTATATTTCTAACAGCAATTGGATCTTGGGTGCCATCTAAGCAATTAGATACTATCTAATCAGAGCATGGTAGTCTCAACACTCATGGCAGCATGCCAAGAAGGAGTCTTGTCTGGTCTGCAAGAGTAAGTTCAGTAGATGGTTGCTCCAAGGTTTTCCATCAGGACATGAAGAGTAAGAATTCTTCTTTTTATTCCTTAAGCAAAGAAGGAAGAAATCAATATGGGAAAGTTATAAAAGAAGAAAAGGAAATACTTCATAAAAAGTGAAAGATGAGAAAATTGGAAATTACCAAACTTGCCTCCTGGCCATTCCCACCAAAGTGTCAGAATGGCATCTGCTGGTCTTGCTGGAGCTGAGTCCAAGCTTACACTGCTCAGGGCTACAGTAGTGAAGCTCTACAGCAGCTGAGCCTGTAACACAAGAAACAGCCTTTAACACTAGCAGGAATTGAAACAGAGGAGCTAAAGCAAGCTGAAGGGCTTTTGGTAAAAATACAAGGTGTAGGCCCATGAATGAGTCATTGCAGGGTGAATAAGAAGGTGAATTTAAAGCGTATCTGCTGATCCACTGTAATTGCTTGTGTACCAGCGCTTAGTCCTCAAACATGATGGAGGCATGCTTCTCTTCAGCTGAAAGATAAGCAACCTGCAATTATCTTTCACTGTGGAATAAAAGCCCACACGCTGGCAGTTAATGGGGGTCATTCTGATGCTCTGTTCATGCAGTCTCTTTTTACCCCTACAAACTGTGAACATGTCTGTACCCATAATCTGGCCATATCCATGTGCTGAGACTTCAAGATATTCTAGTCTTTTATACTGCAAAGTTACAGTTCCCAGCCTGTTATGTCCCCTCAGCTTGTTCTGAATTAACTAATCCATTATCTGTGCATTAAGGGAGCAGGGAAAGCCTAGGGGTGCTCATTAAAGTAGCCCCTTTATAAACAGTGTCCCACTAGGCACCACAAAGCACTGACCATTTCCCAGGCAAATTTGTTTCAGCTCCCCAGAGGACAGAAGGTAGAGCCCTTTGAACGGACTAACCTTCTTTCTCAACAGGCCAAGAGCTTCCATGGCCTGGGAGAGAGGTGAGGTGGGAGCTGTGCTTTTGGCAGACCCTTTCAGGCTTCATCCCTTAGATTTCTGCTAAGCAATGCTGGCTGGCAGGGAAGCAGGATGAAAGCAAAGAGCGCTCTCTGCACCTACCACAAGCCACTCTACAGCTTCTGTGAGTATGTCCCCAACTCTTGCTGCCCAGATGCTCTCTTACCTGTTTTGGTTTTTTTTCCCTCTGGCTGCAAAACAGATGGAAAATAAGAGCAACTCTTTCCCTGTGAGTGAATGCTGTGTATTGAAACACAGGCCCTTCCTCCTTTGCTGAACAACGGCTAAATTCACAGCTTCTCTGCAGCTAAAAATGTATCCTGAAGGAGATTTTTACTTTTTCACTTGAAGCAAAGGTCATAGGTTAAACCAAAGTGACATAATCCAAACACAGAAAGATTTATTTCCAATAAGTCTCAAGTCTCAGGAACTTGTTTGTAGCAGGCTATCAAATGCAGGACACAAGGTGGGCTCATTATATCAGCACAGGACACTTGAAATGGACTGATGTGAAACCCCAAAATTGGTAGTAAAGGACTTTTACCCAGAAATATCTCATGTGTTTAGATTCCCTCTTCAAAATGTGTCACATGCACTACAAAAGCTCAGCAGGTCCTAAAAACAACATTCAATCATTAGACAGAAAATTTATTCTTCTTTAAAACAAGAACATGGATTAGAGTGACCAAGCAGCTTGCTAAAAGACAAAACATCGTTCTTGCCCAAACAACTTGTTCCTCTATGCACTGTGAGCCAAATCATGAACTCCTTTCCTGGACCCTGCAGAAGTCCCTCCTGAAAACCCATGCCAGGATTAATTCAATCACTTGCACAATTAATACTGTGAAATCCCAAAGAAAATTAATATTAACTTTCCAAAATACAGCCACTATGCTCTTCAGAGAGTGACAGGATCTCTATTCCTACAAAGGACTTGCTTTTCTCAGTGTCTGCATAAAAAGTCAGGGTTTGGCAGTTTTAGAGTATACAAGGGCTCAAGTGCTCACTGTTGTTCTGAACTTAAACACTGTAGTAGGTGCATAAATCTGCCTGAAGCATCACACTAGTCTGAGAGTCTTCACACCCTGACCTTTTCGTTACACAGCTACCTCAACTGAGACAGATAACAGAATATCTAAACTGACTCCTAGTCAGCTTAGAAAAGTTTCCCCTTTCCTTCTGAGCAAAGGCCTGTTCTTATTTGACAGTGCTGCATTGCTGACAATGCACTTTCTGAGAAGTGTTTTCTATTTTGAGTGAAGATGTCAGGCTTATTTCGAACAGATTTTTTTTTCTACTCTCTCTGTCTTTCTGACTGTTCTAATTCTGTGAATCTGTCTGGTTTAGTCATACCTCTTGGTGGGAAGACCTCTGAGGAGCTGAGCCTCTGGCTTGGGAGTTCCTACCCCCCCAGCTTATTATCCCACCAAAACTCTGTGAAGGTTGTGCTGTACTCTGTTCAGGAAAACAGAGCTTGTTGCTTAATTACTGCTTCCAGGAAAAAGTCTTTCATTACTGTTTAATTACAATAGCATTTCTGTGACAGAGCTCCTACAATCATAGAATATGCAATATGAACAAAAGGATAATAAAAACCAAGCACTAAATTCCCACCTGAAATGCAAAGTAACTTCTGCATCACACTGACATTTATGTCTACCACAACAAGCTGGAAAATGGAGACCAGAGTCTCTGGCTCTCCTGCTGTGATGTTGTTGTGGCAGGACTGCCTGACAGAATAAAATAAAGAACTGAAAATTCACATCTCATATAAAACCATGCCATTACTTATCATTCTGCATTTCAACATATTGCCTTGCCTGAGTGTGAAGGAACAGGTATATAATGCAGGAAAGGGTTATACACATGTGTATTCTTACAGGTCTATGGAAAGATAAGATTATCCAGATGTATAGGCATGGATAAGTAATTTGCCTAGAAGCAAAGTAATTTAAAAATGATGGACATAGTAGGATTCGAAATAGGCACACACATGGATTAGAGTGCTAGATTTTTTCCACATGAACAGTAAGGAAATATTGTTTATTCTTCATCTTTTGAAAGAGATGAACTTTCACTGGAGTCTGAAGCTGAGATTTGGGAACTTGTGGTCATTAAGAGTCTCATGGTGATCTATCACATGCAGAGCCTGGCTGAGCCAAAAGCCTGCTATCAGCTTGAGTAATTCACTTTGGACTAACTAAAATTCCCACTGCAACTTCAAATGGAGGTCTTGGATATCCTCCTCTCACATCAGTATGAATGCTCATCATGTTAGGCAAGAATGAAGAGAATTTTTTTTTTTAAATTTTATTCTAGGTATGACTGGCTACATGAAGTCAAGAGTCCTGGTTTTAGTTATGTTTTTTTTTTTGTAAAAGCAGACTGCAAAACAGGGAAATGTCAGAGCTGGATTTCACTATGAGCAGTGAATGAAAGTTCAGAGTGGCTCAGATACAAGGTTTTATCTTTATAACATAGTGTGCAAACCAGTGTGGTAGCTTTGAAAAAAATAGTGCCCTAGCAATCTTGGAATTAGAAATAATTGAGATCTTGATCCTTTTTAATCCAAATCATCAAAGCTTGAGGCAACAAATGGGACATTTTAAAGAACAGCAAGGACTTTGGACATGGTAAACCTGTAAGTGGTATTAAAGACAGTAAGATCAGAGTACAACACAGGGAAGAAAAAGTTATCTGAAATTCAGGAAGTGTTTCTTCAGGTTCAGATGCAGTGCCACAAACTTTAAAATATGCTTGCTCCTTATGTTGAGTAAATTAAGAAATTATGATAGTCCATTTCATACCATAACTACTTCTGGTCATAACTAGCAAGTGCCAAGATACGTAACAATGAAAAAAAAGTGGTAAAAATTTTCAGAGATCTGTTTCAGCTCTTCAGGAAACTTCAGTTTTATTTTGAGATAGAGACGAAAAAGTGGAAAACAGCCTTACCTGAACTTCATCCCAGCGTTACTGGCCTCATTTAAAGAGCACTCTACTGCGAAATGGCTGCCCACCACAGTTTATTGTTTGGGCTCAAACAGAAAATCTGAAACTTTGAAATAATAACTAGGCCCTGAGATGGTCGGTCCTCTAGTGAGTCTAAAAAAGCCAGGAATGGCAGAACAATAGTCTGTTTGGTCAAAACTGAAAGCTGTAATATTTCTACAGCTCTTTCTAGGTGCCCATCTCCTTCATGGCAAGCTCATGTGCTGTTGACAGCAGTCTGTTTCCAAACAAGTTATAACCAACACCTTTGAGGGACAGCCTGTATCTGAGGAAGAAATGGAGATCAATTTGCAATGCATAAATATAAAGTTCAAAATAATCAGTAATCTGAAGCTGCCAACCAAGTATTTAAGTTATTAAGCTCATCCGAACAACTGTTCCCTCTTTTTAAGGGAATGTAATGTTAAAACAGAGAAGCAATATGAAACTGAGAGTCTTTGTTGATGATGTAGAAACTTAGATTTTGGAAGGTAAACTGTTTTTCTTTTTGAAAGAAGGCCAACAGGTTTTTGTTCACCTAAAGCATTTAATGTCAGGGGCATTGCACTTTCCAAGGCCTTACAGGGTAATATTTATCTTGTCTGATAGGATTGAATTACTTAAAATGTATGTTTTGGAACTGAACACTACAGTAACACAGTACTGTCATGCTATGTTGATCCATATATCCAGCATATAATGTGAATTTACCTAATCTGAGGTTTTTAATATAAAATTCAGGAAGTTTGAGTACACATATCCAAATTTAACTAGATTCAATGTAAATGGTGCCATATGTTACACATCAGAGTCAAATTCATGAGAATAGGGTGAGAGTGGAAAAGCCATTTTATTGAACTGTTTCTTTGAATATCTGTGCTGAAAGAAGCTTATGTTATCAATGATCCAGCAGCTAGGGCACCCAACAGAAATAAGTCCATTTTTCCATGAGTAAATAGCTTTTTATAAGAACAGTACAATTGCAACAGAAAAGGTGAGGGGTTCACCCCAACCTGTCCCCAGTGGCCCAAGGCATGGCCTCCTGACTAACAGGAGACCTGGACCCTGGTCCTGAGCGGGTTCTTTGACTCAGAGGTCTCTTACACTCCAGCTAGAGAGCAGAAGCTGAAGCTTGAAGCTGGCATGTAAAAAAAAAAAAAAAAGGGTCAAGTCTAATCAAAGAGGCCCTTCATCTGTCTTAGAGTTTTCTCAGTTATACAGTGTCTAATTTGTGCTTATGCCTGTTATATTAATTTACTACTCCCATCCTTTTTCTAACCAATTTGTATGTTAAACTAAAACAACACAGACCTTATATACAGGAAGGCCCTTTAATTTACATAGGATTAGCCAGAATGTAAGCCAACCTGAAACGTGGTCCAGTGTCTTTTATAGCACTTCTTACAAGGCTTCCTGAATTTTTGTGAAATTCTAGTAGGCCATGCATTTACTTATGTAGATGGCACAGGGGATATCAAAGGAATGTATTAGTCACACTGACTCTGGCCTAAACAGGAGTGAAAACACAGGATAAAACCAGAAAAGCAACTGGTAGGACACAGAAATAATGACTAACTTGGCCAAGGACCCCATCCTTCCAAGTTCACCTTCCTTTATTCTTTTAAGCTCTGAAACCTCATGAGTTGGAGTATTTACTAGCATTACTTCTAATCTTGTACACTTAAAGGTTTGCAAGACATTGAATATCAATTAAGTTTATGTACAGGTGTAACACCTTTGTTCATTGCTTCCACTTGAATCCTTCAGTTCACAGAAACCACAAAATGCATGTATCTAGTTTATTTGCATATTGTTTTAATCACAATAATGTCAGGATCTGGACCCAGTTTTCACAGAAGCTGCTTATATGCTTTTGTCAAGCAATCACTTCTCTAAACAACTCATAGTACAGATAAGCAACACAGCATGTTTTTCACATTCTTGATATCTTTTTTTTCTTTTGCAGTGAACTGTTCATACAAAGTTTGCATAGATAAACCAATTTGCCAAAAGTAGTGTGTACAATTAAAAAAAAATGGCTGAATTTGATATGGCTTACAAATAGTTTATGGACAGAAAGGAAGGTGAAATACACTTTTGTGGAATCATTTTTGCATTCAGCTGCTCTTCATACAGATTTGCATGGCTGCTGGCAGAGATTCAGCACCAAATGTTAATTTCTAACTACCGTAAATTACTTTGAAGATGTTTTTCTAAAAGATTGTATGCTATCACATTTACTGTATTTCCTATTTCTCACTAGGCTGACTTAATTTTACTTGCAGTGAGCTTCAAGCTGTGGTTTATGTTGCCTTCAGACTTAGGAAACCAATTGCCTCAAACTGAATTATCTAAAAACAAAGTATTGTAAATACCAAGTGAACATTTGCAATTGTTTTCTTTTTATTAGCTGCACAAACCTGTTATTCCCCTGGTACTCAAATAGTTTGTAATGGGCTGCTGGATGTACTTGTTAATGCATTCACTCTCAGGTTAAGCAATGTTCTTCAGCAAATCCAATAGATGAAACATTAAAAATAAACAGAAAAGGCCTTCAATAGCATTGACTTGGGGCTCATATAAAAACAATTTGGATACTTCAGGCTGGAAACAAGCATTTTGTTACAGAAGCTGATCGTTCCCTGCTGTAACTCATGCTAGCAATTTCTTTCAGATGTGTTCTCACTTGAACATTCTCCTCAATCATATTGCAACTCCATGGAGCCCGTATTTCCTCCTGAAAGGTGTCTCTTTGACACACTGTCATGCATTAGGTATCAGGAAAGTAGTCAAAATCATGTGGTTTACGTATGCTTATAATGATATGCCCCAAGTGTGTCAGCTGGTACCATCTGCAGTGCCTGGAGCAGTGTCTGGGAGACTCTGACAACTCAATTGCAGGCTGGAGGTTTTGAAAAACAGTGGATAATTACTATTCCCGCTTAGGACTCCTATGTGCAGCATTACAGAGGCCACATCTGTTACAACTATTACTAAGTCTCTGCCGATCATCAATATTACAATAAAAATAGTCATCAATCTGGATAAAAATCACCATTTCTTTTCAGTTCCAGCCCACTGATCTGATCAAGTTGTAACTAATAAATTGATGCTCTGTCACCCTTTCCTTTTGTGTGATTTTCCTTGCACTCTGATTGTTTTTGGAAGCCAGGCAGAATCTTGCCCCAAACAAATACCTGGCAGTAAAATAAGAGGGCAAGAAAGAGAGCTGTAGTTACTCTTGCAGAGAGGAGTTGGTTATTTGAGAAAAATATTGAAATCTGAAATCCTAGTTCAAGAATTTTCCGTAAAGCCACTGCTTGCAACTAAGCCTCGTTTTTACTTATCATGAGTAAGATCTTGGCTCTTAATTATCAGGCTGATAATGGCTAGTTTGCATTTTTAGAACAAGTATAGGTTGTTACCTAACTTAAAATGGAGAAAAATATTGCAGGAGCTTTTGCTCAGATGAGTTGCCTGTGTTTTGACTGTGCAAACTCAAGGCTGATTTTAATCAGCTTCATTTTATCCTAACCTAAGACCTTACTGACCATTCACACCTCTGGGGTCTTTCTTAGTGCTAAGCATGAGATTTAACAAACTGTGCCATTCTTCACACTTTTTGTGCAGTACTAGTATGTGGAGTATCTGCATACTGGGTATGTGGATATATACATATCAAGTATATATCACTTGATACTGTGAGTACCAGAAAGCAACCCCCAAATATTCTTACTGTGAAAATTTAAATATTGGATGTGATATGGATTTCTTCCCACCTGGTTAGCTGGTCCTGCATTTTATGTTAGGCCCACCAGAAATAACATGACAAAGCTAAGTTTCCAATCAGCAGAAATGAAATCTGAGCTCTTGGGACCATGAAAGAAGGTGCATCTTGAAATGGCCAGTGATGGAAAACATGCAAGGGAACTTCTTACGTGATAAGATTCTGCCTTGCCTCAAAACTGGTAATTCCTGAAGAAAAGTCTTCAGTGCCATATCAGATATCTTAAAACAATGGTTGCTGCAGTGTTCCAAGTTTTGTTTTCTTCTTACAGTCTAACAACAGACATAACAACAGATAAATATCAAGACAAATTTGTTAATATTGCATTATTGGCAGACAAAAAAAGATCACTTTACATTGGAATGCTGAGCTCCTGCCAACCGCCAACAAGTGGATAGCTCTGTTTTAGAACTTACTGCTAATAGGAAAAAATATGTGCTACACAAAAATAGAAATAGTCTGAAGGCATTTGAAAAGGTTTAGGTTCAATTCTAAGAGTCCTCGAAAATCAGCCCTGCTGACAGAATTTGAAAAATACAGCTTGTGTAAAGGCAGTGGCATTTAATTTTTTCATAGTCCTTTACATCTGTGCAGTGCTCTGTGAAAAGGAACCACATGAAGCTGGTAAATATTAGTCTAACTTGGAGATGGAGAAGCAATTTCATACAAAAAAGGAGTGGCTTGCCCAATGCCACCCAGAAGATGGTCAGATATGAAAAATTATGGGTTTGGAAGAGACAACATAAAGTAGCAGGGCTGGTTTGAGAAGTATAAGGGTCTGAGGTGGAGGATTAGTTTCAATGTATATAATTAAAGGCTGAAAACTATTTAAATATGCCTTTCTAGATGAAAAATGTTACAACAATATATTTTTTATGTTGCTGCAAATATTTTTGGGCACTGAATAGGATGCCTTAAATGCAGAGAAACTCTTAATACTGTGTGGATCAGGTAAGGGCTGAGATTTATGCTCACGATGCTTCCAAGAAGCCTGACCCTGTCAGGTTGCTGATGGTGGTCAGGCAGACAACAGACTTGGGCTTTGTGGACCTCTATTTAAGCAAGGATCTAGGAGGTTTGCTGAATTTATGTAATACTGATGTTGGAAAGGGAAGAAGGACTCTGGAAAGGCTGTGTTATTGCCCCCTCCCCACAGGGGTCCATTCCTCTGTTTAGGGAAGGAGACTGTCCACCTTCCAGCTCACAACATGCTTTTTACAGCATGTCCACTGAATTTCAGTCCTTGTGTGATGATGGCCTTCATGGAAGGGGTGCCATGATTAAACACAGCACTTCATGTGCTTCTTGCTCTAGGGTTCCCTTCATTTCCTTAAGTTGGTTTTCTGTATCAACTTATAGACAGGCCTGTGGGTTAGGTGCACTCACCATAAAGATGATGATCACACACCTAATGCAGGTGCCTGCATGTACAAACAGGAATAAGTTAATTTCCCTGCCTTTGTGAGGTCACTGGTAAGACTGTGACATGGGTACCGTATAAATGTTTTTCTGTACGAGCCTTTTCCATGGCATGCATGCACACGCACACACAGAGAGAAAATTGGTGAAATAGACACATTTTACAGCAACAAATGTATGCACTGAATCATGAAGGGCCTGAGCCCACCTCTTCCTTGGGTTCTTCAGCCAGGAGACTGGAACAGCTCTCAGAGTGATCTCATCATATAGAGTGAATAAGAATACATCTTATAAATTATTAGGTTTTGACTGCTTTTTTGTTTTGTTTTCTTCAAGCCACTGAGGTGGAAAAAAGGAAACAAAAGGCAGATTTTGATTGATCTGGTAAATATGGATGGCTGGAGCCAGGAAGAATACATTAGAGAAGTGATTAATGGCCTTGATTATGATGAGTGTAGTGAGAACACTGGCTTTCACTGTGGCTGTAGACTGCAGCTCACTATTCCCCCACTGTCTGGTACAGCTTGTGGTTTTTTTCTAAACAAGGCTGCAGAGACAAATAACAATAGAATTGTGATCATACTGATTTTGCTAATGGTCAGTTGGCGTTTGCACTGTCAAATTCTTCTGTCAAAGACCTATCTTTACTGGAGTTCAACATACTCACATGGTGGATCCAAACGGCAATACTGATTTGACCATATCTGTTTTTTTAAATTGCTCCAGAAAAAAAGACAAATTTCTATGGATACAAAGGAAGACATTTTCCCATCCACTGTTATTACAAAATTTGATTTGCTTTAAATTTGCCTGCTTTACCATTTCCTTTGGGTTTTCAGCTAACAGGACTCTAATACAATAGTTTAAAAGAACCTCCTGCATGTATCTGGACATGTCTCACCATAATCAAAATGCTTGTCTAATGTTGGAGCTCTGTACCATAGGAGAGTATTGCTGCATGACAGAAATTCTCCCATGGGAGTCTTAGGCCAGTGAATGAAGCAGACTGGAGAATACTGTCTATCTCAGACAAATGAATATGTCTAGCATATACACAGCAAGTGAAGGTCCCAGGCAGGCAGACCGGATGTGGAAAAGAAAGCACAAAGATGACAATAACAAGAATAGCAATAGGAAGGCTTATGGATGGCTCTTTTCATTGTTTTTCTTCACTCCCTTGAATGCCAAAAGTGCCAGAAGGAGGTGGCTGTAGGAGCAGCTTTGGTGAGGACAGGGAAAGAGGGGATGGAGGCTTTTGCAGAGCAAGGCAGCTAACCAGCGTGACTGAGTAGAATTGACAGGATAGAGAAACTAGGTTAAATTTAGCAAGAGGAGCTGCACAGCAGAAGATCTTCAAGACTAGGACATTAGATCTCTTTAGAGAGCACTGAGGAAACAGGCCAACATGCAGAAAGGCAGATGCCACAGCCAGAATAAGAAAGATGGCTTTGGCAGCAATGTCCTGATAGCCCAGAAAAGGGAGAAAGCAGTCCTGTGAGGAAGACTGCAGTGCTGAAGGGTAAAGTGATTAGGTGTGTGTGAGTGGTTTGGCTGCAGGGATGGAAAGGCAAGGCTAGATGGCTAAAATGCTGTAGCAGGTGTGGCTCATTTACTCCATCCTCTCACAGGAGGTGGGTTGGGAATCCACAGAAAAGGGTTGAAGCTCAGTGGGGCAAGGACAGTCAAACAGACTGCAGGAGGTTTACACCAGATATTGTGTTGTGCTGTTTCTTTTGCTGCCTGTGAAGGATGCCTACAGGGAAGGAGTCTTTTGGGAAATTTATCAGACTGGGAGCAATACATCAGAGACTTAGTAGAGACTCAGCTAGTTCACTAGGCTTGTCCACCTCCTTCATCCTGTTCATGCAATGTCACATTCACTACATTGTTGTGCAGAATAAGCTCCTCATTATTTGTGCAGAACATGTACGAGTTAACCCTGCAGTGGCGTAGTAGGTATCTGACATTTGTACCTAATTGCTGTGACCTGATACTTGTGTAACTAGAGGATAAAAATGCTTTGCTTTATCTGAAGTGGATTTTCCATGTAATGACCATATAACTAAATTAGAGATGGCTAAACTTGCTGAGATTTAATATGAGCTCATAGCAAAAAAATGTGTTTAAATAAACTTTATGTTCAGATAGGCCTTGACAACCAGCAAAAATGCTATTTCTCATTCTTTGCTAAGATATGATCTCATTACACGTGAACAATCACTGCAACACATGCAGAAAATGGCATAAGAAAACCCCCTTTCTGATATTATCTCTGGTTGTCAAGTGTTAGATGCAAGGCTAATGAGCTTTGATCCAAGTGCCAACCAATTTAATTCTCCCCATTATCTTGGCTGAATAGGGATATTTATTAGGTTTCCCCACACGTGCTCGCTGTGGCACAAAGGCAGTGAATCATTCTTATGCCACAATAACAAAGCTAGGCTTGACTCTATCCACCAAGGAGCAAAGCTCTGATTCTTGCTCTGGAGGAAAAACTCAGAACATAGCATTGATCCCAAAAGCAGGTGTCCAGGGAGGGCCACACGCAATGGTCCACATGGCATTCTGGTTCACGAAAGGAAAGAAACTTGACTTACTGAGGCTACTAGCATTGCTGCTACGAGCCTGATTTTGTTCTGGTGAGAAGGAAGGTGAAGTGAAAACCAACCTTACCTTTGGATCATGATTTTTTTTTTTTCCTAGGTATGGAACTAACACCTTAGGCAAGGCTGCCCTGTGATCCGTGCTGCAGATTCATTACCTCTAGCAGCAGTTTCTATTGCACTGTGCTGATGATGTGCACAGACCTATCACTTATGGGAAATCAAAGCAGGTGGTGCAATCCAAATCCAAAGGGAGGAAAAAAGGGGAGAGGACACTGTTACCCAGGGCCACCCAGAAAGAAGAGCCAGAAATGGCTTGTGTGCCCCAAGACCTTCTTCTGAGAGATTGGAGAGGATCTCAGCTCAGGAGGTTATGAACCATCCTAATTAATACAGAGTATCAAGCTCAGCTGATCTGTCTCAGGCCTCCCCAAATACTTGTGCCTGCTGAAAATTAGTATCTGCAGTGCATGGGTTCATGGGGATACAGGAGCAGGTTCATGGCTGAAGTAAGAATCTCAGAATGCAGTTCTTAGTAACTGGTGCAGTTGCTAACTTTTACTCAGCTGGCTTGTAATTTTGGTTTTATAAAAGTGGGCACGATGAGAGTGGGACTCCAGGACACAAAAAATAAAGAAACTGACCATCCCTTACTTGAACCTCTGTATTTTTGTTATTCTTCACAGAGTGATGTGATGTCTTGGGGATGGAATGCCAACCTTGACTGTCTCTTCTTTTCTCAGCTTCTGTCAACTGTGTTTCCTTAACATTATTTCAAAATCATTTAGGTATTTAATTCATTAGATTGCAAAATCCTGCTAGTATAGCAGGGCATTTCCCAAGCCATTAGACATGTCTGTGTGTAAGTTCACACCCACCTGATGTGCCAGCTACAATTCACAATGATAGAGGTTTATTGGAGACTTTTCAAATGTATTCCATTAGTCAGATTCAAGGCACAATCTTTCTCAGCCTGTCTCAAATAGACTTTACAAACAGCACGTACCGTGCAGCATTGTTCTCCACCAGGTAGGACACATCTGATATAAAAAAAAAGCTCATCAGTAAACCATGCTTTTACAAATGTTCCTCCACTATACTGAAGAGATAAAAAGCAGACTGTGGGGTTTTCAGAACCAGCCCATCCCAGGTTACAGTCTCTAGCCTCCACATTTTCACAGTATTTCATGAAGTTTTATCAGTACACTATGACTTAATCAATCTGACCTTTAGTAAGAGGCATAAAGCTAAAAGCCTGTCTAATTCTTCAACAATTAATCAGAGCAAATCAAAGGAAAGGACTTTTCAAAAAGAAAGAGACAGAATAACAAATTGTAACAGGCCAAATATAGAAGAATCAGATAATTTTTCACCTGTGAAATTCCCCTGGAGGAGGCAGGTTAAAGAATCACCCAGCCATTGAGAGAAAGGCACCATATCTTTCCGCATACCTAAGATCTTTCTAAGACCACAGACTAGACACCTTTTTAATATCCTAAGCTTGCCAACAGGTCTAATGTCTTCAATACTGAAATATTGTTTTAGAAAAACAAACCAGAAACAACAACAACAAAAAACAAAAGCAGAGGATTCTACAGCTTGCTCATTAATTTCATGAGACTTGTCACTTTCCAGTTGCTTAAGCTTTTTTATGGAGGCAGGGAGGAGACTCAATCGTCTCTCATCCATCCTTATCAGACTGTAGGCAAACCTGCCAAGTTTTGGTCACTGAAAGGAGTCAGATTTGAAAAATGCACTCTCTGAGTGATGGTTCAAATTTTCCATTTAAATGTACTGTGAATCTTCGGAGTTTTATGTGAGACTGCTTCAGATTGCAGGAAACTCAAGCCAAAAATGGGGAGACACACTGAAACTCAGTGAGACTTGGCAGTGCATTGACTCTGCTGGGGCAGGAACAAAGGCTCTGCTAAGAGCATATGCTATCTATTAAACTTTGTTCTTTGTGTGTGTAGACAGAGAGCAGGAGAGAGTGACAGAGGTAAGAACTCTCTTCTTGATTTCAGACAAAGCTTTTGCCCAGATTATCTGATAGCTAAAGGAGTCTGGAGAGAGCTAGACATTTTGGAGAATCATTTCACAAAGCAAAGTTCTAATTGGGTGTTCCCTCTGCTTTACAGGAAACCTATTCATTGACCACAATCTAAACAAATTCATTACAGCATACATGAAAGCAGGCACTATTGCAGCAATTGTCTGCTTTGTTATTGATGAAGAAACCTCATTTTTTAAGCCAGGAAATCTTTTATTGTTAGGAGACAGAAGATGTTTCCAATTAAGCAGTTCACCTGCATCCTAGAAATGTATGGGTAACCTAAATGGGAATTACAATGATTCCTCAGATCCTCCATGAAAATTATAATGTGTATGCAAAGCCCTGGAAAAAAGCTATTGAGCTCAACAGTACTACAGCCAAGGATGTCCAACAAGAAAGGGGATTTGACCCAGTGTTCTTTTCTCAGGGATTAAAGTCCTCTTTCCAACTGTCGAACAAAAAAGTTTAAGATACATGTGACAAAAGTGAAAAAGCAAGCATCATTTTGAAAAGAAAACCTTAAAGCCTGACCTAGTAGGAGGTAGTGGTAAAACCACCTCTGATTTCAGTATCACCAAGATTTCACCCTTAGTTTCAGAGGGTTACGGCTTAAACAGTGGGGTAGTAAGGCTGGTCTTAGCCTGCCTGGTCAGTCCCTGAAAGGCCTCCTTTCCTCACCTTTGTCCCCTGGCCTTTTGAGAAGCATTACAGACACCAGTATAGCTACAAGAAAACTGGAACGAGTGGTTGATACACCAGAGGGCTGTGCTGCCATCCAGAGGGACCTTGACAGGCTGGAGAAATGACCTGACAGGAACCTCATAAGGTTCACCATGGGGAATTGCGAAGTACTGCACCTGAGGAAGAATAATCCCATGTACCAGTACATGCTGGGGACCCACTATCTGGAAAGCAGCTGTGTAGAAAAGGTCCTGGGGATTCTGGTGGACAATAAGTTGCCCACTAGCCACTAATGCACCCTTGCAGCAGAGAAGACCAACAGCATCCTGGGCTACATTAGGAGAAGGATTGCCACCAGGTCAAGGGAGGTCACCCTTCCATTCTACTCAGCACTGGTGAGACATATCTGGAGTACTGTGTTGGGTGCTGGGCTCCCCAGGATGAGAGAGGCATGGAACTACTGAAGCAAGTCCAGTAAAGGGCCACTAAGACTAGGGTTAAGGGACTGGAGCATCTGATATACAAAGGAAGGCTAGGAGAGCTAGGGATGTTCTGCCTCGAGAAGAAAAGGCTCAGGAGGTGCTTTATCGATATCAATAAACATCTGGTAAGGGGAGTAAAGAAGATGGAGCAGACTCTTATCAGTGGTGCCCTGTAACAAGATAAGAGGCAGGAAAATCTATTTTAACAGAAGAAAAATGCTACTCTGAGGTAGTCAAACACTGGAACAGGTTTCCCAGAGAGGCTGTGAGTTTTCATCTTTAGAGGTATTAAAAAATTGACTTAGAATCATGGAATCATAGAGTCATAGAATGGCTTGTGTTGGAAGGGACTGTTAAAGGTCATACACAGTGTTTCACACTCCTCATAGTAAAAAATTTCTTTCTTATACCTACTCTGAATCTACCCTCTTTTAGTTTAAAACCATTACCCCTTGTCCTATTGCAACAGGCTGTACTAAAAATTCTTGACATGGTCCTGGGCAACCTGCTTTCAGTTGCCCTGCTTTAGCACAGGGGTTGGACTAGATGATCTCCAAAGGTCCTTTCCAAACTCAACCATTTTATGAACCCTTGCCAATTCAGTAGCTGCATCACTACTACCACATGCAGGCATCTCTGGGCTTGCTTGTCCAAGAGGCTGAGCAACTAGCTCATGAGTTTTTCTTGTAAAAGGCTGACTTTTGGGAAAAGAGTTCTGCCAGGTGGTAAATTGTGTAGACCAGACAGGAAGAAGTTCAGATAGCTATTGAGCTGTGCAGTAAATTGTAACAGATAGTCCAGAGTGCCTGTAGAACTATTGTCCTATTTCTCTGGCAAAATTTGTGATCTTTGAAATATGATTTCCATACTGAAGTGAAAATGAAACTGCTGACTGCATGCACAGGCATTCTGCAGTACTGTGAGCTACTGGGGACATGGGAGATGATACCCCTTGATTTGTGTTGGAATTAGAATGAAATGCTGCTTCTCAGGCAGATTAAGGACTTGGATTTGGCCTCCTGTAGACCATAGCAATACTCTGGAGAACCCAGGTAGAAAGCATTTAATGTGGCATTTTATAAATTTTCCAGACAGAAGTTTTATGGAAACATTTCCCAAAATATCATTTTGTTGGGGAAAAAAATTCCAAGCAGTTCCAGTTAACATATAATTGTACCTCAGAAAAGGAGATGATAAGATTGACAAGCAGCTGTTTAACTTCCTGTCTGGAGCAAGACAAAAGATAGACATCATCTCCAGTTATTGAACAAAATTACTCCACCAGCACATCATCAAGAAATGCTTCTAGGTTTTTAATATAAACAAGTGTGTGTAGTTTATACAAGGACGTCAGACATGGTAAAGTGATCTTGAACAATTACTTGCTGCACTACATCTGCTAGAAATTTTTGTCCTTACTCACTTAGAAAACTCAGAGGATGCATCTCCACAGATGTCTGCTCTCAGTAGAGTACTTCAGCCCACATAACTCTCTATGCAGCCAAGTCTAGATAAGGCTACCATGCATCCAGCTTTTCCAGATGTGCCTCCCTTTTCTATTCAGAAATTATGTTTTTCCCTTTTTTTTTTGGATGCCTGGTTGGATCAGAGAGGCTACCATAGAGCTGAAAATCCTGGAAACTGAGCCCACTGCCTATGTTGCATGGATAGCCTATCAGTTACTTCCCCAAGTGGGACAGGCACACTAAGACCAATGCCTCTAGACAGCACGGGACTCACCATGCACATCCACAGGCGTTTCTGCCGTGGGAATCCCAGATTCTTTGGTACCTCAGTTTCTTCCAGTGCCTTAGTTATGTTGCTTATATAAGGCACTAGTCTCACTGTTGTCCACCACAGCATGTAGTGGGAACACAGCTGCCTTCAATGTGGGAGCTGATATGGCCTATTCATTATGGTACCCTGCTTCAAAGCGTGCCTAAATTCTTCTCAGAAAAATTGCTTATAGAGGATGTTAAGACTATAACCTGCCCATAGGGGTAAATTTCTCCTTAACACTGTCATTTGGTTTATGCCTCATATCACGCAGACGTAAGCCCTTTCCTATTTCTTCAGCAAAATCTTCCCATTCCCATTGCTCATGTAGATTCTAACTCATCCATTATACATTATATAAATGGGGTTGTTTTATTGGTTGTAAATGTCTTGTTATTCAGTTTCATGTCCCCATGCTTTTGTTTTGTGGGAAAGGTAATCTTCCTTACGGCATTAATTATTTTGTACACTTCAGTCATGCTGTCACTTCTTTTTCCTCTCTAATCTAAGCATCTCTACATTTTCCACACTTTCTTTACATAAAAAAAAACAAAACCAAAAACCAAACTCAAACACATTTCTATCCCTTTAAGCATTTTTTGTCATATATTTTCCTGGACCATTCGTATTTCTGCAGTATTATTTTCAAGCTGGGTGACCAGGAAGGAATAGAGAGGACATGTCACTGGTTTATATAATTATATTATATTATTTTCAATATTGTTTTCTGTGCCTTTCCTGCTACAGTCTATCAGTTTGCCAACACTTTTGCTACACACACAGCATATGGTTTGGCTAAGATGTGTGCTGTGACACTTTTTCTTCTGTATGGTTGTGATTAATTTAGAGCCAAGAAATATGTCATTCTGATTTTTCCTTCCAACTTGCATTAATTTGCCTTTGTCTGCAAGGAATTTAATCTACCGTCAAGCCACTTAGCTTCGTCTACTCCAGCAGAAGTTCCTCGCAGACTTGTCTCACTTGGACTATCTTATCTATGTCAATGTCATTTCCAAAACTTTCCTCCTTACTGTGTCGCTTGTTTTCTAAAATCATTCCTAGTGAAGCTCTTTTCCTTCTTGAAAAGCAGAAATTTTGTCCCTATTTCACAGTTCCTTTGAAATTTTCGGAATTAGCAGAAGCACCCCATGCAGTGCCACAGATACAGTAACTTAGTGTGACAGCCTTTTTCCCTGAAGATAGAGTGAAAGAGAAACAACAGTCAGCACAAATTAAGCAATTGTGTTACATTAACAAACCTTATCTTGCTTCAGCCCCTGGAGTTTTAGACTGTGGTGCTGGTTTTCTCATGAGGATGAGAATTTTCCCACCCTGTTCCTCAAAACACAGGGGAAGATCTTGTTCCCCCCCAGGAGAGAGACTGCAGGGTCTGGAAACAAGCTCACACAGGATTGCCAGGAAGGATGTCACTCTCAAGAGCTACAAAGTCTATGGGATTATTGTGAATGTGGCAGTATTAAATCTAAAGAGACTAGTGTTTTATATTGCGAAGAGGAAATGTGGACACACAGAAACTCAGAGGCCTATTGTGGAGATGCAGAAACAAAAGACAAAGCCATACGTGGTGATAAGCAAGGGCGAGAGTGGTGAGAGAGGAAGGGAAGCTACTGATCACTTGCATTTTACAGCTCCAGCTGGGCTTGCTCCCTTCTGAGACATGCAGCTGGAGTCTCTCTGTATTTCCTTGATTTTGATTTGCCTAAATGAGAAGAGATAAGATGGCTTTGTCCCTCCCAGTGTGAGCAGTCCAACCTACAGCTCAGTCACGTAGTCTAGAAGGTGAGAGGGGAGGCGATCCCAAAGCAAGCTGCAGCTCCCGGCACTGCTCCAACTACCCCGAGCTTCTCTCCAGGCTCTGACTGTTCACACTAGCCTTTGTCTCTGTCTGTCAAGAGTTCAGGTACTGCTCCAGGTAGGTATTCCCAAATAGGACTGGCCAGATGGCAACAGGGCTAGTTAAGGAACAAGTCTTTGCGTGGGTGTGGTAAAGAGCAGCACGGACCTGATCTTTTTATTCCATGTGATGAATAAAATATACATTGCCATTCAGGTCTCCAGGATAATCGCTGATTTCAGTGAAGTCTTGGTTAGGATTTTTCAAATTACATGCTATAACCTGTCACTGGAGTAAATTCTGAAAAGCTTTTAGAATTCAGCAAAGTTGCTTATCACTGAACATTATGATAATCTACCCATTGCAAACATTATTGCTAGAAGTTCAGTCATATCATTCCTTAATTCCTTTAAATTTCTGGATGTCTCCAGCCTCACCCTGGAGACTTTACTGCTATTTCACATTTCCTCCATTTTAATCTCTCAGACTCTGGCATATATTATAACTTTGTTACTTGGAAAATAGTAGGTATTTATCAGAGTCAGCATGAAAACAGAAAAATTGCAGTATCCAAATACTGTGATCAGTTGCCTCTGCTCAAACCACTTTAGCATCTGGGAGTAAAATATATCTCTGTGTAATCTGTTTCCCATTGTGGTTTTAAAGGTCTGCAACATTTTTATAGGCTCAAGGACCAAAGTAACTCAAGACTAAACTGTGTTGGCTCACCCTGGGGTAACCCCTATAAATGACAAACAAATCAGCATTTCACAGTTAAAAAACAACACCAAGTGTTCTACAAAATCCCCCAGAAGTTTACTGCAGTGATGCTAACAATGCTAGACATTAAGGCAAGGAATTTCCTTTTTGCATTTCAAGAGAAAAAACACCACAGCTGTTTCTCAGTGGATTCCCAGCCAAGTTGAAAAGGTCACTGACCCAGCCATGATGTAACACCAAATACTGCAAATGGTGAGTCCCCCAACCAACATTTCTCCAGAGCACTATCCAACAATAATTTTCACCCCACAAAGTATTTATCTAGTGCACCTCTTGCACTAAAACCTTACTTAAAAAGGGTGGCAAAAGTCTTTGCTATTCTACTAGTTGAACTGTCTGCCGCAAATGTTTGTTAACAGACTGGTGGAATAGGGAAAATCTGTTCCTGAAAATGGTGTGCATTACCTTTAAGTCCTAGGAAGCGTGAATGGTTAATGAAAATACTATCTCAGCCTCAGCACTCATTGTATAATCTATGGTGTGCTTGATTAGAAACCGCAAGGGTAGTAATTTCATATTCCCAGCAAAACATCAAAGTTGCTACATAGCCTAAACAGGAAAGGCACAAGCCAGGGGCCAGAGGAGCTTTGATGCTGTGACTCACATGATGGGGCAGTAATGGAGGCCCCATAAGTGAATGCACGGACAAAAACCTGTGTGCAGGTCACCCTCTCGCCTCCAGTGGGGTGGAAGCTGCACTGGGTGGCCCAGGCAGCATTCTCATTTGCAAGATGCTGGGCAAAACTGGAGGCCAGGGAGGGTTCAAGCAGTAGGGGAAAGGTTACTGGGACAGCCGACCCCATTTGCACAGGCATCACCCCATCTGCACTGGACTGGCACCAAAAAGAACCCATGGAGAAGCAGCTTACCGGGAGGGGAAGCACCTGGGAAGCAGCGCTGGGGGCTGACGGGAGGGGACAACCAGGGTGACCAGGAATGCCTCCTTCAACAGGACAGTGAAGAAAAGCAGTCATGTGCAGATATTTCCCCTTGTTTACTAGGAAGTGAGAAAATATGACTCTATTGTTCACAGAATGAACGTTTCCCAACAGATTTTCTCTTTTTAGCGTGTATTTGTTTATACAGCTGGCATTTTGAAAGGTTAAATTATTGCATCCCTGGGTGGGCATCTACAGCCATGCATAAGATTACCTGAGACCTGCTCTTAGCTGTATGGCTAGATTCAAGCTGTTCAAGCCATTTAACCTTACCTCATGCTTATCCTTAAGTATTGCGTGTGATAGTTTCTACTTCTGCAGCACTGCTCCTCCACATACCCAGGCACAGCAATTTTTGGGGTGCAGCAGCAGGTGGGTGAGCAGGCATGCTTCAGAACTCACTGCAATATGCCAGCATGCATAGAAGAGGGAGAAAACAGCCACCTTCATAAAAGAACGGCTGGTTCTGGAAAGGATAGTGCCCAGCTGACCATGTTGTCATTGATAGTAGCAAAGCAAAACAGGCATTATAATGTCCACATTTGCACATAGGGAGGAAGGCAAAATGTAAACCAAACTAAATTTGCTGTCTTGAAGGGTTATTTCCAAACGTTCCCTCTCTGCTGCAAGCTAAACAAACTTTGTTTACCTTTGCACTTAATTCTTTTATTTCAAGTACATTCACATTGACTCTCCTTCCTTACTCAAATTACAAAAGATTTTGAGGAGCAAGTGTGTGTCGGTAAACAGAACATCAAAAGCAAAAAGAAAAGAAGTACTTCTGTTGCAGTTAATCTGCCCTTTCTCTGTGTCCAAAGCACCTAGCTTGCCCAGAACACAGCTTTACAGGGCAGATGGCATTTTTTATCGTCCTTCTCATTTATGATGAATGAAGAAAGTCAGAAAGGAGTTTGCAAAATTTTTGCGTTAGAAACCCACACCTTCTTTTCCTGTGTAAACACTATAGATGTGGAAAGTCAGTGAGGGCACACTATAAAGGCAGAATTGAAAAAAAGATCTAGAGAGATGTTTAAAGGGAAAAATGTCTTTAATATTTAGCTGGCTGTGAATCTCAATCTTATTTTTGACTGAATTTGGGAATTCAGAACCTATTTACACTGCCCACTGCAGTGCTGAGCAGAGATGCCAAAATAGGTATCAGCAGCCTGTCTGGGTACCAGTTGTGATAAAGCTCTGCTGACACGACACAAACACAGCTATGGGGATCTTCTCAGACCAATGCAGGGTAGAGGCAGAAGACTTTGCACCTGTGCATGCCTGCATGCGTAAAGACAACCCAAGTCACTCAAGTGCTTCGGACATGATATCCTTAATTTCTGGAAAGCACTATATATAGATATATGCATATACACAGGGAATGTCCAGTAACTCACAAAGCTCTGCAGAAAGAGGATAATTTTTAGTATTTAGGTCACCCACTTGTTAACTCAGGTAGAAAACTATGGAATAAAAACCATCCACATGAAAATAAAAGTTAAAACCAAACTGAAATACACTTTCAGGCCCTTATTATGTATGTCAGAAAAAACAACACACAATTCCAGTGGGGAAAAAAAAATCAATTTCATGTCATTTAAGTGACTAACTTGTCACTTCATTGTGAAATTGGATTTTTTTCTGTTTGCTAGCTGCCCTCCTTTCTCAGGTACTTAACTTTTCTAAAGTTTACCTTTCCCACAGTTTGTCCATTAATAAACCTTGCTTAGTGACTGATTAGGAGCCACTTTGTCGTCATTCATGTTTCTGGATTTGAAGCTGGGAATCTAAAAGGAATCAACACAGATAATCCCCATCACATTTTGCTCCATTCTAATAACCAATTAAAGAAGGAAAGACCACTAGATTCTCCTTCTTTTTTTTTAAAATTTTGCATGCTATAGAAAATAACAATGGAACAGAAATATGTCACATTCTGAGAAATAGCAAGATCAATTGTTTCTTCTTTCAGATGGAATAAAATTTTGGAATAAACACAGTCACTTTCAAAAATATCCCTGCTTCACAGGGAAAATAAGTTTTGTGATTAGCAGTCTCACTTCAAACACTGATATTTGATCTTATTAGCATCAAGGAGGCGTGGTGGGATGGCTCCCTTGACTGGAGTGTTTGAATGGAAGGATACAAGCTCTTTAGGAAGGACAGGCAGGGGAGATGAGGAGGGGGGTGTCTTCCTCTGTCAGTGACCAGCTGGAGTGCGTGGAGCTCTGCCTGGGGATGGATGAGGAGCTGACCGAGACTGTATGGGTCAGGATTAAAGGGAGGGCAGGGACAAGTGACATTATAGTGGGGGTCTGCTACAGACCACCCAACCAGGAAGATGGAGTGGATGAGTCCTCTATAGACACATAGGAGCAGCCTCACGTTCACAAACCCTGGTCCTCATGGGGGAATTCAACCACCCTGATATTTGTTGGAGGGACAACACAGCAGGGCATCAGCAATCCAGGGGGTTGCTGGGATGTGTTGATGATAACTTCCTTCTCCAAGTGATGGAGAAGCAAACAAGGAGAGGTGCTGTGCTGGACCTTGTTCTCACCAACAAGGAGGGGCTGGTAGGGAACGTGAAGCTCAAGGGCAGCCTTGGCTGCAGTGACCATGAAATGGTGGAGCTCAAGATCCTTAGGGCATTGAGGAGGGCACACAGCAAGCTTGCTACCCTGGACTTCAGGAGAGCAGACTTTGGCCTCTTCAGGGATCAGCTTGGTAGAGAACCATGGGATAAAGCCCTGGAGGGAAGAGGGGCCCAAGAAAGCTGGTTAACATTCAAGGGTCACCTCCTCCAAGCTCAGGAGTGATGCATCCCAACAAAGAGGAAGTTGAGCAAACACACCAGGAGGCCTGCATGGATGAAGAATATGCTCTGGACAAACTCAAACACAAAAAGGAAGCCTACAAAGGGTGGAAACAAGGACAGGTAGCCTGGAAGGAATACAGAGAAATTGTCTGAGCAACCAGGCATCAGGTTAGGAAAGCTAACGCCCTGACAGAATTAAATCTGGTCAGGCACATCAAGGGCAAAAAGAAATGCTTCTATAGGTATGTTGGTGATAAAAGGAAGACTAGGGAAAATGTAGGCACTCTCCCAAAGGAAACGGGAGACCTGGTTACTTGGGACATGGATAAGGCTGAGGTACGCAATGACTTTTTTGCCTCAGTCTTCACTGGCAAGTGCTCCAGCCACACCACCTAAGTCACAGAAAGCAAAGGCAGGGACTGGGAGAGTGAAGAACCACCCACTGTAGGAGAAGATCAGGTTTGAGAACATCTAGAGAACCTGAAGGTGCACAAGTCCATGGGACCAGAAAGAGATGCATCTGCGGGTCCTGAGGGAACTGACGGATGAAGTGGCTAAGCCACTATCCATCATATTTGAGAAGTCATGGCAGTCTGGGGAAGTTCACACTGACTGGAAAAGGGGAAACATAACCCCCATTTTTGAAAAAAGGAAGACCCAGCGCACAACAGGCCAGTCAGTCTCACTTCTGTAACTGGCAACATCATGGAGCAGATCCTCCTGGAAACTATACTAAGGCACATGGAAAATAAGGACGTTGGTGACAGCCAACATGGCTTCAGTAGGGGCAAATCATGCCTGGCAAATTGGGTGGTCTTCTACAGTGGGGTTACAGCATTGGTAGATAAGGGAAGAGCAACTGATGTCATCTACCTGGACTTGTGCAAAGCATTTGACACTATCCCACATGACATCCTTGTCTCTAAATTGGAGAGGATGGATGGACCACTTGGTGGGTAAGGAATTGGCTGGATGGTCACACTCAAAGGGTTGCTGTCAATGGCTCGATGCCCAAGTGGAGAGTAGTGACAAGTAGCATTCCTCAGGGGTTGATATTGGCACCGGCACTGTTTAACATCTTTGTCAGCGACATAGACAGTGGGATTGAGTGCACCCTCAGCAAGTTCGCCGGCAACACCAAGCTGTGTGGTACGGTTGACACACTGGTGGGAAAGGATGCCATCCAAAGGGACCTTGACAGGCTAGAAAGGTGGGCCTGTGTGAACCTCGTGAAGTTCAACATGGCCAAGTGCAAGTTCCTGCACCTGGGTTGGTGCAATCCCAAGGACAAATACAGGCTGGGTGATGAGTGGATTGAGAGCAGCCCTGTGAAGAAGGACTTTGGGGCGCTGCTTGACAAGAAACTCAACATGTGCATTTGCAGCCCAGAAAGCCAACCATATCCTGGGCTGCATCAGAAGAAGTGTGACCAGTAGGTTGAGGGAAGTGATTCTCCCCCTCTACTCCACTGTGGTGAGACCCCACCTGCAGTACTGTGTTCAGCTCTGGGGCCCCCCAACATAAGAAGGACATGGACCTGTTGGAGCGAGTACAGAGGAGGGCCACAAAGATGATCAGAGGGCTGGAGCACCTCTCCTGTGAAGACAGGCTGAGAAAGTTGAGGTTCTTCAAGAGAAGGCTCTGTGGGACACCTTATAGCAGCCTTCCAGTACCTAAAGGGGGCCTATAAGAAAGCCAGAGAGGGACTTTTTACAAGGGCCTGTAGTGATAGGACAAGGAGTAATGGCTTTAAACTGAAAAGAGGGTAAATTTAGATTAGATGTCAGGAAGAAGTTCTTCACTGTGAGGGTGGTGAGGCACTGGAACAGATTGCCCAGAGAAGCTGTAGATGCCCCATCCCTGGAAGTCTTCAAGGCCAAGTTGGATGGGGCTTTGAGCAACCTGGTCGAGTGGAAGGTGTCCCTGCCCATGGCAGGGGTTTTGGAACTAGATGATCTTTAAGGTCCTTTCCAACCCAAACCATTCTATGATTCTATTTACAATTAATGCATTTTTGTAAGCTGTAGGAATGCAGTTGTCCTTTTTCTGGTTCCTGGGCTTAAAATGACTGAAAAGACTTTGAAAGACCCCACCTCTGTTCCAACGTTTCTGGTGGTAGAGGAGAGGCAAGCCTAGAGACATCAGTGGAGTTCCCTAGGGCTTTAAAAGGAGCTGACTGGCCTTGCTCTGGCAGTGCATACTGTCACTCAGCCCTGTGAAAAGAGAAAGTCAAAGAAAACTGGTCAGAATTTTTGACAAAATAGGTTTTTGTGAGAAAAGGCAGCTCCAATAGACTTCCAGCAAGCCCCCAGCAGGTTTCAGGTTTCACCTCTTGAAGCTTATGTCTGTGCAGCATGTGTGCTGCAGAGCAACTCCACCATTATGGTCGTGTAAAATGCCATGATACCCAAGCTAGCTGGAAAGACAATAGCTCTGATAATCGAAGCAGGCAGCCTGCAGCAGCATCTGGGTTATTAACTGTCCAGCTTGGAGCTCTGTGCTACCATCCACCATGTGACCACTGCTCTAAAGGTTCTAGTGAGCCTGAGCATCTGTGCAGCAGGCGAAGGACATTGCAGGGCTTCCAGGGGCTGCAGCTCTGAAATAACCATGCTATGGGAGCTATTGAAAGCTTGGATCAGTAAGACACCTAAAACTTCCACGTTTCTTGTTTGGAGCCATCAGATCAGAAATCTTCTAATGTCTGGGAATCATGGCCGAGCTGGAACATTTAACCCTAGGGAATTCCAAGTTAACGCTCCTTTTGAAAAGAGACCTTTAGGTGATTTTAAAAATAATTTTTGTGGGAAATGTTCCTTCCCACATTCACTTTTTAAGCTAACAATGAATATTTTCCCCCAAGAATTTCCATAAAATGGAAACTTTCAACCAAAATTAGTGAAATGCTACCAAATCCATTTTTTGATACTATTTACTGTACACAAATTAAAGTCACTGTCAAAGGTTAAGGCTGAGGAATATCCAGTCTTTCTTGCAAAAGTATTTTCTTTGTTTCCAACACTTTGTATCTCAAAACCACTACCAGGAAAAAGTATTCGTGCCATTTTGGATGCATAATGCCTCTGCGCTATGCAGAGTGCTGAGTGCCAAGAGGCTCCAGAACCAGCCTACCAGGAGACGGGAGCCTGAACAGTAGAGAAGTATGAGGAAGATTTGAGACCTTTTATGCTTTTATTTCCTCATTTGCTTTTCAAGCCTCAATCTTTTCAACAACTGCAACAAAACCTGCTCATGCCCACATGCCAACTTTTGCCCTGCATGAAGCTGGAAAAACCCTTCTTGCAACTGTCTCAGTTTCACCCCTCTCCTGGAAGACACCTGAGGGAAAACCCTGCAGTAGACAAGCTTGTCCATGGCCCAGTGAAGGTCCATGGGGTGCTTCTGCCCATCTGCAAAGTGAGTGAGGCCCCATCCAGCCCTGCTCCGGAGGCAGTGCAGCTGGACATGCCTGGCACTGTCCTTACATCAATACTTCTTACTCTGTATTAGCATGGCTATTGTTTCTAAATATATCTGAAAATGAAATTTCCAGCTCAGATGAATGGCTGACTGTAGCTGGCCATATCATCATGTCTTCTAAATTTTTCAGCCTCAGACCCCCAAAGCAAAGATTTGACAATGACATCCTTTATACCTGCAGGCATTCTAGCAGGCTGAAAGCTTCAGGTACTGCATGAGAACAGGTAGGAAGCCATCTCCAGTTTGAAACATGGCAGCAATTTAAGGATACACAGCAGTAGCACAGAATAATTTGGCAAAGGAGGGTGGAAGAAATGCTGCATCCAATTGAAATGGCAGGAACATTTGCAGGTGGGAAGAATGCAATTATCCAAGCTGGAAGCAGGCCAGGATGCCATTCATACTGCAGACTTGGCATTTCTCAAAATGAAATAACAGATGTTTTTGTGAACTTCTGTCAGACATATGTTTTATTAATTAAATCTGTAAGAACTACTCTGCCTTTAGTTTTTTGGGGTTTTTTTTGCAAATAAATGCAAGAAACCCGAAATGTCATCATATATAGATAGATAGATGCATATATATGTATATATACATGTATTTATACACATCCATCTTTTGGTTCAGAACAGATTAATTTTCTGAAGTAGATGAAAGGGGAAAAAGTTAGTCTCTGGGGCCTCACGATCATCTCTAGCCTCCAGTTGCAAGAGAGACCCCAGACAGACAAAACATGAGAAGATATGCTGGAGGCAGCAATTTAGATGGACAGGGTGATAGACTAGGTGATCATACAGATTTTGCTACTTTCAACTTCTCAAAGGCAGTGAAATAGCTACAAGGAGGAAGATGTTGTAGGAAAGACAGACAGGAGGAGAAATGCAACTACTACACTGAGCAGAAGCAGGTGTACAGCCCTGCAAAGAGACAAAACTTGTTTCCTCACTCTGCAGCTGACTTCTGCAAGATGTACCTGATGAATGGAGGTTGCTGGCTGGGGACTTTGTAATAGGTAACACACACACACAAAAACTTGCTCCCTGTCCAAAATTCCTCTGCCACCCACTTCTTTTAAAAGCCCTGACAATGCAAAATAGGGGGAAACAGACTTGCTGCACTGCCAGAAAACAAAACAAAACAAAACAATACAACACAGGGAGGTTTTTTATATACTAATTCTTTTGGCAAGAAGTGGCTAGAAACCACCTACATAGTAGAATATTGGCTTTCTTAGACACTAAGCAACAGAGCTGACCTGTTTCCTGTCCCCAGCAGTGGTACATTTGTGAGAGATCGAAGTGCTGTGAGACACTACAGGAACAGAAAACTGAAGTCAAATGTCTCGTATAAGCCTCCGTCCAGGTCTCAGTGACTCAGATAACTACACCAATTGTGTTGTGGTTTAACCCCAGCCAGCAACTAAGCACCACACAGCCACTCACTCACTCCTCCCCCATCCAGTGGGATGGGGGAGAAAATCGGGAAGAGAAGTAAAACTCATGGGTTGAGATAAGAATGGTTTAATAGAACAGAAAAGAAGAAACTAATAATGATAACGATAAGACTAATAAAATAACAGTAATGATAAAAGGATTGGCATGTACAAATGATGCGCAGTGCAATTGCTCACCACCTGCCAATCAACACCCAGTTAGTTCCCGAGCGGCAATTCCCCCCATCCCCACTCCCCCCTGTTTCTATACTAGATGCGACATCACACGGTATGGAATACCCCCTTGGCCAGTTTGGGTCAGGTGCCCTGGCTGTGTCCTGTGCCAACTTCTTGTGCCCCTCCAGCTTTCTTGCTGGCTGGGCTTGAGAAGCTGAAAAATCCTTGACTTTAGACTAAACACTACTGAGCAACAACTGAAAACATCAGTGTTATCAACATTCTTCGCATACTGAACTCAAAACATAGCACGGTACCAGCTACTAGGAAGACAGTTAACTCTATCCCAGCTGAAACCAGGACAAATTGGTCTTCCTCCAGTGACATGGGTAATTCAAGTCACTCTCTGCCACCCAACAGTTCAGTCCCTTCCGCTGATCATAACGGATGATGCACTTTCTCCTTTGTGATGCTGTGGTGTTTGGGATGAGAGCAAGCTCTGAGGGCAGTAATTCCTTCCACTTGAAAAGAGAATTCTTCAAGCAACACTAAAAGGGAAAGTTGCTACGGAAGATCCGATGTCTCTGACCTTGCCTCTCCAATTAAGATTTCTGGATTTCTAGAGCAAACTAAAACACTCATTTACTTTTTTTCTCAATGAAGAATGACCTTTTTTTAGCAGAACAAATGAAGCTAGAACATCTGTCTTTTTCTCAAGTCTTATTTATACACGTGTAGAAATTGGGTGAGTTCTTTGGTAAATAAAAATAAGTGAATTAAATAGCAATAATAGTGTTATTCTTTCAGCCAGGGTCATTAGTTTGATTAGGCTGAATAGGAACATAGGGAAAAAGCAGATATTTTATGTCTAAGCCACTCAAGCTAGCCCAGTTACTGTTGTAACTTGACATGAACAAATGCAGTAGTATGTCCAAATCCAGTGTTCTCTCTTAAAATTGATGTTGAAAAATGGGGAATAGTTCAAAAGAGCTACATGACTCAGTGAATGAATGATCCATAAAACATGCCTGCTGGTGGGAAACTCGATACATTCAATCTGTCTGCTTTATCTGAAAGCAAATCAACAGGGAAAAGTCTGATGATAGCAGATGATTCTTTAGTGAAGTATAAGAAGGCAGAACATAATTTCAAGGTGGGAATTTGATCATGGTTGCAAAAGATGAAAAATAAACATTTTTGACAGTAAGGGTGATTAGCGCTGAAGCACCCCTCTGAGGACAGGCTTAGCTGGTTCAGTGCAGAGCCTGTTAGACATTCCCAGGAGAGCTCCATGCACACTGACTCATTTATATATCTCAGTGCCAGGCCAGGATGCTCCCTCAGCTGCTGCAGTGCATTGACATGACACTGGACTGAGGTTCAGTAGCCTGGTTTCTCCTGGCTCTTGCTGTCTTTCTGCCCCTGCTGCTGAGCCTGGCTGGTCCTCAAGGATTGAAGCCTCTCTGCTCACCTCTGCTTTGCCCTGTGCAGGCATAGCATGAAGTTTTCAAGCCAAGATGGATCCTCTTTGAAATGGTACCCATACACAAGCCAGGCTGGGGTTTGCGCTGAAGTAGTTTTCAGTTCAGGTTCAATATGAAAAACAATGGTTCAAATTAGGTTTTGGTTCAAGCTCGGTCAAGTTTTCTCATGAACGCAGAGGCTCTGACTCACCAGCTTTGCTGGATTTAACTGAGGATTTAACTGGAGATTATCTAACCCATCTGCAACTGGCAGTGTCTCTGTAGCAGCGGCAGTGTGGCAGGGGCTTCAAAGGGCCCCTTGGCTACACAATGAGGGACAGTTCCTCCTCTTCATCCCTCTCCCACAGCCTTGTAACACAGGAAAATCAAATAGGGCCCCCAGCACTATGCTGATTTCTATTTGGTTCCTTCCCAAGGCAGTGAGAACTATTTGGGTCCACCATCAAAAATTAATGCAATCTCCAACTGCTTGGTGGGTGTAGGCCTTGTATCTAAACAGGAAGAAAACTTGTTTGGAAACTATTGCGAAACCTGGTTATTTGCCTTAGGAAGCCAGGAGATAGCCTGGCTGAGGGGACAGTGCACGTTCCAACAGATGTGGGAGATTTGCAAGATTAACCACAGACTAAATTCTGTGTATACATCTCAGTATATAACTAGACTGAAATCATCCATTCATGTTTGTTTTCATCTAAGCAGAGTCAACAGATTAAAATACTCCTAATTGCTAAAGAGTGAGTGCTGGGTTCTGGGATCTCTCTACCCTGAGATCGGACATGGACCTAGTGGTTGTATGAAATGTTTCTCTCCCAAACATGCAGTTTCCTTGGAAACAGAACTGAAAACAGACTGCTTCAGATGCACAACCATTAATAAGAAGAATTTGTTCAGTTAGGTAAGTGCCTGGGACAGATTATGAACCACAGAATCATTGAGGTTGGCAAGGACCTCTGGAGATCATCTCATCCAACCCTCCCATGCTCACAGGAGGATCAATTAGAGCAGATTGCTCATGGCCATGTGCAGTTGGGTTTTGACTGTCTCTAAGGACTGAGACGCCACAACCTCTCTGGACAACCATTTCCAGTGTTTGACAACTCTCACAGTTAAAAAAAGGTTGTTTTTTTGTCTTACACTGAAATGGCATTTTCTGTATTTCAGTTAGTGCCTGTTGCTCTCACCCTTTCACTGGATTCCATTGAGAAGGGTCTGCTTCTAATCAAAGTCAGTAAGGACACCACCACCTGAAGTATCATCTGGTTTGGAGCAGTACTGGAGTAGGCTGGGTACAGCCGCAGCACGGAAGGACACAGCACTCAGGGCACCTGCCTTTTCCCCTCACTGACTTGGTGGACATCCACTCCACCCTCTCTTGCAAAGCAGTTCTAGACCTGTCCAGTGCCTCTTATACATTATTGTCAGAAAGCACGAAAGATGTATTCAAAACAGAATAAAGGCACCAAGATGTTATTAATGGAAAACAATATGTTTGATCAGACTTGGAAGAACTAATTCTGGTTCAGTCCCATGGGCAACCTGAGTCTTCTAGTGCAATGCCTGTCCTTGTGAATGCTGATATATAGCATTTTTGTCTTTGGTGGCTGAGTGAGACTCAGAGTGCTAGAGGAATGGTAGAACTAACTATGACTAACTTTGACTGTTATGAAATGTAAGATGGAAATCAACACAGAACACTGACATAATTTTTAGTCTTATTTGACCTTAACTGTATTCCTCTGTTCCAGTTATATGAAATTGTATTTTAGGTCTGTGTGTTATGCTGGCCCAGTCCTATAGTTGCTGTTCAGGTAAATGGTATTGATGTCAATGGAAATTTTGTCTGAAATTTATCTTGAAGCAGAAAGGCTTTAATTCTGAATATATGCAACCTAATGCAAAATCACCCACAGTTGATCAGATGTCAGATTAAATTTCAGTCACGATGCATTCATTGGCATGATAACAGAATTTCCTGTTGATATCAGCACAAATCTTCTTCAGATCTGAAGCGCTGGTATTAAGGAGAGTTCAAGCTTAAGAAGAAACATATGTATCTGAAAGAAGGTGATTCCAGAATCCTATGGTGACTAAGTTTATTCTTTCTTTCTTTAATTTAACCCTGTTTCTTCATACACCTCTTCTGGTCAGAGTTAAGCCCAGAAGTGAGCCATGCCTGTCATGTATCCCTCACTAATTTAGATCAACAAATGGAGCCGTCAGCAGAAAACTGTTCAGTCATGTTTGTCTTTGCTAACAAACACATCACAAGATATACCCTAAACGCAATTTCAGTCAGTTCAGTGAGATGAACCGAGTATGGTGTTGACCCTTGCTTATACCTAGAGACACACTATGTGGATCTCAGAATGTTTTGTCCAGCTCAGAGAAGCAGGCGAAGTACAAATTTCTTCAGACTTTGTCAGAATTTACATATGTGCAAATTGGGTTAGAAATCTCAGGAGAGCTAGTTTGCATTAATATGTTTTGGCAGCAGTCTGGAATAAATATAGGAAGAGAATTGTCTCCCATGGGGCAGTTCAGCTTTTCCACTTCCCATCTCCAAAATGTCAAAGATCCCCAGAGATGCTAAAATGGAGCAGCTGACCTCAGTTCTCTGAGTTACGAGAGGTGTGCAAAATAAGATTTGCCTGTCTCATTTTAAACAGGCAAGACACCCCATTGAACTCAAGACATTATTTACATAAAAGCTGTTTACAAGACTGAAGCATAAATGCCTGATCTTATCACTTGTTCCTCCAGGGCTGAACATCTTAACTTCAATCAGTCGGGAGCAAAGATTTGACTGCTGGGGTTCAGACTTCTGAGTTTAAACAGAATATAGCCTATCTCATAATCATGACTGGAAATTTCAGACACTGGAGGACAAGTTAACAAAATAGAGAGAAATTATTGCAATAGCCCAAGCTAGATACAGTATTATACCTACTAAAGGAGCCTGGCTTCTGCAGATTGGTGTTTATTCCCAAGTCACTTATCATTTGCAGACTTCTCAGGCTTCAATTAGAAGCCTGACCCCCACATAAACAAAGGCAAAAGGGGGCAGCCCCAGAGGTCAGGGAGCTCCTAAGCCAAGCAGGAGATAGCAAGGTGAGGAACAGAGCCCAACACCAATGCCTCAAAAGCAATCGGTACCCGACCCCTACCATTTGGATTCAGAGCCGGGAGCTGTGGCTGGAGCCCAGACCAGGCTGGTCCTTTTCAGCAAACACAAGAAAAGCCTTGGCTGGAGTCCCTCTCCTGCTGCCAGCTTTCCTAGTGGCTTAATGCTTTTGCTCTGGGGAACTTGGTTGAAATCCCACCCTGCCTACATGAAGTGGGAATATGGACCCTGCTTTCTCTCTCCCTCTCTTAGCTGTATTTTGTGTTCTGTATGAGCAGCGTGGCCTGGTTATTTTGTGCAAAAGCCAGTTTAGTAGGCAAGTTTCAAAGACACTGACCAAGGCAAGGAGGATGTCTGGCAGGCAGGACACACTGTGGGCTACCCTGCAGGACTAACTGATGGCACGAATACCCAGTGTGTGGCAAACATGTAAGCACCCTGGAGGTTTTACTGGGACAAATAAAAGAGCAGAGGACGTTTGGCTTCTTCTCAAGTTAGGCAGCAGCTGAACAGGAGGCTGAAGGATCAAAATTTTGGACACAGGCAATTAAAGTGTCAGTCTCTGTGAATGTAGCTACTGGTGCCTAGAAAGAGATTAATTTAAATCTGCATATCAGATGTACACTAGAAGAAAGGTGCTTTCAGTTCAGAGTAGGATTTAGCAATTGAGTAGTCAAAGAAATGTTAACAGACTGCAAATATTTTTTGAATTACATTTTAATTATACTGGTGATGCTACTGTAGGTATTAATGAAAATGCAACGCATATGATTTAGAGCAAGAATAAAAAAGGCATGTCTTGTGAGTGAGATAGGGTCATGTTCTATCAGTAAAAGTACAAATATGGGTATTTTTGGAGAGTCAGAAAAAGCTTGCATACTTGACACTGAGGAAGAATCTACCTTGCATTAAAATGCAGCTTGGGCAAAAGACATAACATTTTTTACATATTTTATACTCTTTCTGTGAGCAGATTACCATATAATGAACCTCTTAATAGTTTTAAGATAAACTAATTTTTAAGTTATTTTTTTACATTTTGCACATGATGCTAATCACGCTTGTAGCTTTGTGGTGCTGAGTACAATGACTTTTTTATTTCTAGAATTCAAGTAGTGCTTTTATAAACTTGTCTCATGCTTGTTTTTTTATAAAGCTGCACAGAAAGGTCAAAGAAAGGGTTGTCTTTTATATTATGACAGCCCCCAGTGGGTTAAAGAATAAAAGTGGTTTATAAATAAAAGCCTCTTTCATCTGTGCTTTGATCCCCCCCATAACAAAACCTCCTTGCAAGTATTTTGCTTGACATAGTCATCATTTCTTATTAGTTTCAAAATATCTGCAAGACAATGTCTTGATCTTCAGTTATGGGTACACTCCGCTGGGAAAAGAGAAAAGGGTTTATTGTGCAGGGAGGGAAGATGCCATACACTATTCCTGACCATAATTTTTGGCTCCCTGACCCTTGATAAACTGGGCTGGTGATTAGGCCCCACTCATTTCAGGGTAAGTCCATAGCTGTACCAGCTGGAATTACCTCCAAAAGTTACATATCTTAGACAGATCCTTCATCCCCAACTGAGCTTTCAGTGTGACTCTGTGCCAAGAGCTGCGAAAATAAAAGTTCTTCAGGGCAACCCTGGACATTCATGCCAGGTGATTTAAGAAGTTTGTGCCACCAGCTGTCCTCCCAGGCTCGCAGGCAGAAGGAACAGGAGGTATCTCACATCTATGCCTCTGCCTCCATACTCCCCTGCTCTGTTTTTGATCTGGCCTGAAACCTATGGTGCGGTGTTATGCCCCATGGAGAATGGCAGCACGTTGAGAAGCTAACCCACAGACCATTCCCAAACTCCAGTAGGAATGCGGGATGTTTGGCCAAAGAGGGGAACATTCCACATCAGGCTTTGTGGGTCCCTGACACACAGGCAGAGCGTGGGTCCAAGGGTAGAGCCAACAGTTTCAGCCTCTCATTTCTGCGGGCTGGGAATAAAAGGGCCTTAGAAATGAAGAGAAACCCCTCTCTTTTAGAACTCTAACTGGGCCACGCAAAAGAGAAATAATTAATCTCACACACTGAAATAGATGAGAATATTTTAAAAGGACCATCTTTAATTCTGTCAGTAAATTATTTTTCATATTTAGCATCTGAAATTTTAACCTGCTGGTAGCTTGTTGCTTACCTTCAAACTATGTGGGGTTTGTTTAGTCCCTTTTCTCTTATAAAATTAAAGTTTACAAATGTATCGTTAATATTCATTTATTAAAAACAGTTCTCTGCATAAAAGTAATTCCAGCTGATCATTAAAAACATATTTTAAGAGGCAAAGAAAATATATTGATTGCATAGAATTTTAATGGCAAGAAATATGTTTTTAATTATTGTTATTTTATTAACAGACAAGCACTATCTTATTAAATCTAAATTGGATGTGCACCGACGAACACTAATGCAAACCATTCCAAAGACAAAAATTAAATACACGTTGGTACATAATAAAGCCCTCATGTACAACAGAGGTGCTTTACAAAAAGATCTTTCAACTTTTGAACAGACCAGCATTCAAGTATTTTGCCATCTGAGTTCATGGTAAGGTCCCTAGCATAAAGTATATTGCTTAAAAGACCCTGATCCTTTTTTCTGTTGTGATCATATGTTTGTGTAGCTCCATTAACTTCCAGGCTACTGCTTCCAATTTGTAACAGTTCAAAACAACATTTGGGCTGGAAAAGCTGAAACCATCCAGCTAAAAAGTAGTAGGCTAGACATAAACTATCAAATATTGACCCCCAAATTGCATTTCAATGCAATTAAATTCCTAGGTACAGCAGAAAGCCACTCGTTGGACTCCCCTTTCCTGCCCTTCCCAGGCAGCCATTCGGTCATCGTCGGGAGTCAGAGCAGCTAGAGATGGTTGTGGTTAGCTTTATCGACCAAAGTTCTCCCTCTCAACCCTGCTGGTGTTTGACTGCAACCTGGGTTTCCAGTACACAAAAAACATTTCTTCCTCTTAAATTTATTTTTGGTCCAACAACATAATAGGCCAATTGGAAACAGCCCAGCCCTATTCCAGCTGTTTCTTCTGATTCTCTCACGCCAATAAGCAGACTCTCTAATCCTGTCTTTCACCAAAATACCTAGAAAAGCCACAATGCCCACATATGTGTTGCAGGTTCCTTTGTTTTGAGCAGGGACAGTTGCTTGGGCTTTTAGTGTAACTCTGCTGTTGCTTCACTCATCTGGTTCCAGAAAAAAACCAAGCTTATTTGGTTATTTTTTAATGAAGGGAGGTTATTAGATCATTGCTCTGAGCACAAATACCTCAACCCACAGCAGCAGTGGGTTTGTCCAAGACATATCGGAATACCAAAAAGGAATTTCCTGTATTTACTTGGAATAAACTATTTTCTGCAACAAGTCTTAAGAATATGAACACTGTTTAGTGTGAGAAGTTGAAGGCACATAGACACAACAAAGCTGATTTTTTTGTTCAGAAGGGAAGTTAATGACTTCCAGTTGTTCAGTGTTTCACAACCAGCTCCCTCAAAACTCTTAGCTGGAGATTCAGCTTTTCTGATGCTGGGGATCAGATGCCAACGTCAGGGCACTTGTGTGGTCTAGTGGGAAGATCAATTAAAATTCTCCTAGCATCCTATTGGCCATGGGGATATAGATAATTCACTGGAAAGTAAAGTAATTGCATTTGGCTCATGGATGAGACAGTCCAGGGGTGCGTGCCCAGGTCCTACTGGCTTGTCATCTAGATGACAGTGTGCAGTGGTGAAAGCTGCTATGGCATGGAAAGCAAGGGGAGATGGTAGCAGCTCTTCACAGCTCAGCAAACCTGCTCTGTCACCCCTTAGGCAACTTTTTCTCTTGCTGCTTGGGAAGCTGAGGAGACAGATGGGCAGAAGGGAGTTATTGCTGTGGTAGACCTTTGCTGTTGTAGACCTTTGCTGTGCCATAGCACATTTTGACATCCTTGGGAGGGCGAGACAGGTGACAGTGTGTTCCCTCAACTCCTTTGCCACAGTGCCATATCTGATTCGTGTGCTGGAAACTGGATGACGCTGCATAATGTACTGGAAAATTTCCTAATTCTGATCCATAGCCTACATTTTCCAAGACATTTAGAGAATTATTTTTTTTAGTACCTTCTTTCTTTAGATATATTTGAGAAAAAACAATTATTACGCAAAATAAGCCAAATAATGATGATTTCATGCTGGAAAGCATACTGTGAAATCAGTGAGAGCTTTTCGCAAGTGAAGGCCCAGAGGATTTTACCTTAAAATAGAGAAAGAGGAAGGTTAAGTAACAAACCTTCCAAAATACCAGTTGACTGGCTAAGGCAACACAATAAGCAAATTGTCTCTAGAGTTTCTCTACCTACCTTCAAAAGAGTCCAGCTGGTTAATAATTCAGAAGAGTTCCAGTAGCCTGTATGATACTTGCATACAATTGACTTTTCTATCTATCTGAGAAAAACAAATATCTTTTCATAACCAATGACCAACAAAAACTGAATTTAAAGATGAGTATGCTAAAATGATCAACACTGAGGAAACCAAGTCATTTCATTGTTGCTGGCCTTCACACCATACCTGAACAATATTCCAAGTACAGATGACACTCTATAACAAATCTGAATCCCCAAAGACTATACCTTGAGCTGTCTTGGACTACCTGCCTCAATTGAAGGTACTGAACTGAAGTTCTTTGCAGAAGGTATTCTACCAGTAATTGCAGAGCATAGTTTAGCTACTGAGGTTAAAACTGATAAAGTTTTAGGACTTTGCCTAAAAATGCTTATTATTAACACAGATTTAGAGTCCTTTGCCATTAGCTTACAAAAACCCTCCCTGACCTACAATGTTCTGGTCTTACAGAACAAGCATTTTCAAGTATCAAGAACACTTTTTCAGCTAAGAGAAAACAGCTTTTCAAACTTTGTTTATATTTTGCTATGTTGGGAGTGCAGATCAGTCCAGAACTTACCATGCTCAGAAAAGAAAAGCAGAGACGCAAGAGATAGGGTCTGCATGTAAGTAAATGTATGTCCATTTGAATTTCATGAAACCACTACTATCAACAAGTAAACTACTACTATGAACATTATTAGAGTCCTAAGATGGGTTTACGCTAGGATGAAGTAGCTACACAGTGAAGCTATGTAGCTAAACTTCTCTAGCATATGTATCCTTGAAACCTTCTCAGAAGAGCTGGTTAAACAGATTACTGTTATGCAAAGGCCAGTGTCAGGGTATTGAAATCTCATTTTGAACCAAGTATCCGTCTGTCAGGCTCCACATGAACAACGAATGAAGCACAGTCCCAGAGGCTGAGCAAGGTAAAGAAACCCTGGGAAGAAGACTGAGCTGGTAAAAGACCCACCAGAGTTCAAGGTGCAGACACACAGAAGGCTATTTCAAGCCACGGGCTCTTCATTCTGCATGTTCACTAGCTTAACAAAGCTTAACAAATCAGCACACCACAGCTGAGCTGTGGTAACCAACAGCTCCTGGGAAGCGCACAGGAAAGCACAGAAATCTCCACCTTGGTGCATGCATCTGCAGGTGATGGGTGGCAGCCAAGAGGAAGGCAGCTGGCCAATACCTTTGTTGTTGGAAACAGTGGTGGCCAGAGCACATGATGCTTTCAATATTGGTTTCAGGCAGAAAAAGGCAACTATGAAACTGTCATCCAGAAATGTCAGAAGTATTGAAGTGAAATAGAGGAACACATTGTTTTTAAACAGAGGCACAGAAGTTGCCTGAGGTCAAAAAAGCACAAAAGACTGTGAGATCACAGAGCCAATCTTGCAAATCTAGGGCTGTATCCCTAGATGCAGGGCTAGATTTCGGGGCTAGGTTTCCCTAGGTTTCAGGGCTGCATCCCTGAAAAGGACTAGCTGGAGCGTGGTAACGGGGCTGACAATTCGAGTCAAAGCTCCTAGGGGACTCAGACTTGGCATTTGGTAACACAACAGAAGACCATGACCACAGGCATTGGGCAGCTTTGGAGAGATTTGGTGCTGTGAGGCTAAAGCTAAACAAATGCAGATGATAAGAGGGTGTCATGCAAAGGGTGTGGATGGGAGAGAAGGGAACCCAGCAAAGATCATAATAATGCTATGGCCATCACTGCAAAATTGCTTGAACAAAGGGGTGTGATGATTTCTTGGAACTGTGCTTTACATAGAGAAATTTATGACTAACGTAGTTGTCTGAACCAGCAGCCTTAAAGCTTGACTGCTCAAAAACATTCAGAGAACAACAGATGTAAACCTTAAGAGAGTGCTTGAGAAACCGAAAGATTTAAAGAGGCCCCAGTCCTGAAATACTATGACAATAAGCACAAAAGTAACTTGTTCATGGATGCATCCCAGGAGAGTATTGGCACAATACTCTTTCAATAACACAGTTGAAGCTGGAGACAAGTGGCTAATGCATCATGGCCACTAACAAAAACTGAATGTAAATATGCCGAAAGAATGAAGGAGGCTTTGGCCTTAAGCCATGGCTGTAAAAAAAATTCCTTTATTTATGGGACACCACTGTTAGCTGAAACTGACCATAAACCATGTACTGCTACTGCCAGGATAGGCCTGATAAATACCTCCTGGAGAATACAGAGATTGTTTTTTCAGCTACAAATGTATGTTTTACAAATTGAGTAAACCTGAGTGAGATTTGGTGTTTGCAGGCACACTCCACATCATTTTACAAAACTTCCAGACATTGATCATGAATGCGCCAAGCCTCCTAAAAAATAAAAGAAAGCCCTCCCCACTTGCAGGCAAAATGTGGATTCTGACTGCCAGAATCACTAATGAGTTTGAGATAACAGGAAAGGTAATTCAGGCTTTGGCACTAAGCTGCCAGTGCAGTACTGTAGCCCCTTATTGTACCTTGGCAGTGGGGCCTGAATAGTACATGTGGATTTTTGAAGAAGCTTGAATGAAGAATCCTGAATGTATTAAAAAGAGCTACATGAAAGCCATTAAGGGATAAGAATTCTAAGAGAAAGACCAGAGGCTGTTGAGAAATCAATGGTGACATTAAAGCAATTCCATATTATTTTAAAAGTTTGCTTATGGCAGCAATACAGGACAACTCCCTCCAAAAGAACCCATGAAGATAGCAAAAGAAAGAGAAGTATTTGTAAATCTTCTTGTAATTTTTATGTATTACATGAATAATAATTAAAATGTATTATTATTGTTGTTGGTGTTGTTTTTATTGTTACTATTATTTCCCCAACATGGTCTTCCTAGAAGTTACTCCAGCCAAACAGATGACCGTATACTCCATATTCATTTTAACTAAACATGACATACCAAGCATGGTAACATCTGACAACAGGCCACAATGCAGTGGGTATCACCAAAAGTAATTTGCACTGAAATACAGATTTAAGTTTATCACCACTAATCCCTGGTACTTTCAAACTTTCAAGGCTAATAGAAAACTGTCAGAAGAAGACAATGCTGTCTGTAAAATAAAAGACTGGGGGAGTGATACTGATCTCCATTTAGCACTTGTGTAGGTAGCTGCGGGGAACTGGTCTCTTGTAAGGGCAAGGTGGAGCGTGCTGTGTTGCAGAGAGGCTCTTGCTGCACTGGGCTGGTGGTTCACACTCAGGGCAGTGGCTAACAGAGTTCCAAACTCCCTGCTTATCAGTGATCCCCAAATACTTACCATATCTGTACTCTTATGGACACATGCACATTACTGGTGTGATTGCCAAAAAACAAATATAAGCATGCTACAGAGCATCAGAAGAATATTTTATGACAGTTTTATCTGCAGCTACACAGGAGTATTTGCTGAGATGGAAAAACTGTTTAAAATCTTGATGAAAATTTCTACATCAGGACCCACGCCTAGTGAAGACAGTCCTTAAGGGATACTTTCTGAAGATGTCAGTTAATTCCTGTTAGCAAACCTAATGATTTTTACCATTGTTGCTCCTAAAGTCCTGTCATTGCTCAGACATCTGTTTCCACATTTAAAGTGGAATTTTAAGCCTCACAGAAGAAAAATTTGAAAACATTAGGCCCAATGGCAAATGCAAGGAATACCCAGTGCACCATCTTTTTAACCTCTTTGGGGATGGCAAAGGGTCATGGTTCTTCTTTTTTTTTTTTCCTTAAAATACATAACTGCCATTTCGCAATTCTAAATTAACAGAAATCAGGAGCAAACTCCCTCTGAGCATCAGTGGAAACGTTGCAGGGTTCATTTAAAGCCTGAACCCAAGCACCCTGTTGTGGAGCAGGAAGCGTGGAGCAACCTCAGCAGCTGCACAGGGAGACCTCAGTGCAGGTTTGGGGCTGGTTTGCCTGGTGGTTGAGCACATCCTTCTCCCACTCAGTGGGTGTCTGGAGCTGTATCATAGGCTATCAGCAGGTCATTATCCATGATAAGGATGCCATCATACACAGCGGAAGCTCTTGAAAAGAAGCTACCTGTCGAGTGAAGGGTGGATGAATATGTCCTCAGGGAGAGCTGGATGCTCTCCCTCATTTTGTTTTTGTGACTGTGAAGGAAAGGAAGTGTTTAAGATATGAAGTTAGCTATTTGTTTTGTTATCATGAAGCCGCAAAATGCTTAGGCAAGTTTTATTTCATGCTGAAAGTTAAGCTTAGAGGATTTTTTATTTTTGGAAGGCCCTGATGGTTTGAGCCTGCAGGAGATAAAACAGACTCCATTTGTTGCATTTCCTTTCTCTGGAGTTTTATTATTTCCTCTGTATTTATCATGCTACCTCTTCTTCAATATAGATGCCTTTTTTTCCTAAAGTACTTTTTAGAGGTAACCAATTAAAAAACCACAATGTGCATTCATTACACTAATTGATAAAAATACAATTGTGTTTTCTATTATGCAGCTCATCTGGAAAGAGTAATTTCTGAATTTTCTTCTAGAAAGGACTGTGGAGAATGGATGTACTATCCTTACACTTCCTGCCATTCTGCACTTAGTTTACTCATAGATATAGATTTTGACCTAAAATAACATTGGGCATTGCAGTCATTCATTGACACATGAATATCTGAGACTAGCAGACAAAACTAATTGCAAAACAGAGCAAGCTTTGTAGAAATCTCACAAGTTTCTCTGGTCTCATATTAATAGTTGAGGAAAATGGACTTCTGGCCATCTGCAGGAAATAGCAATAAAATGAAAGTTAGCAACTCTTGTACATCAGAGGTATGCAGGAGGCTTAAGACTGCTTCAGCCCTGAGCAGGTGAGAGGAATGCCAAGCTGCACTGCAGCACAGCAATAAGCAAATTGTGTGTACACGGTTGCACCTTGAATCCTCCACATCACTGCTGTGAAGAAATGGGAAAATGTTAAAAGGAGATGCAAGTTTTGTTTGCATTTACCATGGGCCAAATTTGTATCACATGCAACTTGAGAACACTGTGGAGTTTTGCTTCATTGGTACTGTTAAGACATAAAATTCAGAAAAGATTTTCATTAGTATTTCCTTGGGAAGAATTTATCTGCTGGCAACAATTCAGAAGTTAAGGAAGATTTATACACTACAGTCCCATTTTGTATTCCTTGGGTAGAATTCCAAATTCCCTCCACTTTCACCTACAAGGAGTCATTAGCATTTATCAGGTAAATACTCTGTAAAAGGCAGATTATACCCCTATAAATCCATTATAATTACATTGATTTCAGAAATGTTACTGAAGATTTATGCCTATGTAACTGAGCTCAGAGCTAGTAAGCTTTCTAAGGAAGACTCTAAACATTTCCTCAAGAGAAAACAGCCCTTACCATGAGCTATTTTTTTCTGTTCTATATGTCCTCACCTTCCATCATAATGAAGTATTTTATATAAATACAACATGAGGTAATGACACTAACTGAAAAGGAAAATAAATTCACACTAGAATATCAAGCTGAAGTCTTCCCACCTGCTTTTTATTAACACAGACCACCATCTTAACATTTTTTAGCACCATATTCTTATTTAATTCAGCCCATCTATACCCTCCTTATCTTGCCTACTTGACAAAAACCTTTCTTCTTATTGCATTTTAGTACCAGGCATATAAGTTCCAACCAGCATCTTCACAGACTCCTCAGACTAAATTCTCTTAGCGAAAGTGCATTCATCAGCTATTTTCTGTTGCATATCCAGACACTAATGCACATTTCTGTGCTGATGAACTATTTTGAAGTGTCAGCTCAGCCTTCACTAAAGCTAGGCTGAAGCCTGTGATGTACTCTGAATACTGCTTTGGAGATGCTCACAGGAGTCCCAGTCGCTGACCCTGGAGCCCTTTTGTACCGCTGCTCTACAGACAACATCAAATCCATTATTCCTTGCACAAAACATATGGATTTAATGCATTGTAACAACATGAATATTCTAAATTAATGGAGATTGCAAAAGGCATTTATTTACTTGTTGATACAGAAGATCTAGTGATCCTAGGCATCTACACAGTCAGTCTCAGAAATGTCTTGAAGTGTTATTGTGTCAATTATAAAGTTACCTCTTCTAAGACTGTGTTTGCAAAAAGGCAAAGAATTAGTGATCATTAGTGTGTTTATTCATGAGAATGAACATCATTGTGACTTTTGTGGGAGGAATTGGAATCACATGGCCTCCAATTTGTTATAATTCTGGTTGTTTATTCAAGTAATGGAGGCATGTATAGAAGCTGTGCTCCAGATCAGGAGCCCAGAGGTGTGGGAAGTCTGCAACACCACAGGAAGCATGAGTGGATGCTCTGTAGGAACCCTATTACTGGGGATCATGCCATGAACCTCAGATCAGCAGCCTCATTTAAAGTGCCAAATTACTTAAAAGTATAAGTGAAGAAAAAAACCCCACATCATCTTAGGGAAAAGTAAATGGTTGGAGGAGAAGGATAACAGAAAGAAAAGCACATGATCAGGTATAACAAACACCTGCACAACCAGATGGTTCCAGACCATGATCAGCTGTTTATTATGTAAATATACACATTTATTTTTCCTCTTCTCATATCTCAGTTAAAGTATCATTAGCTAGTAATTTTCTCATATATGTCACAGTTTTAAAAAAGATCTCCTTTTTATTTCAACAAAGTAGGTGGGGTAAAAACATTGACAAAAATGTTACCATCTTTGACAAGACTCCCTGCTGGCAGTGACAGATCCCAAGACAGTGAGTAGAGGGCATTGCATGTCCCTGTCATCCTGATCAGTCAGGTATAAAACTGGTTACAGCCCATATCACTGATGGATCTCAGGGGCAAGTGCCACCTGGGAGAATAAGGGCAGACAGTCCCCAGAGGATTAGGAGAGGTGGTGTGATCAATGGTTGTAACAAGATGGCTGTTGCCCAAAGCAACCTCTAGCCCTTCTTCTCACAAGGCAGCAGGTTTATGGGTTAGTGTAGAATCACAGAATCATTTAGGTTGGAAAAGATCTTTAAGATCATCGAGTCCAACCATTAACCTAGCACTGCCAAGTCCACCACTAAACTATGTTCCTAAGCACAATGTCTACACGTCTTTTAAATACCTCCAGGGATGGTGACTCCACCACTTCCCTGAGCAGCCTGTTCCAATGCTTGACAATCCCTTCCATGAAGAAATTTTTCCTAATATCCAATCTAAACCTCCCCTGGTGCAACTTCAGTCCATTTCCTCTTGTCCTCCCACTTGTTACTTGGGAGAAGAGACCAACACCCACCTCACTACAACCCCCTTCAGGCAGCTGTAGAGAGCGATAAGGTCTCCCCTCAGCCTCCTCTTCTCCAGACTAAACAACCCCAGATCCCTCAGCTGCTCCTCATAAGACTTGTGCTCCAGGCCCCTCACCAGCTTGGTTGCCCTTCTCTGGACACACTCCAGCACCTCAGTGTCTTTCCTGTAGTGGGGGGCCCAAAACTGAACACAGGACTCGAGGTGCGGCCTCACCAGTGCCCAGTACAGGGGGACAATCATCTCCCTGCTCCTGCTGGCCACACCATTTCTGATACAGGCCAGGATGCCGTTGGCCTTCTTGGCCACCTGGGCACACTGCTGGCTCATATTCAGCTGGCTGTCAACCAGCACCCCCAGGTCTTTCTCTGCTGGGCAGCTTTCCAGCCACTCTTCCTTCCCCAAGCCTGTAGTGCTGCATGGGGTTGTTGTGACCCAAGGGCAGGACCCGGCACTTGGCCTTGTTGAACCTCATACAATTGGCCTTGGCCCATTGATCCAGCCTGTCCAGATCCCTCTGTAGAGCCTTCCTACCCTCAAGCAGATCAACCCTCCCTCCCACTTGGTGTCATCTGCAAACTCACTGAGTGTGTACTTGATCCCCTCGTCCAAATCACTGATAAAGATATTAAACAGAACTGGCCCCAGTACTGAGCCCTGAGGAACACCACTTGTGACTGGCTGCCAGCTGGATTTAACACCATTCACCACCACTCTTTGGGCCTCGCCATCCAGCCAGTTTTTTACCCAGCAAGGAGTACACCTGTCCAGGCCATGAGCAGCCAGTTTCTTCAGGAGAATGCTGTGGGAAACGGTGTCAAAAAATCATCTCCTTTAGATTCTGCTCTACAGCACAGGGATGGGTTTGTATGAATGTTCTCCTTTAAATCATCCCACAGTCAACCTAGAGTACACCCAGCCTCAACATGTTTCTTTCCTCACTCATCCCACATAATAATTTCCCATCTTCTCTTGCAAACGTAAATGTAATCTCTCATTTACTAGGAAGAAATGCAAACACTGGGCTCCCAGTGCCTGTTAATGCCTCCAGATGTTCTCCCATTTGCACTGCAGGGCGATATGGCAAGAAGGCTAAGTGTGACTAGTTGTGCTCCTCTTCTCACACAGACCTCATTTCTCAAATTCCAGCTTGGTTCCCACAGGAAAACTTTCCGAAAAAAACTTTCTGAAAGGCTTCTCAGCTCCTTGCTAGCTCATCTTTAAAACTACTCAGTCTTTTTAAAAAACATTGGTTTCACATCCCAGACACTTCATTTTTTGAACTTGCAGATGTTAATAAGTGGACCCAGGGTATTGTTATTATCTTGGGGTTTGCTACAGAGACTCTTTTCTGTGCAGGTGTCCCAGAGGACCAGCTGAAGTATGACAAAGAAGGAGCTTTTGTACTTTGGCTGCCATTCTTATCTAGAAGCTCATACAAGTGAAATTATTCAAAGTTATTAACAGATATTCAGTTACAGGATCATGGTCTAGATGAAGAATAAGACCCATTTCAGTAGCAAAACTTATGGTCATGAACCTGCACACACCTGCACAATAACAAGACATACTGGTTTTAGGGTGACTCCAGCTCTGGTTTTGGAATGCTAATCGATCTGTGCAGTGCTATAATTTTTGGATTTGCTTCATAGCACTTTCTAATTATCTACACTCTGTTTTTCTCCAGTTGCCTATAATGTACCTCTCTCCAATACAGTGAGGGACATTTGGGCTGTGCAACGTACTGGCTACAGCATGAGTCAGCTGCGCTGTGGTAACTGTGCTCCAGCAACTACTAAAACACCTCAAAAGTTTACGAAGTAAATGCAAGGGAATAAAGTATAGATACAACCAACAGTAGCACATCTGGGGCATGGAGCTCTTTAACACTGCTGCTGTTAGCAATAGTTGTTCACGTTTCTGTAGATTATGCTCCCACGGTTCTCAAAGCTTGGCATGAAGTACACATGTACGAAGTGCCATGAAAATGCAGCTGCCGCTGCTCCATTGGGTAGTGACCAACTAGAACAAAACAGAAGAGAGAGTGGGAAGACTCACCTAAAATGCTTATGACTACCAAATGCAAAGTGGTCTCAGGTCTTTCTGATGATGCCCTGATTTCAGCGGATGTGATGCTGGCTCTGGACCCCCCCTGACAGACCAGCACTGTGATTTCTCGAAGAGGCTGGTAAGAGTGTGAGGCAGCTGGGACCGTGCTGATGCAGCATCTCACAGCTCCAGCTTTCATCTCTGAGTCTTCAACTTTGTAGCTAAAACCAGCCTTTCGTCTCCTATTGAAAACAGATTGCATTGTTCCTGGTTTATTTTGCGTTCTCTCCCTGAATGCTCATGATTTTGTTTAAGATATGCACACTTTTCAGGGACTGTTTGACTGATAAAGCTGCACTGATGCACTAAATAATCATGAAAATATTCCAAGACAACAGTACTATCCTTGTTCTATATATTCATGTAAGTTTGTTGGTGATTTTATTCCTTTCATGTAAGTTTGTTTGTGATTTTATTCCTGGTAAACAGACAAGATAAAGCTTCATGTAGGAATTGAAGGCACTGGTGGGTACTTAATTTAGGTCCCTAACAATGAAATGAGGCAAACAACATCTTTTTTGAAGTTATACCCTCTGGTAAAGCTCACACAGTCTGGTTTTGCCTCGTTCAAAAGGTTTAACGAGACATGGGTCTCGTTTATGTGTTTATGGAAAGAGAAAGAAAGAAGGGCTGTCAAGAGCTGGGACGCATGAGACTGTGAGAAACAAAATAGGCTTTGTGGGCTGACCTCGGGTATCCCTCACCTACCTCAGTCTCCACATGGGAAATACGTGGTGCCAGAAGGTGGCAAATATGTGGAAAGCTCCAATAAGCTCCAAGCTTGTCTGTTTTCTGTGACCAAAAAGCACTACCTCTCGTAACTAACTTTGCCCTCCTTATAAGTGTTTTGTTATTTTGATCCAGCCTTGAAAGATTTTGTTCAGAGCAAACTGTACTCTGTTTTCCAGCAGCGGCTGGGTTGCTGGCCTTACTGGTCCTTAGAGATCAGACCTGCAAGTGCTTAAGGGACGCATAGTTTGCAGAAGCAGTTGCTGGGGGCAGCAGGGCTCTGCAGTGGAGGGGCTTTGTTTTGGCAGAGAAACCCATGGGAAAAGAAGCTGGTGGTTAAGGGGGCAAGACCTAGCTGAGGTGCCCACAAAAAGTCCTATATCCCAGAGAAATTAAATTAATTCAAGAACTGTGAGGGCTTCAGTGTGTTGATTTTTAAGTTACCAATGTATGGAATGAATTTAAGGACTATATTATAATCCTAATTAATAATACGTTGCCTCAGACTTTGCTCAGCCATCTACCCAGTTCCCTCTCTATTGCATTTCCACTTTTAGATAGATTTTTCCAATTCCTGTTCCATTTCATAGTCAAATAAAGTGAGTACCTGTAAAAGCAAAGAACAGTGACTCAACAGGGCCATTACTGAGTAACCACATCTCTCCTAATACTGATATACTTCTTTAGTTGTGGTATTCCAGGCGACCACATACTGAGCCAATGCCTAATGCTGCCTCTGCCAGTAACAAATCTGTTCCTCCTCTGGATTTGCAGACATTTCTTCCTTGCCATTGAATAGGTTACAGAAACTTTTTTCTACGACTTCCAAGCAGCCAACTGAAGTATGTTAAAAAATTGTTTTCCTTCCAAGTCATAAATATGAGGTTACCTTTCGTTTCACTAAGCTGTTGTAACAAAGGTTGCAGATCCTATGCTACAAATACTAAGGAGATATCTCCAGAGTCCCGGAAAAGGGACTCATCTTAGTGATACCAGCTCAGCTTAGAAATTCATGACCCCAAGATAGATGTAGCAGAAGACTGCAGATACTACTGCTCTAACCTTGACTGTTATAGCTCCAACTGAAGCAGCAAGGAAACTTGGATATTTACTTTGCATAATTCATTACCAAGGATCTTGCAATTTCCAGAGTTGGACAAGTAACTAATAATGTGATTTTAAAATTCTCTTCTAATCACAGTCTTCTAGAATTTAGTCACTGCTTGAAAGTACTTTCAGAACAATTCTGTAAGGCAAATCTCATCCTATAGGCTGTGAGCAAACCATTAAATATGAACATTGAATATATACAGCACTCAGTTTCCTAAGCCAGATTTTTTGTTTCTGTGCTCTGAGTGGATAAATAGAACTTTTCCAATGAGCTTTCTTCTGCAGATACTCATAATCCTGAATTGGATCTCTACTTTGTACCTTAAGTGTACAATGCTTGCTTAAATTTTGCTGTTCTGGCAAATAGTTTTGAAACTACTTTTATCAGCTACAAGAGGCACTGCAAATGGAAACAAAAGTGATATAAACCCATTTTGAACAACTGAAAAAATGTGAATAATTCCTCTTAGATAATCTTAACAGTATGTTTTCATATTATCGTTTCAGTGAAAAGTAAGGGAAACTAGGCTTGTAAAAACTCTGAAATAAATAGGCCCCTTTGGACATATCGAATAGTTTGTTTCTACCTTAAAATTTCTTGCGAGATGATATATTTGGGAGCGGTATTATTGCAAAACCTGCAGTAATTAGCACAATAATTTCCAGTATTTATTTTCTGTAAATCTACTGAGATTGTCATCACTTGACAAAACGTGTGCTAAAAACTTCTCACATTCTTCAAAAAGCTACCCCCAGTTATGCAGTAAATACTGCAAATAGCATATATTTTAAAAGAATAATGAGGATTTCCAGCTTTGCTTGAGAATGAAAGCTGCTAGTGCATGAATCATAGAATATTTCTCCGGAAATATCTTCGAATTCTTCCTCTGGTGTTTTGATCCCTACCATCCAGCAGGTGTATTTTCTTCATGATACCAAGGCCTGATACCTCCTTCCCCCAAACTAGATTCTTTTTTGCATTATCTTGCTTACAAATATACAATGAAGCACCCCTAGCCAGCTTGCCTTCAAATTTCCAGCAACTCTGCTCTACCTGTTAAAAGCTCCATCGTCTATTCAGGGGATTTACTTAATTTATTTTACTGCTCACATCATGGTTTGTTCACCGTTTCCTTGGAGCCAAGGAGCCCTAGGTCTTCTACACTTACTTTAATCATGTTCTTCTTAATGGGGACCAGAAAGCTGAGGCTTCTGCCGAGGCACCTCTACCCCTCCCTACCCCAAGGTCTCATTTTGAAAGTGATTATTTGAACTCCACAGTAAGGAGAGGTTGCACATACACAGTGCAGCACAGAAGCTCTTCCAATCACAATACGTGGCCACTCAACCTGAAAAGGTTCAACCTGATTTAGAGGTGGATCAGGAGGAAAAATAGTTTTAGAGGACAATGTTTTCCCTCCACTGTAGTGTAGTGAGAAATCTGTATGCTACTAGCACATGGCAACTTCACATCCAATATATTGCATATTTCTCTACTTGTGGGCAAAGCTTGCTATGTGTTTGCAAATGCTTACTCCTTGTTTCAACAACATTCCTTTTTTCCATTAATTACAACACTTAAAACACTGTCATAACCGGCTTAATAACTCATCCTGGAGATACATAGGAAAGGTGACAAGAGAAAAAAGTGCTGCCTCCCTGCAAATTAAAGAATGTGTTCTCTTACCTTTACTGAACCAGACAAAAATGCCACATCCTACAGACATTCCTACAGGGGCAGATGCCTCACAGCTGAATACCCATGCTGTGAAATACTATTTAACACACACAAGCTTTAAGTCCCCACTCACCCTCACTCTCTTTTACCGCTCTTGCATTCTGCCAGGACAGAGCAGCACAGATTTCCTTTCCCTTTCTCTTTCCCTGACAGTGTCCTGTAAGCAACATACATTTTCCTGTTGTTCCTACCCAACAGCAGAAGTGCAGAAAGAAAGACGGATCAGCGTGCAGGTCTTCAAAAATCATGCAGTTCTTTACCCCCAATTGATTTCCTGTATCTATACCTTGTACAAAGCAGCATAGAAAAAAAAAAATATACACATATATTTCTATAAAATAGGAGATCACAAGCACATCCTTTACCTGGGGAGTGGGTTAACTGAGATGTTTATTAACAGAGGTGACCCAAGCAGTGGTTAACAGGCAGCAGCAGATCTCTCTTTGAAGCATTTCAGCACTCAGACCTGATCAACACTGAAGTAGGGAATACAATTTAACTACTAAGAAAAGACCTGCCTCAATTCTTAGATCACCTCTCAATCAGCTGCTTCAGAGCTAATCTAAAGGCATTTTTCATTTGCAGATTTCCTGCCCTGTTTATAGTGAGACATACTATGCAGTATCTAAAAATAACTTGCACCATAGCCCTCAATTTTGCAGCTGTTCCACAGGAGAACAGAGCCAGGGTTACAAGTTTTTGCCTCAAGCAAAAAAGATAATTGTGAGAAAGGCTGGAAGAGCTGCCAGTGTCTCTTTCTAATAATTGGGCAAGTGGGAAAAAGCTGCAGGCAAAATGCCCTGCTAGCTCCATTAGGTGAGCTAATAGCAAATGTCAGCAGCTTTCATGGTAAAGGGGTTATGTTTTGTTTCATTAGGTCTTTACTGAAGCTGATAGAATAGAAAATACTTTCTGTCCAACATAGTGGAATCTGGTGCTCTGTATCACATTGGTGGATCTGTCAACTGGAGAGGAAAAAAAAAATGCCCTTATTACACTCATCCATTTTCACAGATTTCAAGGATTTCAGGCCAGGAAAAAACACGATTATCCTGCTTGACTTGTGCAACAGAGTCCAAGGATATTTACTTGTAATTCCTCTGTCAAGTCCATATCTTGTGGCTGAAATACAATGTAATTTCTGCAATACCACACATTCTTCAATTAACGGCTTTGAATTAGCCGAGAATCCCTCCTGTCCCCAAATAAACAGGACTGGCAGTCAACCACTCTCATGGGTATCTCTGTGAATTTATCCAGCAGCAGCCACCTACCATTGAATCGTGTTATGTCTTTGTCTACTAGATTAAACACCTCTCTCTCTCTTCTATCAGAAAATTGTTTTTTTATGTAGGTATGCATCAACTGCAATAAGTCAACTCTTAATCTACTCCCTCTGCTTGATAAGCTAAGTAGGCCTGCCTATGTTTTTCACCATAAGGCAGGCCTGACAGACCTTAGGGCATCCTGTTGATCATTTGTGGTCCCTTCTTAAATTTCCAGTGGTGTCCTGAAATGCAGCCATCAGATTGGACACAGTTTTCTGTTCTGTAGAAAAGTAACATCATCTCCACAGTCCTGCTTAATACACCCATGCTTAGATATGCCCTGTTCTTCTAGCAAAGCACCAGGCAGGAACTGATGCTGGCTCCAGTACAAGCCCAGGTAGAGAGCAGGTGTTTTCTGCAGCACAGCCCTCTGCCTGGCAGGCTGGTCTCCAGGTTCGGCTACTCCATCTCCTTGGCTCTCTGCATGAACAATAACATGGAACAAGCAGCAGTTTGTCCCTGATGTTCACATATAAATTGGTAAATTTACATCTAATTTACATTTACTAAATTTCTGCTCTGCACATCAGTATACTAAGGCTCATTTAAAAATTGATATTAAAGCAAAAAAACTCAGGCCCTAATCTCTGCAAACACAAGAACAGACAAAAGCCCCAGGCCTGAATACTTCTCCCTGTGGGAAGACTCTCATCATTTTCTATAGCACGTGTTAAGGCCCATGGAGGTCTGCCCATAAACAGCATTTGTAGAACAGCTTTACCTGGTAGTTGAACCATTAAAATCAATTAAACTTTTAACACAGGTGGAATTATCCACATGCATAATGTTTGCAGTATCAAAGTCCACAGTACTTACCCTGGGCAAGTACAGAAAAGTACAGGAAAAGCCCTGATGGTTTTCCTAGCATGCAAATCCCTTTTTTTCATCAGTAGAATTGTTGTTGCAAAGGTCTGCCTATGCAAAGCCAATTAGGGGATTGAAACAGAAGCCAACAAACTAAATCAGGATATAAAGACAGGTAATCCTCCTTTCCAGTGCAGGGCCATGTTTGTGACAGAAGTTGGACTGGCACAGGGAGACAAAGGGCTGCAAAGGAGAATTGCCACTGAGACACATAAGAGCCACTACAAGGAGAAAATGCCATCTGGGCAGGAGTGCAAAGCCTACTGACATTAAAAAAAGCAACACGGATTCTTTCCATTGACCTCAGCAAGCTTCAGGCCAGACCCTGGGTTACACCTCTGATTTATTTCAACCTGAAAAAGTCAAAGTGATACCATTCTTTGAAAGACTGATGTAATGCAGTGGGATATGAATTTCATGACAGTGCTAGGATTGGTTTGCAGATCCTCACAAGTGCTTTTCAACACTTGAAAAATATTTTCTTCTGTAGAGGAGCCCTTGAAGTCCCATATCGTGTTTTACCATGGGAGAATGATCACAGTACGCCTCACTCAGGGGCCTGGTGGGGCATCAGAGGCCATCAATGCAGCCAAATCCCAGCGGTTGCACTGCACAGCTGGGAATGTATTTGGAAGGACACAATAGAGTAGTACCATATGGAAATAGCTGTCATTTCAGAAGCATATGATTCCATTATAAGAAAAGACACTTGTAAGGAGTCTGTCACAAAAGTCATGGGGGCTTTTATGTATAGGATCAACACACCATCCCATACACAACATTTTTTGAATCATGGATTACTCTTCCATGAAAGAAATGAGTCTAGCTGAAGTACACAAGGCCTTTGGCCTGCTTATACCCTGTAGATCGCTGCAGGCTGTTCAGCAGTGCACTGAGAGGCTCTCCCTGATGCTGGGGCTGTTCAGGTTGGGTTCTGAACACGAGACTCCTCATTGAGGCTATTCCCAAGTAGACCTGTCCGCATCCCTCCACTACATATTTCACTGTAGGAAATTCCTGTGATAATGGAGTAACATACCACAGCTGCTACACAACATCTATTTCAAGCTTTTATCAATTGCTGGAGAGAAAATTATTCTTTGCTGAAACAATTAGTGTCATCCAGCTCTAAAATGAAAATTGCTGCCTATCCCACTCAGACTTCACAGGCTTGGAATTTCCTTCTAGCACCAAAGATTTTGAAAGTCCTGCTGCTCTGACAACACATTTCCTTCTGCTATTCACACATCAGGGCTTCATGATAGTGACTTGTGAAATCATTATTGTAGCACTCAGGGCATGTAAAAATGTTGGTGCCTACCTAGAAGGCAGCATATATGGTATACACATGTCACCTCCCAAATTCCTGCTTCTGTGTTTGTAGGACAGGGACTCACAGAAATCTTAAATATGATCAGGACCCCTTTGGGCTAGCTGCTTTACAGGGAAACACATGAGAACCCTTCTCCTCAAAAGGATACACACAGAAAAGACACAGCAAACAGGGAATCTGACAGATTTGTAAGAAGTCAAGCATAAAGTCAGCAGCAGACCCAGGCCTACAATCCCCTGATATAACTCAAAAGTTCCCTTGCCTTTTCATAGCACATATTTTTGATGCCTTCAGGAAGACCCTGCTGTCAATGACCCTCAGCTTCCTCATCATCTCAACTGTTAAATACAGCTCAGGACCTAAACCCTTCCCAAAGTGAGAAATTTAGTGTGGCACAGCAACTGCTCATACCACTGACTACTAGCTCTGAGGCATCCCTGTTTCCATATGTTAGTGTGGCAAGGCATGGGGCAGGAAAGCAGAAGGGATTTATCACCCTCAAAACCACCCAGGCTGCACAGGTTACTGATCAAAACTGCAAAGAGAAGAGAAAACCCAAGCATTATATTAGCTTTGCTGCTGTGAAAACAGATCAGTCAGCAGTAACTGCCTGTTATTTCTCTCCCCTTGCAGCCATCCCTATCAGTGTTCAGACTCAGGCATTCCCTGTAAAAAGATGCATCTCAGCAGGCTGATATCGCAGGTTCACAGCCAACAACAAGGCCCATACCTCTGCACCATTTCTTGTGAATATGCTGTGTAGAAGCAAGTACCTCACCTAGTCGATGGTCTGCCCCGCCAGCATCTATACCCCTGCCAGACAGTGCTCAGGACCTTCCCCATGGTTCGTGCAGATTCTGTGCAGCACACAGCAGATAATTTTCTTCCAAGGCAAGATCAAATCACCTCTCGTAGGCCTTTTGCTACATGAGCTTTCAGTCTCTCAACTGTATATCTCACAGTCATCTTCAAGTCACTTATTCACTAATTAGACAGTATTTTTCCAAGTGTCCTGGGATATATGCCTCATTACCCATGGCAATAGGAGATATGTAAAGTCATCATAGGATAATGATAAAAGGATGAAAGCTAACACCATCTTTATCTACATTAGCTATACCACAAAAAGCTATTATGGGAAAGAACATGGGTGAAAATTGTAACACAGCAGGTTTTCTTTCCACAGTACTCTGCCTCAGCATTAAGAAACCTACCACAATGTGGGACAAATGATGTGGGTTACATTTACCAGGCCTTGGAGCACACCAGGTAAGTAATACTTCCTAACAATGAACTCTGAGGCCAGGTGCAGGGCATTAGTGATAAGACTGTCATTTATGCCTCTACAAACACAGAGCAACAGACACTGAAAGCCACCATTATCCACTGGAGTTTTAATGAGTTACACACCAAACAACAGAACTTCTGAAATAGTTACACCACCACATGGAGCATGGCAGGAGTGTAAGGAAGGTCTTCTGTCCACATTGCTCAGCAAAGTCCTTGGAAGAAATTGCATTTGAGCAATGCCTGGGAGTAAAATGAAAGCCACCTCTTCGTTCAGATGGATTTGGACTGATGAAGTGACATTGCAAGGTGTTTTTAATGCAGTTTAACTTCCCTTTGTGACAAGCTTAAAAGAGAAAGGGACACAGGAGGAGGAGTGATGGAGCACTTGTGAGACTAATCGCAATTGCTGAGGTCCAAATTCACAAGTTTGTTCCTGAAGCAGCTCTGCAGCTTAGATTTTTTTTCTAGTGGAAACATATCCTTTCAAAATATTAAGTACATAATGATCTACTTCATTAAAATAGTCCTTTTTACCTGCAGATACTCAGTGAGCCATGACCCAGAAGTAAATTTGCTCAGAGTGAATTGGCAAAGTTTTATTACCCCTACTGAGAAGGCATTAGGTGTGCAGGGCAGGAAGCACTACAGTGGCTAGAAAGGTGGGTCCTGCTCACACAACCTATTGCAGCTGCAATCCAGAGGAGAATTGCGTCAGTTGTGTTGCTGCCATCATCCTCAAGAGTCCCATTAAAATTAGTTGCTACTTTTCTGAGTCATTAAAGCATGTATTATTTTTGGAAGAAGTCCTAATATTGATCAAGGTACCCAACAAGCCTTGCCGACCTGGGCAGACTAACTTAGAATCATGTCCCCAGCCTGTCAGCACAGAGGAAAGCACCACTATGGGCCATTCAGTTAGGTGCATTTTTTCTCTTTCTCTTTTTTATAAAACTTTGATCATCCCTAAAAAGTCAGGAAATTCAAATGTTTATTATCAACACTTAAATTTATACTACAATTATTTTAAAATAGAATGTGCTTTTCAGAATTATTTTTAAAATGCAGTAGAAGGCACTACGCAAAAGTCCTATAGTTGGCAATATCTCTCCTACCACCCTGTGCATGTGTGGCATGTTTTAAAGCTTTAGTCTGCACTTGGACCCATTCACCTAGATCCTGGGCTGAAGCCCATTAAAACATCAGGCTATAGGACCACTGAGTTGGAGTTGGGACAGGGTCCTCCTTCAAAGGGTGTCATGTATCAACTTGAATGATGTCCACATATTAAATCAATGGACCTAAGATTAATAGCAGTCCCTTTCAGAAATTAACTCACCTTGCTGGTACGCCTCTGTTGGAGAATGCATTAGATTTGGAAGTCCTCTGGGGCTATTTTTTTCGTTTAAGATCATTTACCCTGTCAGGCTACAGCAACCTAAACATTGCACACCATATTCTTGAGTTAGCATTTTGAAAGTTTCTCCTTCTTTGTGGCTACACATCTTGACCTTTGACATCTTCATATGGAAAAGAACAATGGGTGAAGAAGCAGTAATTTCTTAACTGCTTTAGGCAGAGGTCAGGCAGGGCGATAAACTGAGAATCAAGGTAACAATGCAGCGGACCGTCCCATTGTGGGCGCTTTGTGTGTCAGTGAACTTGATTCATACTTAGTGTGAATAGAGGAACTCTCAGCTATTTCAGGAATGTCAGCAATTTTGTCTAAAGCAACTTTGATCTTGCTCCAATTTCCCAGGCTCATTCATTAGCTGAGATGTGGAGGGTAAGATAGGCTCTCTCTTCTGGGAGACTGACTGCCTGCTACTTAAATAAATCACCTACTTTTTCTCCCTGTCCTTCTCGTAATAAAACAATCCCTCACAGGTCCTCTAGCCATACGATGAGACTTTTGACTCCAAGGAAATCTCGCTCTGATGCATGAGCTAAGAGGAATGCCTTTGATTTTTGAAACTGAGGGTCAGTTTCTATAAACATACCACCCCCAAGCTGATCGGTCCCCATCTCCCTGCAAAGTAACATGAGACATGCTGGTGACCTTTCAAGACTTCTGACAATGTGGAAGTTGAAGAAGTTTCTAGCCTTCAAAAAAAAGGGGTCTTGTCTTTGTCCTGCCAGCTCTGAGTGTTTTGAAGTGTGCAGCACTCTGTTCTTTCTCCCTGGACAGGCTTTCTTGCACCAGGACTGTTGGGCTAGTCTCTGAGCATCCCCCAGCAGCGTAAGCACCAGCTGGGCTAAACTTACACATGCTGTTTGCTCTCTCACCCTCTCCACAGGGGTAGAAGCCTGTGCAGAGGAATATCTCTCTGGGCAGAGTTTGGAGCAAGGGGCTTTTTTCTCTATTCTGATTTGGGATAAAAATTAGTATTCTAAGCTATCTTGCATTTGCACTGGTATTATAATAATATTTTAAAAACCAGGACACTTTTCTCTAAGAATCTTATTTTTTTTCTTCCCCAAATAATTAAAGCTCATTTCCACCTCTTTTTCTCTCCTGCCCATGCTGTGAAGCAGGAAGTCACCTTTTAAAAAAATGTTAAGTGAAGTAGAGAGAAACTAATTGATTCATCCAAAGGTCAGAGGGTGTTAGCAGTGGAAAGAGAAAATGAAGCAGAGCATCCCAAGTCTCCTGCGCTAGCCTTCAGAAAATATGCTCTGCCTCAGGTTTCCTCTATGGCACTACCTACGTTTTTCAATACCTCTCAGTTCATTTAATCTCAGATCCCAGCTTTTCAGTCTTCCAGAGTTCCTGGCTTTGCAAGCAACATGTTCATGTTCTCAAACAAACAACACTCAAACTCACCAGCACAGTTGTTAAGTCTCCTAATCTTCCACATACTTACTTTAGGAAAAGAAATCACAAGCACACTTGTTCAAATAAACTTTGTGCCAGCTTTCCCCACATTTTAATCTCATAAAAATGTTTCAACTACACAAAGGGATTCAGAAACATGTTTATGAACATTTTACAAACATTTTTTAAGATTAAAGTTAAAGCATTATAATTGCCAAGTGATGAGATTTTGGAAGATGTGGGGGCAAGAGTATCCTATGGCTCCGTCTTCTCATAGCCCACTCTCTGAATCTCCCCTCCTTTCAGCAAAGGCTTGGAGGTGAAAGCTGTGTGAAGCACAGCTCCTGGGTCTGCTAGGCATTTTATAAGTGCCAGTGCTGACTGGATGCAGAACATGCAACAGGGTCATCATAAGCCCACTCTGCTAGGATGTGGCGAAGGCTGGCAGTGCAATTATCCAACTACGTGCAGGATGGGTCAGTACTAATGGGAGAGAAAACTATCTTTTCCACTTACCTCCTTGAGTAAAATCATCTCTGCAGATGCCAGAGGCATTATCTTTTGTTCTCATTTTTATAGCCCTGCAGTGAAAACCATGATATCTTTTACTTGCTTTCAAGTCCAAAATGGTGTAGTATCAGAAGCAGAAATCATACTTCATGCTCCTAAAAACAACCTCTCCCAGTGCTTTGTGTGTGTAAAGAGAGGTGCCGCAGGGAGGAACAAGGTCCTCTTCTTATATGCACTGTTGCTTTTAGAACTACTTAGCATGCAGCTTCCTTGGATAATGAATGTATTTTCCCCTGTGAGGCAGGAGGATCTGCTACAGTCTTGCTCTGCTGCACAATAATCAAACTGTTCATGTATGCTGTAATAAAAATACTTGCTTTGAAGTACAACCTTAAATGTCTATTTTCCTAGTGGTAACAATGATGCCTTATCATGTTTTGGTTTTTTTTCCTTCAGCCTGTTTTTTTCTGTCCAGTTGTTTTGTTAACATGTGTGGCTGTCTAACGACTGGATTTTGGATTCCAGATGTTTTGGCAAGAGAAAGCACTAAACGGCCATATACATCCCAGAAACCTCATACCACCCAAGTAGCTGTTATGTCAACTGGCTAGCGTAAGCCTACCCAGATAATCCCCCCCGCCTCTCCCCCTATATGGCTGCTAACCCTTTAGTCATCAATACAAAATGACAGAAATTCTTTTCCACGGCTACTATTACAGAAACATCCAGAGCGGGGGATATAAAGCCACATGCAAATAAGATACATGTGGTTTTGATGGGGAAAAAAAGGTATTTTAATTAAATAATGAGCTCAGGCTCTTTCCTGGTGAACACAGTGATCAGCTCAATGATTAAAGGTATAGTTACACACACAGACACGCATACATGAATGCATGCACACATATGCATGCAAAAGTACCTCTTTTGCAGGCTATTTATGATGCTACTGGTTTTGATCTGAGGTTTTTCCTGCAGGAAAATGGAAGTAGCAAGAAGAGGCAGGCCCTAATTTTATGTATGTGTTGATGGGAGAGGTGTGTTCTTTGAAGAGGAGAAGGCTATGATTTACCAATTACTGCACAATACCATTACCACTTGGTATGGACTTTACTAAGGCATTCCTTCACTGCTGGTGGTCATGAGTTAAAAGAGCAATAAATTGAAAGATCCTAGATTGCACCCCAATAGAGATTAAGCTCTGGAGCCAGCCTTTTTTAATGGAAGCAAGAAAGGTGCCTAAGAAGTCAGAGAAGTAAAACATTACAGATTAAACAATTTTCTGTGTCTCTTCTCTCAGGAGAAATACTGATGTGTAAATTACTGGCCTATTTCCATGCCTCCTACTACATTTTCTCCCACTCTGAAAACCTTATCATATGTTGCAGTAATTTTCTTTTCTTTTTAGTACCGAAGAGTTGTGGTCCCATCACAGCCCCAGTGCTTTGGATGAAATTGGTCTCACCATAGCCAGACCAAGAATCTATAAGTTTTACTCTGGATGGTACTCACAAGGGAGAAGTCAAAAGTGCTAAATCCTGAAAAGAGTTGAGCATTGCCCTGGTTTCAGCTGGGATGGAGTTAATTGTCTTCCTAGTAGCATAATGGATTGTCAGTTCTGCCATTGCCTGTGATGATCAGCAAAGGCAAATTTCTTTCTTTCACTTGGCTGGGTGATGCCAAGCTCTTGGAGACCCTAGTGGCAGATGAAATGCTTGGTCTTGGGATTCAGTGAGTGGGAGAGAAAGGATGACTTCATTGCCATTAATTACTGATAGTGTAGGGCTTTATGGGGGAAGACATGATCAAAAGATGGATTGAAACAGGCAGAAGAACAGTGGAGTAGGAGATGGGTAACAGAAGCTGAGACTGGGCAGCAATCTTGGAAGTGACAGGTGTAATCTGAAATCTGACCCAGAAGATGCCAATTCAAAAAGAAATGACTAGGTAAAAGTCACAGGCAAAGAAAACTATTTTGGCCATCGTTTTTTTAATGGAGTAGAAGAGAATAAGACTGAGATCATCTGCAGAAAAGGAAAATGCATTATGAGAGGAGAGAAGCAGCAGAAACTACGGACAAACACTTAACCAGAGAGACAGGAGGGAGAGAGACAGATGTTGGAAGAAAGGGTTGGTTTTGGTGTAGAACAGTCTAGGTTGGAGTCTGCCGGCCCGGTACTTGTGCACAGCCTCCTGCCTTCTGTCCATCTGAATCCGGAGACTTCCTTAGCCCAAATGCCATGGTCCCCTAAACTTCATACCCCTCAACTATGTCATGGAGATGTTAGAGCCTTCCAAGAAGAATTCCCCCAAATCATCTAATAAGGCAACTAATTAGACAATACAGGAAAAAAGAGACATAACTGAAAAAAAGAGACATATAAAGCATTGCAAGTGACATTGCTATTACTTAAACTACTAAAAAAAAATAGAGACTGTGTTTTCACAGGCCTTTTCTTTACCAAGATGATCACCACAGACTGCCTGCATCATAACAGATATCATACAGACAATCTGTGAGCAGCAGGCTGAATGAATTTTATCCAGTTGCAATGGTGACTGTCTCCCAAAGACTCAAACTATTTATCGTCAATCTTTTTGGCTCAACTCAAATAATATTTAAAGTCAAATTCACCATTGTGAATTCCAGCTGCACATAGGATCCCAAACGTGATCTGGAATTCAGCTGCACTTACACAATTTAAAGCTTAAACCTGTATCTACACAAGAATATGAATGTGAATATGAATATGAATCTTTCTTGTTAAGAAAATCTAGGACCATGAATATGAATGGTGAGTATAGTGGCATTGTCAGTGCCATAACTGTAAGTCTACCAGATAACTGTCATGTCTAAGGCTAGAAAAACATCTCCTCTGCCTGATGGAAACTGTGTACAGGGGTATATTCTTAAGGTCAAATTCTCCTTTGAGTCTTTTTGACCATTTGCTGAACTCTTACCACAGTGAGGGGTGTTGAAATAAATGCCTCCAGCTTTATGCATTGCAGACCCTAGGACATAGCTTGAGGGCTAACATTTAACAGTAACCCTTCAAGGTCCTGCTTTAGTTCCCCAGTGCCAAATGCATCAATCTACTTTCTTCAGAGCATTAAAAAAAAAATCTCCTTCAGTTTCATTCTCTTTTTCTGGAAGATTTTAGAATTTCTGTAGTTGAAACTCTAGTATTTCTTTAGCCAGGGAGATTGACATGAGCAGAATGGGTATCCGAAGTTCATTAAAAGCAAGTCATGTGGATAAGAACCTACAAAGAAAGCTATTAATTATGCCCGAGAAACCAACAGGGCTTCAGAATCTGGCCAACTTGTACAGCTTTTGCATTAAATCATAAAATACCAAGCCTCCTGAAAGAAGGCCAATTCCAGGGAGATGAGTGATGGTAAAGGATGGGCTGTTACCTCATTATTCCTATTCCATTTTGTACAGATGCCATCCCATTTGTTTTAAACTGATAGGGGCTGATATAGAGTGATCACAAACCAAAAGGGAAGACTGGTATTTTATTTTAAGTAAAATAAAAAACAGTGTCAGTTTTCTTGAGGAAACCAAGGTGATACTGTCAGGGTAAATTGTATTTTTTCATGTCAAGAATTACAGAAGTAACATAGCTAGCAATTTCTAACCATCCAAACTTAGCTGCTAGTGTACTGCACATCACACATCCACTGAGATGCCATCTTTTTTTCTTAAAAGAGAAAAGGCTGATGTTTCAATTAGGTTAAAATCTCAAAACCAAATCTAGGTTTTGTTTATTATTACACTGCTCCTGAATAGTAAAATACTAAAAATTGCAAGCCAAAAGAGAACATTCTTTAACTGTGTATATGTGTAAGCATACATGTGTGTATGTATGTATGTATACATATATATTCAGATAAGTATATAATTTAACTTAATTTATTCAAGAAGTCCATTCATGTTATTCAGTTTTAAAATGTTACAAAAATGAACTGTCAAAAGTTGATTGGAAGGTTTAACACAAATATTAGTGCAAGTTTTAAATAGTTCTTTTTTTCAATTTGTCAATAGCTGTAATAAATAATGATGGTGTATTCCATATGGAAAATATTCCTTTTTTATTCACCACACTCAAAACCCCAGTCTTGACCTTCTCCATAATATCCATCTACAGATTATTTGCACAACTGAAAATGACAAGAAAACAGAGGTTCCAATTGTCAAGACACCTGGGCAGAAGCTCAGACGCCAGCTTGTTTCCTCTCTTATTCTGAAACAGAAGAATATGCCCACTGGGACCAAGGGGGGCGCAAAATTTCCCCTCAAAGGAAGAAAACTGGAGCAAAACAGTGTAAACAGCCAGTTAATGGCTGTGAAGGCCAAGAATATGGAGGCAGTCTCTGAGCCTCCAGCTGCTGAAAGCTGGGGGAATGAGTCAGGGGAAGGTTTAACCTGTACATGCCTTTTGCATATACTGTGCATCTGTAACTGACCACTGTCAGCAGACATGAGATGCTGGATAAAACAGACCTTTGTTCAAGCTCACTATGTCACATTTACATTCTTGTGCCAAGTGAAAGTGGAGCTATTTTAAGGCAAAAAAAGAACAGCATGATAAAAATATTTTATTAAATAAAAGGTACCTGCCATTCTTCTTGTCAATATTTGTCTCTAAATCCACCTGAAACTACTCTGAAGTGAAAAAAATATTGGTGATGGCATCACTTATTGCTGAATCTTCCTTCACTGTAATAGTCAGTTAAAGGCAAGATGGTTGGCTTTAGCTTTGTTCCATGATTGTCCACCTGCCACTGCCACCACAATAACTGCCAGATCCCCATGTCTTTCTTTGATTGCTCCATGTGTCCTCCCTCGCTTTTCTACCTGCCTCACTAAAATTATTTACTGACGCAGTGAAATTTGATCCTATGAATAAAAGCTTAGGTGCAGAAACATAAGAGAGAGAAAGATGTAATTGCCTCAGCCAAGGCCTGAAGTAAAGTGGACTAAATGCATAGATATACATACACATGTACGATATATGTACCTTCCCTTTTCCACATCCATTCTCTGTTTGAAATAAATATTGGACTCGAGTGTGGATAGATCACAGTGGGCCCAGATCTGAAACTTGGTAGGTGTCTACCTCCCATTTAGGATCCTAAACTGAGAGTCACTAGGGATTTAGATACTTAAATGCTTGTTTGGATGTGGTCATGCAGAAAACAAGACAATCCACTCACGTGAGAAGTATTTGTCTTTGTTGGGACCTACTGAAGATATCTTTATTTCATGACACTTGACAGAAGATATGCCACTACTTAAGGTCTCTTGTTAACCCTCCCTGTGTTGGATGTCAAAGTTCCCTAACTCTTCTGCTGCTCTGGGTGCAACATTTTTCTCACTTTATCTAAAGTAAAATGGATGTCTGCTTTATCCTGATTTTTTAAGTTTATTTTGCTTCAGAGGAACATTAGGAAAATGATTGCCATTTTAAACAATGTGGTTTCAACTCCATCTCCAATCTGTTGCCTACAAATCAAAATATTTTAAGTGTCACTACTCATTTTCCACTCTTCCCCCAGCCTGCTAAAAACAACATCATTAACTTGTTACTCTAATTAGCTGGCTACATCCATTGCCAAACCAGATTGCTATGAGCTATGTCCTCTTAAATGGTTTGCTTATTAGCAGAACTTATTTGCAGCAAAATATAAACAGCGAAGAGATTACCAGTTACTCCAGAGCTGTCAGGATATTTCTAGGATGATTACTGTAATGTCCATGTCACTAGCAAGTGATAATCCAGGCATGTGACCACTGATGTTTATACCTACCAGATAAAGGATGGCTTTGTCTATTTGAGTAAGTAAGAGTTATACTGGGGAGTTTCTTTGAAAAACTCATGGGACTTAAATGCAATCACCTTTCAGACAGAGACCAAAGTAGTTGGAGAGCATTGGCAGAAGACTTTTCCTATTTTATATAGAACATCGGTATGAGATTTAAGCAGTAACTACATCTCTTAGTTGATATAATAATTAGCAAAATGAGAAGGAAAAAAAAAAAAAAGACGAGGCAGAACTCCCCTCCTTCATGACTCCCCTCCATCTTTTAGCTTGTCCATACAAGTCGAAGAGATTGCAAAATTTCTTGTGGCTCTGACTGGAACTATGGTATCCCTCTGCTTTTGAAATAAATACAACATATATTTCCTATTAAATGGTAGCTTGCTTTCTTCCTGCTTCTAGCATCATCCAATGTGTTCTAAGTTCTCAGTGTCTAAATAACACAGCCTGGTTTCCTTTCCTACTCCTTTGTTTTTTGTGGTGATTCGTGGCCTGCACTACCAACAGCTCTACAAGATACAAATCTGCCTTCTATAATAAGACAAAGTGAAGTTCAAAATCTCTCTTGGATTTGGAGGACATGATCTGAACAGCTTAAAGAGCCAAAAATATTAGGAAAATTCAGTCAAGGAAGGCTTTTACTGAGGTATTAATCACTACAGTGTCAACCCAAAGATGAAAAAAACCCACATTTCTAGAAAAGAAGCACACAGAAGAAGATGATGGAAGTATCTTGGCCCACGGAAGCTTGCTGTAGAAGTAAAGTTTAGAGCGAGTGCCAACAAATGTCAGAAAGACCACTGAAGATTAAGTCTAAATCCAGTAGGATAGTTTTAGAAAGCACTGTGCAAAGATTCAGCTGCCTGACTCCTACTACAGTCAAAGGAAATCATAAGGCTAAAAGGCTTGCAAAGTATCTTCAAGATAGTTAGCACCTCTGGTATTCCTTTTTCTCCACCATCCAATCTCATTAAAAATTCTATATTGGGTGTTTTTCTTTTACAGTTTAAGTAACAGCTAGTCTCCTATTGAGTTGCCAGCATGTAAATTATGGTTTGTGTTTGTTTTTCTTCTGGTGTTATCAAATGGTAGTGGAGAGAGCAGCACAACAAATGGCAGGGTGAGTTCATCTCTGCTGCAAGTCCGCTGATTTGAGAAGCCGTAGAACCAGTGCAGTTAGGATTCAAGCACAAGCCATCTTAACTGAACAGTGGGTTATACCATGGGCATGGCTGATCCCTTCCTCATCTTTTTGGCATACTTTGGAAGAACTCATGAGTTTCCTATGCTGCTGGTTTGATGATCACAGGGCTTTTTTCTTGGGAACTGTGAGTTGGTGAATAATATGGGCCAGCAGCAGCACAAGCACAAAGGTGAGGTCAGCATCCTGTTGGACGTCAATGGCAGCCCAGCTGATGTAATCTTTCACCCTTTGTCCTAATGTAAACCTTCACAGTTCAGCTCAAATTCATGCATTTTTACTGGAGTGCCTGGAGCTCCATCTCTACACAACTGGCTGATTTCTCATAGTTCTTACAGTCCCTGTAATAAGAATGAAACACAGGCTCTGAAGACTAAAATGCTGTTCTGCAGTCTGAATGCACTTAATTGGAAAACTCTTTGCATGACAACGCAGTGCAGCTGGATGAATGGCTCCCTTTCCATTCGAGGACAAGCAGAAACAGGAGAATAATGCAATGCCTTCTCCAGCCAGAACGTGCCCTGTACAGAAGCCTCATTGTATTCAGGTGCCTTTGTAACTCTGGGCCCTGACACAAAGTCACAAAGGAGGTACAAGCTGCTCCTTACAATGGCCTGATGCATCAGCCGTATGTACAGAGAGAGCTGTTGGCTGGGCGATGCTTGGAGCAGTCTACAACAGTGCTCTTCTCAGCTTTGGTGTGAGTAACATGCCTACTAATGATCTCACAGGGCAAGCCACGGGTGGTCTGTATGTCATAAAACTTCAAATGGCCCAGAAGCTCAAAAGACATGCTCTCTGATCTAGAGAGCTGGAAGGGGAGTGGGGGTCCTTCAGGGACAGACAACAGCTCCCATTGCAAGTGCAGGGCTAGGCTGGATAAGCAGGTGAGACCTGAGGCTCACTTCCCAAGTCCTCTAGGCTCAAGCCTACCACAACTCTGGCACAGCAAAAGGAAGGGCACCACAACAGCTTGCAAGCAGCCCATGGCCACCCCAGCACAGCACTCCTTCCACCAGGCTAAACACTGCTCCCTCACTCGCCTAGCTCTGGAGCAGATGACACTGCTCCATTTGATGAAGTGCTTCGCTACATGAGGTGATTCACACAGCCCAATGCTGTTGTATAAAACATAAGCACCTGCTAAAAATCTCCGCAGAACCATGTATGGGTATAGGTATCCAGAAGCACCACAATGGAAAGGAAATGAAAACATGCTGCTGTGGGATACAGTGAGAAACTTTAACTCCTCAGAGAGGAAATTAGCAAAGCTGGCGTTATTTTGCTTGACAGTGAGCTGACTCTATCTAAAATAGATGTGGACCTTGGATCAGAAAGCAGAAGCTGGTTATTTTGTTCCACATCTTATGGAGATCTCAACTCTCCTGCTTCTTATTTTAATTGATTCTGCCACATTAAACTTGGTTTCATTAACTGCAGATGAAATTCTGCTGGCTTGCCCTTTAACACGAGCTACAGTAATGCCAAACAAAGTGTTGTTGCCACACCTTGATGGTAGGAAAGCTTGAATGGCTGGCTACCTGAGGGAAAGGTGATCTCATGAGGAGGGGACAAAGTCTGCATGAGTGATTTCTGGCCTTGCACTGAGGTGCTGGACCTTCCACCATGTCACTAATCATCCCTGACTAAACACTTCCTTTGCAGAAGCTACTTAGCTGGGTAGAACTACCCAACTAGGTGATGATTCTGGATGAGATGGACACCAACACATCAGCAGAAATCCAGGAGCACAGAGAGAGCCTTCCTCTGACACTGGTGGGGAGAATCCCCAAACAGAAAGACCCAAAAACATAAGGGAAAATTTGGTAACAGGAGAGAGGAATGTATCTAATTCTGCAGAAAAGTATCCCAGAAAAAGAGCCACCCCCACATCCTCTGTCCCTCACTCAATCTTATGCCAACCCGGTATGCTTTAATTTGAGTTGAAGTGTTTCATGGATGAATTTCAACAGCCAGCCTCCCTCTGTCACCATCCTAAAATGAGTAGGGGTAGAAAAAAAGCTTTGCCTTTCTGTTCGTGGTGTTGGGGACTGTTAACCCTCAAGCTGACTTTGAATCATTTAAGCAAAGGGTCCTCATACTGCTCCTCGTGATGGCAGGCCTATCAGTCTAAATGAAACTACCTGACTTTTGTTCTGGAAATTAAACTAATATTGGAAGTTTCACATTGAAACCTTACTGAAACAAAGACGGATCAAATACTCAATACCCAGATACTGCAGACAGGCATCTGCTTGTATACAAAGCAGGAGTGGCTCTATGCATATTGATCTGATCTAAAAATGACAGATGATCAAAATGATCAAAGTTTAAGTCATTAAAAATACAACTGGAAACAGCAGTTTCTGAGAAAAGTAGATTCCTGTATGACACCTCCCCACCCCCAAATAAAACCTAAATAAAACCCCACATAACAACAAAACATTGAGTTTGCAGTGCTGTCTTTCACTTTAATACCTATATGCAAGTACCTAAAGGTAAGACTAGCACTTCATATGCAAAACAGAAAAAGAAGTCCTTTTTTTTTAATGTAGTCTATAAACATGCTCCAGGGCTTAAATAATGAGGCAAACTTTGAACTGTCTTTGTTGTTCTGTAGGAATCCGAAGGGGAAAAAATTTGGCCTTTGAGGTTGTAGGAAGTGTTGCTTTACATTCTCCTGCAAAACCCATAATTCAATTATAAAAATGCTCTGGGCTTCAGAACAATTCAAAGGTGAGAAATGAGACAGAAGTTGTATTCCAGTGAAATCCTGAGATATGGCAGACTTTCCTAGGAAATCTAATTCACACAGCTGTGGCTTTATAAGAATTAGACACACCTAAAAGATCAAAACCAGATGCCAAGAAAATGTTCCCAGGACTGAAATGATAAACATGCTGACATCATAGTCATTGATTTGTTTTTAAAATGCAAAGGCCTGCACACAAAGATTATGCTCTGGTAAAAATCCCATCATTTGAAACATATAACTGTTTCTATGGATTGCTTCTCAGAGCAGCTGGAAAAACATGATCTACTAAAGATAAAACTGTTCCTACAAACACAGCAAAAAGGACTACAGGGAATTACAAGACATCTGAATTTAGAAAAAGATGTCATTAGTTATAGTAGTAAGAGAATGTTGTTCCATCCCAGTCAAAGACAGTGTGCACGGGTTATAAGTATAAGATAGATCTGCCTGCTCGTTCTGGCTGGGGCAAAGTGATTTTCTTCATAGTAGCTAGTGTGGGGCTAAGTTCTTGATTTGTGCTGGAAACAGTGTTGATAATACAGGAATGCTTTAGTTACTGCTGAGCAGTGCTTACCCAGCGTCAAGGCATTTTCTGCTTCTCACCCCACCCCACCAGTGAGCAGGCTGGGGGGGCACAAGAAGTTGGGAGGGGACACAGCCGGGACAGCTGACCCAACTGACAACAGGGATATTCCATACCATACGACGTCAGGCTCAGCATATACAGCTGGGCTGGAAGAAGAAGAAGGAAGGGGGGGGGACGGACACGTTTGGAGTGATGGCATTTGTCTTCCCAAGTCACTGTTGTGGGTGATGGAGCCCTGCTTTCCTGGGGGTGGCTGAACACCTGCCTGTCGATGGGAAGTAGTGAATGAATTCCTTGTTTTGCTTTGCTTGTGTGCATGGCTTTTGCTTTACCTATTGAACTGTCTTTATCTCAACCCACGAGTTTTTTCACTTTTACTCTTCCGACTCTCTCCCCCATCCCATTGGGGTGGGAGTGAGCGAGAAGTTGTGTGGTGCTTCGTTGCTGGCTGGGGTTAAACCATGACAATCTGAAACAAAACACTGGATGTGAATTATCTTGAATGTTTCTCTTTCAGGGGCTCTCTCAAATTCAGAACCAGGTTTGACTTCAGATTTCACATATTGCTTTTGACTAAACAAAATACAGTATGTGAACATCCACACAGTATGAAATTTAGATCCACTGAGAAGCAGAAACCTTTTCTTATCAGGATCAGCTGTATGGTCTATAAGCTTAAGGAGAACAACACGCCACAGTGAAGTTTATACAAAAATTAGTAAGATGTGTTTTCTTTTTAGGGAAAAACTTCTTAGACAGAAGCTTCCATTAATTTACTTCACCCCACTAAGAGCTAGGTTCACGCCAAGGCACTGGCACACCGATTAGAACAAACTTTGATAAATCTTGAAACATTTTTTGGAGAGGATACTGAAATCCTTTAGCTCTTTCTATAAAATTAGGCCACTTTTCGCTCCCAAGGTGACCAACTATTCTCATTTCAAAGAGCAGATTTCTTCATCACAGGTTTTTGTGTAAACTTTAAGTGCATCAAATCAATCAAAATTAAAAATAAAGTACAACTTTAAGTGTACTCTACTTTTTGATCATTGATTTATGAGTGATAAAAATATCTGCACACTGCAATAAATAAATAAGGGATAATGGTTACAGTATATTATAATAGTATATGTTGAAAGGTCAATTAAGAAGCACTATATTTATATAGAGTATAAATATTGTATGTGAGGAAACAGGAAGAGAGTGTCTCAAGGTCATTGGATGAGCTTTCCAATTGCATTAGTACAAAAGTGGCAATAGAGAAGATACGACATTTTAGCTAAACAAGTACTTTGTATGAGCCCAGTTGAATAAACTGTTTTGCAAAGGGTACTTCAATTGGATAATGCTGTGGTAGTAAAGAAGGGCAATAACTTTTTTACAATATACAGAGCTCCATTATCTACTCTGCAAGTACTCCTGCTCTCTCTCTTTTTCCCAGAGGGTAAGGGGTGTGTAGTAGATTCATCCTAAAGAAGAGGCTCATAAAATTTAAAGAGATTATTTGGCATTAATTCATAGTAAAGAATTACAATGACTGACAGACAACAGAAGGGAAATGAGCTCAGAATCCATTTCTTGAACAATACTCAACCTTACCGTTGTTGGTCAAATAGCTGTCTTGCAGTGAAACCCCAAAAGTCATTTTACCAGGGGAATTAGCACAAAGAGAAGAAAGCTTGTCACTGGGATTACAAAATAAAGTGATCGGACTTGATCATATATTTATGAATCACTAAGCTTTATCTATATAAACAAAACTCCTTCCAAACAACATTTGTCAAAATATTTACTCCCCAGTCATCTCAACTTACATCTTTGAAGTAAAAAGGGAATTCGATTTCCTCCTCTAGTACTCACAAACACAGGCTCCCAGAGATATATTATGTTGGGGCTCTGGCCCATTTTGCAGACATCAGAAACTTCCCCTCCTCACCTCACACTCGCAAGCAGCCAGTCCAGACCTGTTCTCATACCCACACAATTACTGACATAAATAACCACATGGATGTAATTCAAAAATTAGTCAATCTGCTAATGATGTATATACAGCATGACTCCAAATTTGCAACATGGCCCACCCAACCCCCTTCTGTTAGCCTATGGCCTGCTGCAAGTGGTTTGGGAACTGCTGCTGAATCATAGAACCATAGATTGGTTTGGGTAGGAAGGGACCTTCAAAGGTCATCTAGTCCAACACCCCCTGCAAAGAGCAGGGACATCTTCAACTAGATCAGGTTGCTCAGAGCCCCGTCCAACCTGACCTTGAGTGTTTCCAGAGGTGAGGCATCTACCACCTCTCTGGGCAACCTGTTCCAGTGTTTCACCACCCTCATCATAAGAAATCTCTTCCTTGCACCTAGTCTGCATCTACCCTCCTTTAGTTTAAAACCATTACCCCTTGTCCTATCACTACAGGCTAAACAACCCCAACTCTCTCAGCCTGTCCTCACAGGAGAGGTGTTCCATTCCTCTGATCATCTTTGTGGCCCTCTTCTGGACCCACTCTGACAGGTCCATGTCTTTCCTGTGCTGAGGACTCCAGACCTGGATGCAGTACTCCAGGTGGGAGCCACCTGGATGCAGTACTCCAGATGAATAGCCATTATCAAACTGTGGGTCTCATTGCCACAGGAGACCAAAATTACAGATGGGTTCAAAAAGTAATCACACATATTTATGCAAAAAATCAGTCAGGAGCTAGTACGTACGTAACAGTTGGTAGACCCTCTGACTCAGGAAGTCCCTAAACCACAGACTGCAGTAAGTTTGGACAATGCAAAAAGGGCAGCATTCCTCAGTGCCCACTCCTTGGTTTACTTTTTTTCCTAAGTATCTGCTATTTCCCACTTCCAGTGGTGGGACAGTTTGCCAAACAGATCTTTGGCTTTTCCTGGTACAGCTTTGCAGGTAAGCAAGTACACAGAGGCTAGGTCTAGTGAAATCAAGAATATAAGCCTTCATTTCCAGCTACAGAAATAAAGGACAGAGCAGATGCCAGGTAAACAGTGTTTGCACTTTGGGAAATCCCAGGATTTATTTTCTTACTGTGTTATTTTACTTACTTTATTGTTCTGTTTTCTAAATACTTAAAGAGGAACAACATATAAAATTTTTGAGATCCATCTCCTATGTGTTTCTTTATTTCACTTACTGAAAACTGCTTTTTGACAATGTGTTCAAACTGTCTCTCAAGCCAAGGTAAATCAGGAGTAGCACCACTGATGTTAATGAGCTAGATCCACAAACTGACTATAATAACAGATTTCAAAAGTTACTGTGACATTTTACAGCCTCAGAGTGCTGAGCCTAATAGCGTGTTCCTATTGAAATATTCAGTAACTGAAGAGAACACTTTGCATACAGATACCTCGGACAGAATAAATCAGAAAAGATGCAAGCTTATTTTTATCACTAAACCCAAAGTTTTTAAAATCTTTGAACAATGCAAGTTAAAGCTACTGGGAAAACTAGATTTATTTTTCAGAGAAATGTCCATTATACATCCCTCAGCAGAGAAGGGCAAGGTACCCCCACACTGATGATCAGAAATGGCCAGTTCTCTTTTGCAGCAGCTCTTCAGCTTTGAGATTTGGTTTCTTTTACTCTAAGTGAAAAGAAAAGCTTTCTGAGCACAATCAGACAATGGGACGGGCTAATGACTTTTGCCCTGTCATTTGACTTAAAAGTTTACCTTTTTATTTTACCTCCTCTGACTCTATGAGTGAGCAGTGAGACAGCCCTAGATCTCAGAAATTCTCTTATCGATATTGCAGCAGTTCCGAGAAAGAGTTCGTTTCAGCAGAGCAGCATAGTTCCAAGAAATGTGTATGTTCTGAAAGTGCCCAGGACAGCTCTACTGAGTATAATTTCTTATATAAATCAACTGGAGAGCCTGCACCTGCCAGCACCTCATTTTGCTTTGACAATCATTTGTTCCAAATAACTCTAATGAACATTTTGAGAATGAGCCCCCTTCTCCCCTCCCTGCCCCTTAGGCCTCTCTGCCCTGTAAAATTAAATTTGCTCATTTCAGATGTGCTGAAGAAAGACCTAACTGCTATAAATAAATAAACAGATAATATGACACAAACAAAACCAGAGGCTGCCAAGTCCCAACAAGTCAAGGAGATGACATTGTTTGTACATGCTTGAAACTTGGAGCAGTGAGTGATTCCAACCCAAAGCAAACATGCCATACCAGCACAAACAAAATCGTTATGTCCACATTTCTGATATGCTTCATCTACACGGTTCTATACCTGGCCACCAGGGAAATTTACTTGGCATGTGGTTCAGGTGCTTGATCAAATGATTGAAAATTAACTCCATAATGAGGCTAAGAAGGGTGTGGGTTCAAGACAAGATCTTCTATTAGTTGGACTGATTCTTTGTAGTTCTCTGCAAATTATGCCTTTGCATTGCTAAACACACTTCCTTGTTGTGTAACATCAGGGACATTTTGTGCCCAGAGCATGATGCAGATGGTCACTGTGAATGGACACAACGTGAGCTCTCCTCAAGACCCTGTTTCAAAACTCTTCAAGATCTGTTGAAATTGTTCCACTGACTTCAGTCAGTGTGCATCACGACAGCAAATATGAACCTTGTCATCTTTCCATTTTCCTCAAAATGAAAGGTCTGCCTGAAAATACATTTGGTTAGTCTATGCATTGGAGAAAGAGCTTTTCAGGGAAAATAGCAACCAACCTTGTGTGAAAATTTTCCATGATTTTCTGCTACCTTTGTAATGAAATCATTTTATAGGTGCCTCAGTGCTTTTACTGACATCTCAAATATATAGTTTCCTGCTGTCTTAAGGAAATGCTAAGTCCTGTGATACCTACTGACAAGTCACTGCAGTAGGTAAGGTAATTCCCATTTAAGTCTCTGTGAGCTTCTGTAGAAAGGAAGAGACTTGTGATTCAGCAGATAGTCTTTTGCTCTACCATCCTTGTTGTTTACTATTTAACTGACTGGGTTTTATAAAGGAAGAGGAATCTGCTTCTGACATAAAGTGAAGAGAAAGGTTATTACATTAGCAGGAACAAAGGAGGGAGTTCCCAAAATGAACTCATGCAAAAGCATGAGCACCTAGAATTGCAAAAAGCTGGTGTAAAGGACAGAGCACTCTGGTTTCCAAAGCTGTTGTTAGTATTCTGTGTGACTTTTATGGAAAGCTGAAAGTGAATTGGAGACACCATACTTGGTACAATTCATGTCCAGTGAGAAATTTTTATGATACACATTGCCTTATAATTATGTTCTTGGGATACTTACTGCCTTATACACCATCAACATTTTGAAAGTGCCAGATCAGCAGGAAGGCTTTTTCAACAAGAAGGAAACACATTTGTTTAAAGTACAACCATTTAATTTTTGAAGATGTATTGTATAAAAGACGCTGTGCAAGCCCAAATCCCTATTTCTATTAATAAAGAAAACAAAGAGAGTTTTGAATCCAAAACTGGGGGGTGGGGTGGGGTGGAGGGGTGGGGGTGGGGCAGGGGGAAAGCAAGATCTGGATCTGCCTTCAAGGAAAGGAGAGAAAAGAATTCTCAGAGGGCTCTGCAGGGCAGGCGGTGGTCAGATCACAATCTGAAGCTGAAGGTCAGCTCTGAGAAGAAGCATTCAGGAGGCCACTGCTGCTCAGTCACTCCCCTGGCTCGTCAGCTGAGACATGCAATGACACCAAGAAAATCAAATAAACAGAAATCCTGTGTGTTAAACACTCTTTTCTTCTAAGCTGGTTTGCAATTGTATGTTAACATTTTGTCTGGTCAAGATAACCTTGTTTTTTTCCATGTCAGGTCTTGACAAACTTGTCAACTCTACGAATCTTGTGATCACAGACTCGAAACCAGTGAATGCCTATGAAATGGTCCATGCAGGCAAAGCACAGCAAGAACCTCACCAGTAAGGAAAAGGTCAGCCAAAAGACTGGCATTATCAGGTGCCAAGCCTCAGAATGAATGGACACCAGTACCAGGACACCAGGAATGGAGAGATCAGTGTAGTGACTCCTGACAGTGGGCAATCCCAAATCATCAAAGGCAGTAACTGCTAAAACTGGCAGATAGACATTTTCTCAGCGCTGGCTGACAAAGTGCAATCTGGATGTTTCCCAGGAAAACAGGTTGCTGTTGTTCCAGTACAAGATGCTATTACACGTAATTTGAAGATAAAAATGCAAGTGCTGTTTACCCATAGAGAATGGCCATGGGATTCTTGAGTGGCTCTTTCTTTCAACACTCCTAATTAATACTTGTGAAAAGCCTAATGAGAAAAAACCAAAACACAGCTACAGGGCTATTTTTAGACACAGTCTTTTCTTTGACACTGGATTTATATTTGGCCCATTTGAAATAGAAACATAATTAGAAGAGGGTATAAACATGCTGCTAAGATGACTAACCATAAGGTTCCTATTGGGAAATCAGCTCCAGGTATCCCAGGGCACCTGAAACTTCACAAATACCTGTTATTTGCTGAAAGTATTTGTTTCACCTCTGAAAGATAAACCCAGAACCTTTCAGTTTTTCTTTTATCTTCCTTTGGTTATCACTTTCTTTACATAGCCCTTTTCTTACCAGTTTAGTGTCACCACAAGGCCTAAACAAAAAGGGAGAAGTATGTATGAAGAATGTGAGCCAGAACTTGTGATAAATAGTAGCAACACCCAGGTCATCAAGAAGGATATTAAATCCTGCGCATCCTCCTGACCTGATAGGATTACACTCTCCAGGGGCCAGAAAGTGATTCAGTCTCAATACTCACTGAATAACTGACCATTCTGAGAGACTTGGAGAGAGTCACCAAGGTGACAGCTACAGTGTATAAGCACAATCTGGCTTGGATTTACTCTTATTTGGTGATTTTTAACTGCCTGGGACTGAAATTCTAATTTCAGGTAAACCCACCCATCCTGCTGACATCTCTTTATATTACTCCTGGTTTGAAACCCCAACCAGAACTTAACCTGAAATTTGCTTGTCCAGCTGACAGGTATCGAGAGGGTACAAAAATGAGGGTCTGTTCTGGCAAAAAAAGTGCAAAAGAATCAGTTGGGAATATAGCATTTAGGGATAAAACCAATAGTCATTTCAGTCCAAAAGTTATTTGGTCAATATAGGCCAAATGTCTCTAAATTAATCTCTTTAATTATGTGGTAGCCTTTTAAAATGCCTATTGTTGGTCTCAGCTGTGCTCCTAGTGGAAACAACAACTGCTACGGTCAGTAGGAAGGCTTCTTGGACGTGAAGGCCAGAACCGCCCATTCTCTACAACACAGTTGTCCTCACTGTTGGAAAAGAGAGCACTCACTGGGGAGAAAAGGAAAGGTTCTAGTGTTACTTCCCAACATGAGTGCAAACAATATCATTGTCATTCACATCTCTCTGAAGTTTTACTTCTCAGTTTCCTAAAAATACAACTCAAAACCCTTCTGCACCCATATTCATTGGTCCAGGAAGCACTTCTCAGTGAGAAACCTTAGCCAGATTATTTCCTTTTTAGCATTATTAACCCCAATTCAACAGTTGGTCTTCTTTCAGCTAGTTTGGTCTTCCTTTCTCCGCCACACCTCCATCAAGGGCCTTTGCAATCACTGCTTCTGCATCCTATCCTATCCTACAAGGTGTTACTCCATGTTGTGAACATGGGTACATGCAATCTTGTTACATGGGAGAAACACTTTTATTGGAGAGAAGTCAGCATAGATTCACATGGTTGAACTGATCGGCAGAGAACTCTGTAAATCAGCCTCTAGAGTTATCTTCCTGAAGTTGGTTGTGGCCAGGCCTGGAACCATAGGTCTATAGCCACACAGACCAGGTGTGGAACACAGGCTTACCAAACATACAGCATGCACTGAAAATCTTACTGAATGCAACAGTCTGCAACTGATGTCGTGGTTTTGCAGAACTCCAAGGATGCAAGAACAAGAGTTTTTCTCTGTGTGCTTTCCTAGAGGGCAGGCAGAGAACATTTCTGTTTGGAGGAACAGACTGGATGCCAGATGGTTCCATCCCAGCTGCTTTGAATACTCTGAACCTACCCTCTGGGAAGGCCTTAAAGGGCAAAACCAGCCACTGTCACAGGTAATGCCATTGGAGTCACCCTAGGATGAAAGAAGTGATATGAGCTTTCACTGAACTCTGCTCAGGCAAAAACCAGGGACAGGGGATTATCTCTGTCAGTGGATGAGCTCAGGTGAAGAAGTGGCTGAAAGAAGAACATCTACCTGACAGAGTGAAGCAGCTGAAGGATGGATCTCTCTCCTACTGGCTCCACCACTGTAAGGGCAGAAAAAAATTGTACATCTTTTATTACAGTTGTATTTACACTGGGGATTTTGGGCTGGAAGGTCTCAACATGGCCCTGCTAAACTCACGCACCTGAGCAGCTTTGATAGGAAATATTTTGCAAATCACCAAAACTATCATTATTGCCACACAAAGCATTTATCAGGATCTACCAGGATCTGTGTGCAGGATCCAGTAAGTGCACACCTGCCAAGATATTCACAGGTAAGCAAGTTCATAGAACGATAGAATAGTTTGGGTAGGAAGAGTCCTTCAAAGGTCATCTAGTCCAACACCCCCTGCAAAGAGCAGGGACATCTTCAACTAGATCAGGTTGCTCAGAGCCCCGTCCAACCTGACCTTGAGTGTTTCCAGAGGTGAGGCATCTACCACCTCTCTGGGCAACCTGTTCCAGTGTTTCACCACCCTCATCATAAGAAATCTCTTCCTTGCACCTAGTCTGCATCTACCCTCCTTTAGTTTAAAACCATTACCCCTTGTCCTATCACTACAGGCTAAACAACCCCAACTCTCTCAGCCTGTCCTCACAGGAGAGGTGTTCCATTCCTCTGATCATCTTTGTGGCCCTCCTCTGGACCCACTCTGACAGGTCCATGTCTTTCCTGTGCTGAGGACTCCAGACTTGGATGCAGTACTCCAGGTGGGGTCTCACCAGAGTAGAGTACAGGGGCAGAATCACCTCCCTTGGCCTGCTGGCCACTGTTCTTTTGATGCAGCCCAGGCTGTGGTTGGCTTTCTGGGCTGCAAGAACACATTGCCAGCTCACGCCCAGCTTTTCATCCCCTCAAGTCCTTCTCTGCAGGCTGCTCTCAATCCACCCATTGCCCAGCCTGTATTTGTGCTTGGGATTGCCCCGACCCATGTGCAGGACCTTGCACTTGGCCTTGTTGAACTTCATGAGGCTTACATGGACGCACTCTTGAGCTTGTCCAGGTCCCTCTGAAAGGCATCCCATCCCTCAGGCATATCAACTGCACCACTCAGCTTGATGTCATCTGCAAATTTTCTGAGGGTACGCTCAATGCCACTGTGTATGCCATTGATGAAGATATTAAACAGTACTGGTCCCAGTATGGACCCCTGAGGGACACCACATCTGGACATTGAGCAATTGACCACTACTAAGTTAACCACTTCTGACTTTATGAAGCAATTAAGCTTAAAAAAGAATTAAGAATTTGTAGGTGGCATTTACTCATATCTTGCAATCAACTGTATAGTTAATATCTATCTAGCCGATTACGTGATGAATGTGCCTGCATGCAACTGATGAACCAGCATCATTTGCTAAGACTGGACATTGATGAACAGCATTGACTTTTGCAGAAGCAGATCTGGGTCTTCCCAGAGCTCTGCTTTGCTGCTGAGGCTTTCTGATCTCTCATTCCGTGGCAGCTCATGCGGTGTTCAAAGATGAAACTGTCACAAGATGAGACTGCTCTAAACAGTGAGAATAACTGGAAGTGCCTTCCCCATGCTGTTAGGGAAATGTCTGGATGTGGAAATTCAAAGGCACATTGAACCACAAGGAACTGCCAGGATAACAAGCTGCTGAGAAGCAGGAAATATTTCAGTTAAAAGCAATCACAAATACTACCAGAGTAAATTCCCAAATCAATATCCACTCATCAAAAGTCACCTTTATGGCACATTTTGTCTCTTTGATTAGATTACAGCCCAGGAGCACAGCCTTGATTTATAATTCAGTCCACTTGTCATCAATAGCAGGTCTGAAAATACATTTCCAGAGTGAAAGAGTCAATCAGATACAGAAGGCAAGCTGCCAAAAGGCAGCCAGTTACTAATTCTGAGCAGAATTTGGTCTGATTTGATATTAAACAAGCTGACTCACTAGTTTCCAAGGATGCAAAGAAGGTAGAAAATAATGATATTTGAATCAGAGAATGATGAAAGTATTTTTGTACCCTAATTCTGTTCCATGGTATTTATCAAAGCTTCATCCATCTGGGACAACTGTTATTCATCATGGGATTTAAAAGGGGCTCTTAACATCAACTTGCAGAAGATTATGTGTAATCATAATTTCTTTTTACTAGCCATTAGGGATTCCCAGGGGTACATTTCTCTAAGGCAGTCAGGCAATTTTAGGACATCTACTGTAAGCAACAGAAAGATGGGGCAGAGATTCTTGAACTAGCAGCAGTCTCTACCTGGAAAGCACATGGGATAAAGCCTGTGGATGTTACACGTTTCATCCAGAAACAATACGAGGTTAGACTTCATCAGACATTAGGAACTAAAACATTTTAACCACTTTCCTGAAATCACCAGTGACTGGATTATTTGGGGTCCTTCCCCTGCAGATTCACCTTGGTGTGTATCACAGTGGATCCTACCCCATAGGCTTTTTCAGCTGTTCTGTCTCCATAAATAGGTGCAACTTTACTACCAGGCATATTGGCACAATTGATAACCTCACTTTGAACTCACCACAGACTTTCATCTTAGAATCAGGCCCTTCTCAGCAAGATTAATTGTGACAACCTGAATTTAAACACTTGGCTAATTGTTGTCTGGAACCCTGCTGAGTTTCAATTTTCCTATTTGTCTTAAATTTAATTCCTTTTTTGTAAGAGTGTCAAATTCAATCAGATTAGTCTTTTCCAGTACAAGCTTGGCAAAACCCAAAAAGTAGCTCCAGTGCCACCTAGGCTTTTGGCAGTACAAAGAAAAAGTACATTTGAAGTCACGTATTTATACATGCAAATTGGATCCCAATCACAGCCTTTTTTGTTTAAAGTGTCAGATTCAATCCCTGAACAATTTAGAACAGCTAATGTTTGTATTGTCTCTCTAAGCCACATGCAGATTTCGTTGCCACCTGTGAGTGGAGATAATACATTTGGCATTTTCTCCACCCTAAGAAGTGCAATTAAATAAGGACTTATGACTGTATTTTTCTTAAAAATGTATTGGGTTTTTTTAAGTGAACATATTCTCCTATGATTTGAAAAACCAAGATTTCTTGTTCTAAAGAAACAGTTTAAAGATATAGCCAGAAGCAACCAGAGACACAGTATGTTTTCATCCTAAGAAACCTGAGAGAAACAGAAGATTGACAGTATTGAAAAACACAATTAAAGATTAAAAAGAAACAAATCCCATTCCTGAGACCTCTGCCTAAGCACATAATACAATGATAATGGAGACATGATAAACAAAAACTAACCAGCATTTACTTCATGAGTGGTGTCTTTCTCTTCCCTGTTTCTCTTTTCTCATCACTCATTTTCATTCCATCTCTCATGCTCTCCTTTGCTACCTCTTCCTCTGTCATCCCTTTTTCTTATGCCTTCCTGCACAATGCTCTCTTCCTCTTTCTTGCCATCTGGGTGTTTTTTTTATTCTCTGCAGAGCCACAACCTTGCATTTGTGCTGTGCCACCTTCTTCCTTCTCTTTCTTCCCTTAAATACCTCCAAACAACCACAACCCAACTACAGGCTTTTCTCTCCTAGCAGTGGTTTTCTCTGCAGCTTCTCACACTTTTCCATTCCAACTATTTCCCCCCACTGTTTCCCAGCTGGTTTCCACTTCCTTTCCTCTTACTTTCACCTTATTTCTCCTATTCTCTTCTTTTCTTTCCTTAGGTACCTCAGATTTTCCTTTCTCTCACTTCTATAATTAACACTTGTCTTCTCCTTTTTTCTGCTTCTTTCAGATCTCTCTGTTCTTCAAGATCCACAATCTTCTTAATTTCAGATATCCTTCCAGTACCTTCTTCCATCTCTTCTTCTTCTCTATTTCTTTCCAAATCCCTTTCCCTCTTCTTTGCTTTGTCTCTACACCACCTCACTCTGTTCAGGTTCTGTTTCAGCATTGACGTTATACTGCTTGTACAGCCAGCCTGGCAGACTACACCATAGGAAGGGAGGGAGCATGGCTGTCCATGGCAAAGAGCCAGAGTAACTCTTCACCTCAAAACTCAACAGCTGAACAACAAAATTAGTTGAAGGTCCCTTGTTTGACAACTTCCTCCAAGTCCTTACACAGTGCAGAGAGACATGGCTTCCCCAAGCTCCCACCTTGTGCATAGCCCTTTGGACTGTGGCTTATTTCAATGACCTGTGTAGCTCATGGGGACCATGTGCTCAGATGGCTTCCTGGGCTTTTTTTTCTGGCCCATACTGAGGATTTACAGAGAATCAAAGAACACTGCAGGGCACTTTACAAACCAGGGCTAGCCTCAATGCTGGATCAGGCTGCTTGGTGCCCCATTTGGATACTCTTATTCCACAGTAAGGCTGCCACACTGAGCACTATACTATGCAGATAACCCTCTGCCTTGCCACATCCCCACTTGTAGCACTTTCACTCCATTCTCAAATGTTTGTACCTCTGTTAGTCAGAGGTGTGCCTGCCCATGATATGGAGAGATGGGGTTTCTTCCCACATCTCATCTCTGACAGAACTTGAAGGGTACAAGAAAGCCAAGCTCTGCCCAGTGCCAGCCCATGGGAGACCCAGAAGTAGTTGTCCTCCTACACTGGTGCTGAACTGCATGGTGAACACTTCGCAGGGCAGCAGACTTGTTCTCTGTCACCCTACTATTCCCACTGCTCAACAGCACTGATGTGAAATGGGTGGTTGTTGCTTACTCCCTTATACCTCTTGTAGCCACCAACCAGGCAGAAGTTTATTGCTGCTACTGCGGTAACTGAACTGCTGGTTCAGTATGGATGGTCTTCAAGGCCGTCTCCACTGCTCCCTTTATGGAACCATGGAGATGGCATATGAAAGAGCCAGAACACAAAGAACAGGATCGTTTCCATAGCCATGGTGACAGCTGGTCCTGCTCAGTGATTAGTGAAGCCAAAAGAAACCTAATCTTTATCAAAAAGGGGAATCTCTAACATGCTTTTAATGTCATTTTTTTCAGTTTAGCTCTTCTAATGCTTTCCTTGCAGCTGCTGTTGAGTGATGGTGTTTGTGGAAGATGAGCGCAAACAGTGCTGGACTGTGGATGCAGGGGGCTAAATCAGTTTGCCTTTGATCACTCCCTGGATGGAGAGAGACAAATTCCCATGCATGGTCAACCCTCCCTAGCTAGCCAAGAAGTGGTATTTCTGACAGCTAAACAAGCAACTTCTTGTCTCTCTTCCTACCTACAGGGTAAAGGCTAAGAAATAGTCATGTGCTAATAAGGAAGAAAACAAGGGATTAAAAATGATAATTTGTTTTTTGTAGGATAAATGACTCCTCTGAATGAATTAATTCTGTTGACTTTTTCCTTACTGCGATATTGCTTCCCATGTATGGTAACATTCCCTTAGGCTTTAAAGCTAACGACTAAAAATTATGTTCAAAAACCTCAACGTATATGAGTATCTGCTTCTGAATTCTGCCTCCCCAGATGATTTTGCCCAGCCAGGGGAAAGAGAAAATGAGCTATTTATTGGCTCCCTGTCTGCTTATCCAGGAGTACTGTGTAATTATCAGGATCCAAATTCTAACTTGTCTATAATTTGAGGCTGCTCCTTTCCGAGGCTCAGTTTTGATTCGGACTGCACGCCAGTCCAAAGGGAGGGGAGCTGCCCATGTGCGCACGGAGCCAGAATGATGCTAAACTTCTCATGGGCAGGTATTTGGGGGCCTACAGAGTTTCAGCCTAAGGCAAAGTAGCACAGATTCAGCTCCAGAGACAAAATTACGGCAAGAAGAAACATCAGTTCTTTTGTCCACTGCTCCCAGGAGCCTGCCCTTCAACACCTAATTGCCACTTGCAGAATAAAGTACTACTCACTGACACTAGCTGTGTCAGTAGTGGACTCTTAAAAAAAGTATAGGGGGTTTTTGTTTTTGCAGATGGGGAATTGTATTCCTCGTTGCACCCTCATGATAACACTCCTGACAGCTATTTGTAATGAACCCTCCTCAATGACAGGAACCCATAGGAAGGGGCATTTGATTCTGTGCTAACATTTCCATAAAAAAGATGCTTATCAAAACCAATGATTTTGTTAAAGCTGCTGAAGTGGTGTGCAGGTGGCTCTTGCCTGCCTATCCTTTAACAGCAAGTCACAGCAAAGCTGCCTGCAGTTTAATTGACTGCGTTCTGTACCAACACTGTGTGCCTTCAGCACATACATAAAACCAGGCAGCAGACTCATTAGTCTTTGCCATTTGAACAGCACAGAAGAGCTACAGCCAACTGCATTTGGGAAGGGGAGGATAGTGTCCCAAGATATCCTCACAGCCTGAAAGATGTTGGTTCTTTGTGCAGCAGATTTCTATGGGTATCAGCTATTTCCTTAACTGTTTTTCTCTGCAGAGGAGGACAGTGATCACAGGCAGCAGATCTGGGGATACACACTGCAAGAAGGTATCAATAAGGGATGAAATATTTGGTATATTTGCAAGACGTAGTAGGATTGCTGCCACCATTCTCCATCCTCAGCAGGTCTGACAAAATTGGATGCAGGAGGGCAGGGCTACCTTTCAAGCCAGCAGAATGGGCCAAAGGGTTACTGTGAAGTTTAACTAAGAAATGTGAAATCCTGCATGTGGGAAGAAGCAACCCCACATTTTGGGACAGGCTGGAGGCCCTCTAGCACTGCAGCTCTGCAGAGAAGGATCTGAGAGTCCTGGCGGGCAACAAGTTGAATATGAATCAGCAGTAAGCTCTTGCAGCAGTGCAAGAGTATCACCAGTAGGTCAAGGGAAACAATGATTCACTTCTATTTGGCACTCATGAGGCTGCATCTGGAGTAGTGTTCAGTTTGGGGATTGAATCCGGAGGGAGGCCACTGAGATGGTTAGGTGCTGAAGCATATGATGTTTGAGAGGCTAATGGAAGTACAAAGAAAAGAAAAGGACTCTAATAACTGTCTTCAGCTACCTAATGAGGGGTATAGAGAAGAGGGTTATAGAGAAGACATACCTTGTCTCTTCTCAGAGATGTACAAAGGACAATGGATAGTGATGACAGTTTGCAGTGAAAGAAATTCCAACTGGCCATAAGGAAAATGTTCTTCACCATGAGAGTGGTTAAGCACTGGGACCGGCTGCCCAGAGACATCATGGGATCTCCATTCTCCATCCTTAGACATTTTCAAAATTTGGCAGGAAAACACCCCGCAACTTGATATAACGTTGAAGTTTGCCCTGCTTTCAGTCTGGGTAGGGACTAGAGACATCCAGACATCACTTCCAACCTAGAGTATTCCATGGTATGTATAAAATGGCAGCATCCAGAGTGCTACTACAGGGCACCAGAGATGGGAGGGGTTGAGGCACAGGGATGTTAGGTACTGTTGAGAGCTGGAAGAACCTGGATCCTGTTACTTTGGTGAAAAGGGCAAACCTATGAATGGTATCCATGATGTGAACTGTCCTCTTCAGGATCCTCTTAAAAAATGGATGACATATTATATTTATAAATGCAGGTTTGCAATGACTTCATAGGAGGATTACTCCTAGAGATAAAGCACTGCGGTTAATAGATCTCTCCTCTTCAAGTCTTTTCTCATGGGTACTTTTAGTACCTTTCTTAAAGGAAAACAGTCTGGCAAATGTTATCATGAAAGACAACTGATTCCTGGAAGACAAGTAAAAGACCTCAGAACATTTTTAAAACAAAAGGAGTGTTGGGATTTTCAAGCTGGTCTCATGATTTTTCAAAGCCTGGCTTGTGGTTGTGTAATGCCTGTGGTCACCCATACTGTACAGAGAATACACTTGACAAAAGTAATTTCGGAAACGTATTGCTGGAGTCCTTCCTATCTCTACAGCATGAGGAACCAAACTCGCACAGCTGTGGGAATCAAAGTTTAAGGCAAAGTCCAGAAGAACATCAGTAAATGCAGCCTCACCTCCAACTCTTAGGAGCCCTGTGTTTCCATCAAAGCAGCCAATGCACCTCAGAAAGGTCACTTGAGATTTAACAAAACTGGAAATACAGCAAGAATCACTGCTTTCTGCTTGTGAGAGCAAGGGCCTTTACGGCACTGCTCATTTGTGCAGTGCAGGCAGAAGCTGCTGACCTGAGAATTTTGTTCCTAGCACAGAGTGCTTCAGCAGTTAGACGAGAGGGGTGAGAGGACAGCATGTAATAAAACTGCTGTAGAGAAAAAATTGAGCTGATGAAACACTTCCTGTTTCACTTTCTGGAGGTGGAAGGACCATCTCCCACTGCCTGCTTTTTTCCTTGTGATATTAAAAAAAGGGGGGGGCTTCCTGAGCACTCTGGAGATTAGTACAGTATTTAAACCCATTTAATTACTGTGATGAATTACACGCCTGCCATTGATGTCCTTGTTCTTATTTGCCCCAAAGTACTAATAGGCTGTTCATTTTGCCTTTTAAAAGAACAAAGTTTGAAGCGTGTTTCTGTTTACTTACGTTAATCACTAATCACAAGAATCAAAATGAGCTGTACATGACTAATTGACCAGTTTGTTTCACTGTCCTCCGTGACAATGCTGATAAGCTTTTCTGACAGCATGCAAATCAAGCTGCTATCAGCAAGAGAGCCCTTCCCTGTAAAAAAGCAAGAGGAGCAGACAAGCTGCAGTTATTAGCTAGGAAAGATAGCAGCCGCTTGAGGACAAGGAGCTGCCTTTAGTTGGAAATAGCAGACCAGAGAGGGGGATGGGATTTAATGAGCTGTGAGGACAAGAGACCTGCAGTGTAATTTACTCCCAGAAGATCTCACTGAGCATTGAGGACAACCCTCACTCAGCAGTCCTTCCACCTTCATTGGAATTGAAGTTTAATTTGGTGTCAAAGGGCAGAGGAAAGACCTGCATTATCAAGCCTGGAAATCAATGAACTGTGTGAAGGAAAAGGTCACACCCCCACTTTTGCAGCCCAGAAGGTCTGAAGGAAAAGCTGAAGATACAAAACTGCTCAGCACTTACTCATCACTGCTGGGAGTGGGAGAGATGGATGTTTCACCCCAGAGGCTTGTCACTACCTTTCTTTCAATAAAAGAATCCCCATTTCTATGGAAGAGGGCAATGAAGGGTTCAGGAAGGGTTTTTCCTCCATACTAGTGGCCATCATTATAGTTTCTAAAGCCTAAGTGTTGTTGCAGAACTTTTTACCTGGTTTAACGCAAGTATCTAACAGACAGGTAAAGTGAGCACTTCCATCTGCAGTGGCCTTAAACGTTTCAAGACATCTTAGCTCAGTATATTTTCCTGGTGTTATTGGGCCATGTATTCACCCTGCTATACCCATAAATAAAAATTCTAGCTACTGTCAGATTCCCAATTGCTATATGGCAAGTTGAATAATTTTCTGTGCAGAATCCTGAGTAACAGCTAGCAACCTAAATTGATGTAGGTCACGAGTAGCATTCAGGTAGGAGCAAGACCAGCAGATAACAGGAAAGTGCTTCCCACTTTCAACTGCACGCAAGTTATCTGAACCCCAGGCTTTCCCCAGCACGGTGGAGCCCTCTCCCTGGGGAGGCATCGCACTGAGAACGGTGGAAACTCACCTCAACAAACTCCTCTGCAAGTTGGTTGCTTGCCTTTGCTGGGTAACACCATCCTTCTAGTGAAGCAACCTTTGCCCTTCCTCTTCCATTCTCTGTCAGGCACCCATCAGCTCCCATCCTGTGCTGTATCTGCTGCAGAGACCTTGGACACTGTCCTACCACCTGCTATTTTCTGAATAGAGTGTAGCATGTGTGGGGACACTATAGCATTATCACTACCACAGTGCTTGGAAACTAAAAAGGATTTTCATTCATCTTCAGAGTAAATGGAGTATCAACAGAAGGACAAACCCATGTAAAACAAGTAAGCACACTTACTGTCCCCAATACTTGGCCCCATAGGCAGGTAGCTATGACACTGTCTCTAGCCACGCAACTTAGGTAATGCCTGGTGTGGAGTTACTTCACAGATTACCTCACACGAGGTTGAGTGGTCAACACTCCAGTTTCCATACAAGTAAAAGGTGGCCTTGAAATCAATTAAGCTGTGAGCTCTCACTTCTTGTTTTGCTGACACAAAGAAACACTTGCTGGCAAAAAAAAAAAAAAAAATGTTTGGTTCATCCTGCAAATCAAGTAAGTGCTATTTCTGCATGTGTGCAGAGTGCAGAAAGTACAGCTTGTCATTTATTTCAAGGAATACCTTGTAATCTTTTTGGAGCACAAAGGTTTCCTGAAATGTCTTTACTTTTCAATTTCCAAGTCCTTTGACATGCCCAGGGAAAAGTGGCCATCCCAAAAAAGAAAGCTTGCCTCCATGTACAGAGATTTTGCTGAGCTGAAATTCACAGCCTCAGCAGACCATAGACTAGTTTGCAGGCTGCCTGCAGCTCGTCTTTCAACTTTGGCTGTACTTGCAGCTATTTACACTGGGACTCCATCTTCACTAGTCCAGTCCATTGGCCTTTCCCTTCACACTTGCATTACAGTTTCCACCATGCCAATCTTTTTCGAGCCACAACTGAGCTTACTTGGTCAGCAGTGAGCTTTAGCAGGCATTCTTCTTCCCTCTGCCAGATCATATGGATCCTCCGTGCAACAGAACTTGGGCCATGGCTGGTTTACACACCCAATGAAACTTTTACATCAGATGTCCAAATCACAGCCCAAAACTTTTCCTGCCCATCCGTCATAAAATACAGTAGATGCTGTGCTAATTTTAAGACCAAGCTGTATGCATCACCCCAGCAAGTTGTGCACCCCATGTATTTCTATAGTAGAGAGCTGAAGTAACTCTTACGTCAGCCTCCCCAATTACCCCAGCTCAGACCTGGATGGTTCCGTCTGATCCATTCACCATCTGATGAAACCGAGCTTTACTGTAAGACTCCAGCAGAGCAAGCCCACACCTTTTCAATTGCAGCTAATCACAGTTCATCAGCCAGACCCTTGAAGAAACAGTGGAAACCCATCTGAATTGCTTTCAGAATTAAGTCATTAGTTTCCATCCATCTGAGCAGTAAACTGGGAATTAGCCCCACAAAAAGCAATCTAATCCTGCTACAACTTCTACATAGTAAGAAAAAATCTTAGGAGCTCTTGACACTTGGTTGTAATGCATTTCACATTACTTCAGTGTAGATAAGGCCTTCATAATCACTTCATTGTAGACAAGCTAATGTTTTTTTAAAATGTTATTTCAACACTTCCATCCTTATTCAGATTAATTCTTCCAGTGACAAAAATGTAAAAGCTGAAAGATCAGCATCCATTCTCAAATCTTTGAACAATGATCATTTCACACTGGGAGCCATCAGCTTACAAAAAATCCCTGCTACTGCTTCAACTTCCTTGCAAAATCCTTCCTACAAATTTCACTACACTGAAGGGAATTTCAGTCTTGTATGAAATCTTTTGTGAATAAGCCACAGATCAATAACAGAAATACTCTCCAACCTCCAAACATATTTGTCCATCAGAAACGTGTCTTCATTTTTTTACAACAGATGTAGAAAAATAGTAACTTTCCAGTTCAATACACAGTCTGTGCCAGTAGGTTTCCATAAACTTACAGAATAAATTAATTTGGATACACGAAGAATTTAGCCAACAGCAACAAATCACATGGCTAAGTTTCAAAAGTGTCTATTTCACAAAATAACGGAAGTTTTAAAGATGTTTCTGTTTGACAGGTCTGTATAACTGCTCTTCTGTTGAATGTGGCTAAGGTGTGAATTAGAGTTAAAATTGTAATAAAAAGACATTTTCATTAACATTCATCCAAACTGCCTGTGTTACCACAAGTTTGCTTTGATGGTTTTCATTATCTTCTCTGTTTGCTTTCTTCACTCTTTAGACTAGCAAGATCTAATTCACAAGAATATTTCCAGAAAGGCTCATGAGTTAGTTCAGGTTATAAATGTTTGCAGAGTCATCTCCACAGCAGAGTTCTGGTTACAGAGGCAGGCAGTCCATCTGCAAAAATGGTACCATGTGCCTTCAGTGTCCAACACTGACTATGAACACAGAACAGCCTTGGCCAATTGCCTGTAGACAGCTAAATGAACCTGTATCAAACACTCACTGTGTGTTTTAGAGTATGAATTTTTTCAAAGTCTTTATACAGATATTTTGCAAGCAGAAAAATCGGTGAAATTCAAATGAAGGGGAAAAGAACATTTTAGGCCACCATGGGTGGACTAAGAGCATGTGGGTGGCCAGCTGCAGTGGCAGAGGATGGTACAGCACATCTCAGTTACATCCTATCATCTGCCCATGCCCACACTATTTGCTGGAAATATTGCATTCATTATCGATCCATTTAGTCTGTAAAAACTCAAGCCAGAGCTTCCTTTAGTTTTGAATTTTTCTACAGTGAAATTTGATCTTCTGGGGTGCTGAATTGGTCCTGCAAAATGTTCAATGGACCAAAGCCCTCCAAGCCTCGCAGGACAGAGAAGACTACTGTTTTGCTCCACTCCCAAGAGGATCTTGCACTAGGGAAAACTGATTTGAATGACAAGGCAAAACTCTGCTGGGGACAGGAACAGAAGCTTCTGCAACCAAGTATTAATCTTAGCTTGAAGCTAAAGGCAGAAGCACAGCCAAAATAGCCTCTGTCCTCAGAGGGGAAGGCTAACATCCCCACTATGCTCCAGCCAGCCCAGCCAGCTACCACAGCACCCTCATGGGCCCTCTGGGTCCTTTCTTTGCCCCTGTGTCTTTTCTCAGGACACAGTATTTCTTATAAGCAAGTGTTTGGTATATCCACAGAGAAAGGAGGCACATACAAGTGTTACTGATGCAATATGTTCCTCCACAGAAAGTAGGGCATAAGGACCCCACAATTCTACTGGTGGATGAGCGCTGCCTGCTGAGTCTCCCTGTTACCCTGAGAAAGTGAGAAGAGTTAAGGCAAGATGTAATATCAGCCATGTGAAGAGGCACCACCTGTGCTGGGGAAGTTCCCAGCTGGAGAAATCTGACCTCTGGCAGGAGGGAGCTAGAAGCTGCCTGGAGTGGGGATAGTAGTTCTTGACATCACAAATGCATTTCCTTGCGTTTTTCCCAACATACAAATAGTTTGCATAGAAATTGCTGATGTCAAAGCTGGTCAAAGCCAAGTGAATCCCTGTTCGTGGAGTATAAACCTTCTGGAGTGCTATAAAACAAATAAGACTCTGCTGTTTGCAAAGATCAGCTACAGAACCTGGTCAGCTACAGCACCCATCAGTCCCACAACCTAAGCCCTGTATGAAAAAGAGCACTGGCTGCACAGCATCAGTCTTCAGTCATCAGCATTGTTATGCCGAGATAAAAGGTCTAGTGCTAATTGTCCTGTAGTTGACGAAACTATGTACTTCCTAGAAGGGTGGATTTCTCCGTTCATAGACAAGTATCTAACCACTAACAAGGAGCAAGTAGTTCATTGCTTATAAGGACCAACAATTAATGGAAGAGGTAATGCCTTGAGAAACTTATGTCTGGAGAAGGAAACCGGGGAGAAATCTCAGACTACACCATGGAAAGAGAAACCTGGAGGAAACTGTGTGAGCTAAATATTTTACAATAAATTACATACAGACACAACCCAAAACTTTGTCCCCCAGAGCCCACTACATTGACACTCTATTAAAATGCCTTCCACAGCCAAGTCAGATTCACCAATTCAAGGAACTTGTAGCAACAATTGAAAAACTGCAGCCTCCTGCTCCCTCCCACTAGCTCAGATAAAATTAGTAATGTAGGACCTGATACAAAGTCCACACAAGTCAGTCAGGGTCTTTCTATGCACTTCAGTGGATGAGTCCCTCAATAGCAAGCATGGCATGAAGTGGATTCTGTCCCTAGGATGAATGAAGGAGACAGTCAACCACTTCCACCCAAGCAGGTGCTGTGAAGAGAGGCACACCGAGCATCACAACAAGCACACTGTTACTCTGTTTATTCCCTGCATGGGAAAGAAGGCTCCACAGACATGCTACAAGCTGTGCGGTGAAACACCTACACAAAATCCTGCAGACTCAGGCTAAACACAGTTGCTGACTGAGAAATAACAGAATCCCAGACAACTTGAGACACATCTTCAGGGCCTACCACAGGGATGCACCATCAGTAAGACCTTTTGTTTATTTATGGACTTTCTTATCCTATCTGCTGAATGCCGTTTGAGACACACACACCACAAAGCAAGACAAACTAGTGCTGCGAGATCACTGGGAGCACTGCTGATGTCAGATATCTTTAGTTTCTTGTAATTTCCAGGCATCAGAAGTGGTGTGCAGCAGAGCTGGGGTGCAGGTTAGGAGACAGCATTATCTCTCTGTGGAGATAACCACTGCCTTTCTTGCATCGAGTCATATGCATCTATATGATGTAAATGCTGAACTGGTCAATAGCCTAAGGAAAATCAGCTCCTAGGTGTAAAATAGTTTCAGCACAGACCTTGTGGTATACACACTTTACAATGGAGCAGTCAGGATTAAGCACTGGCCTTAATAAACAAACAAGCTCCAAATTTATCTGTTTGTTCCATGTTGCAGATATTTCCATTTCAAGAAATGCTTTCATGGCTTCAAGGAAAACTGGTTTCTAAGTGAAAACATCTTTGTCAGTAATTATCACAGCCATCCCGAGAAGTTCTCAGAATCTGGAGTCATTAGTGTAACCGGGTAAAACAGGATAAGCCCTGGCCATAACAGAACTGTTAATGCATAAAGGATAAGACTTAGTTTTGTTATCTGAAGACTATGGTACTTACTATGGTTGGAAGTAGGTCAAGGGCCCTCAGGAAATAGCTATTTGGTTCTCACAGAGAAGTAATCTGATACTCACACATTTCCAGCTTTATTAAAACTTCAGTATGAAGCAAAGTCCAGGATATCAGCTTAGTTTCTTGTTACATTGAATGGACAAGGGGTGATGTTTGAAAGGAAAGGGTTTATTATTTTTAATCAGACGCTCATGCAAATCACACTGTCACTGAATCACATGCAGAGCTGTTTAGTTTTCCAGCAGCCCACACAAGACCCATAATGGGAGGAAACAACAGAGCAGCTAGAGAGTTGATCTTGCAAGGTGGTATGCACTGCAAAGCCATGCAAGAGCTTAAGTGTGTGCTTAATTTAAAGGCCATGAGCAATCCTCACCATTATTTTTTCAATAGAAGCACTTGGTTACATGGTTGTCTGAGAATGGGATGAGACAGAGGATATAAAGAGAAACATCCCTGCATGCTAATAAGGAAGGTGACTACCATGGAAGGATTTTTATGGATAGCTGTGTGTCAGGCCATCAATTTTGCTTCTCCAGCTGGAACTGATGCAATCTAACAAGCACATGCTCTGTCCTGAGCCATGTTTTTATTATTATTAATCTTTACTTCTTCAATGTTTGCTTTTCTTTGAGAAGAGGCAATGAGGACCCAAAATGGGATGAGTGGAGTTAGAGGAATTATGTAACTGTGGTGTGTGTTTCATGAGAGGTTTGAAAACTAGGCCAAGTGAGCTCCCTGCCATAGATTTTTTCTTTACTTGCCAAGGGGAATAAAGTGATGCAGCCTCTATTCATCCACTTTCAAAAGAAGGCAAAACTCCCCACTTTACTTTCAGATTTGACACAAAATTCATGTGATGCTTATGGGAAAACAAATTCCTGCGAGACAAACAACATGAAGCATCTCCTAAAGATTTATTCAAATTTTAATTATTTCAGAACATAAACATTGTACTAAAACTTAGAAGGTCACAGGGGGAGCAGGTGAACAGAGTAAAGAGCCATTGCTTCAAGGGGCAGCGGTGGTAGAAATTCTCACTTTCTTATAGTGCTTTGCCAGCTTGCCTTGCCCCACTTGTCTTGCTCTGAATATCTTCTCTGATCCCTTTTGAGAAATCCAGAGTCCTGTTCTTTGGCCATTCAGGCTCCGATACGCTAGTTGAAGGCTGCCATGAGGATGCTACAAGACATTTATAGTTGAGGTCTTGTATCTCATCTCACCCATTCAAACTGGGCCCCCTGTCCCCTCCAGAGGATGAAGGTCTCCATGGATGGCAGATGGAGTAAGCCAGTGGGGACTGCAAGGCCAAGTAGCTCTAATGTAGCACATCCTAAACATAAACTGATCTGCACATTTTCTGCACAGCCCCAGCAACTAACTCAAACCAAAAGTGAGGACAAGGGAGCATCCCCATAGCATATGGTGGGGAGTTGCTACCTGCCTTGCCCTAGGGATTTGCAAGTGCAGACCTCCTCACAGACACACTCAGGCTAATGACTGCACCGTGTCTCTGCAAGTGAGGAAAGCACATCCATTATTCAAGCCTAGCTCATTAAGTATGATTATTCCCATTGTACAGCCCCATTACGGAAGATTCTCATGTTGAATCAGAGGGATGTGCCAACACCAGAGAGGGTATTAGTGCCAGAGTACAGGCATAGAGTTCCTGGCTCCCACCCTGTCCCTTGACTGCACCTCTTTTTTGTGCGAGGGCTGTTTTTTGTCAAGTGATATCTGAGGGGAAAATGAGAAACAACAAAAAACCCAACAGGTTTCAAAATAGCTTGCACTGCCTGTCAAAGCCTTGTACATGTCCCCAAGTACCAAGCCAAGAAACTCTCCTTAGCAGCTTTTGTTGGAAACAATTAACATTTCAACTTTATCTTTTCTCTTCTTTCAGACAGCTATGAAAAGATTGTCAAAAATAACAATACCAGCATTCATTGGGGCTGGCTCAGTCCTGCTCTGTCTGAGCTGTCGCCAGCACATGCCTCTGCTGGGAAAGGGCAGCCTGAAAAGTTTGAGGAATCTTTTTCCCTTAAGTTTGATACTCCTAATGTCAGGAGGAAAATACACCAGTGAGACGAAAGCAGGCCAGAGCAGGAACAGGAGCAATGGAGTTGCACAGTCAATGCACAGAGACTAGGAAACAACCTAAATGGCTCTCAAATGGCACATTAAGCCTGATTTCCAGCAATAATGCTTTTTCCCATATTAATACAAAATGCTTTCAGATAGGTGTCAGCTCTGTCTGCAGCTGGCATACTACAATACTCCCAGGGAATGTGGTGAATTGGTGAGGCTGTTGTTCTTCAGCTGGGGTCAAAAAGTATGAAAAGAAGAGGGGAGGTGCCTAGCTCATTACTTGACCTCATACAGCTCTTGAAATGTGTGAACAGGGAAACTGTATTCATTTCACTGGTCAGGAGCAGAGTCTCTTCATCCTTGTGATAGTACTAATCAGTAATTTCAACTGAGTTACACCAACAGGATGGGGAAGTCAGAGATTCTGCTTTGTCTTTATGTTCCTTAGATTATTTATGTCCTGAAGAAATGAACGGAGTGCACAATCTGTTGTTAACCCCTGGCTTAAAATTAGGCCCACAAAGTCAGTCACAACTGGAAGATAAGTATCAGATTCTCACTAGGCCAGTATTACTCAGGAATAAATTAAAGCACAAAAAACTGTGACACAACTCTTTTCTTAAGAGCCTGAAAATTTAAGTCTATAATAATTGCAGGCTATGGCTCTTAAAAAACTTACATGGTATTCAGAGTGCCACTGATGTCCAGATAAACAATTAGCAGTCTTTAGGGAGCTCTGTAAGTGCCTACTGCCATGTGGATTTGCAGTCACTTGTAAAATTAATGTCTATTTTGCCTGCTGAAGTAGGACTTATACTTGGTTTGCATGCATGAAAATGCTGATTCTCAAAGCCAGCCTTTGTTCTGTTTGGCTTAGCTATGGTGATGGGTGTCAGGCTCATCTCCATAAGACCAGGTCCCCACCACTGTAGATTGTCAGACACAGCATCCCTTTGTGCTTGTGAATCCAGTGTCATGTCCATTGTGTTGTGACTGCCTGGTGTAGACTATCATCATTTCAGGGGGACACTTAGCAACTGCAACACCCTGCAATGAGTGACAATGCTCTTAGTTACTGTATCTGGAAAGTGTGCTTCTGCAAGTGTCTAATTTCTGTAGTCCCCATCATTGCAATAGTTTGGCATGGTCTTACAATGGGAAAGAAATTGACGCAAATTCTGAGCTCTGGGGTCCAATGACCTACCAAATGGAACAAATGACAAAACTGCGACTTTCGTCTAAGACCATGCTGCCATCAATCCACAAGAATTCAGATTTGGGGACAGGGTGAAAATATCCAGCAGGCAAGAGGATATGAGAAAAAGATCCCTGTCTCTAACAGTGGGACATCAGTAAACTGTGCATCTCATCACCCACTAGTTTAATCAAAGTTTATATGGTGGTTGCTACTGCAGGCACATGTTCTTCACAGATACAGAGATTTTGGTGCTTTTACCTGAAAATCAGTATTTTGAAAAATGGGTTAAACCAGCAGTTCTAAAACATGTAGACTGAACACAAACACTTGCAGCAGAACCGGCCACAAGAACAGCAGAGGCACCAGTTTCATCAGCACTCAGCTAAGTCACTCTGATTAGCAACTTCCTCTGCAATACAACGAGCTGCTCTGGAAAGCAAAGAGGAAGCCAGTACAGAAACTTGGATTATGGTATGAGATGCACATAGTAGCCTATGCCACTCAGGAGGGTGGCAGAGAGTTGTGCCAGAGCTGCAGATGCTCAGTGGACTTCCCTAGAGGAGGCAGCAATATTACTGCTACTGTCAAAGTGACGAGATCATGAAAAAGTTCAGAAGTGTCGCCCTTGAGAGTAATGGCTAAAACCTTTGGGCTGGATACATGCATTAAATGAGAGTCTGAGAGCAGCTGTGGATGCAGCAAGATCCCCAGGCTGTGATTTATTCTGGTGACTGGCAATGTGCATTGGAATAAGAACAGTTATATTATATGAAGACCTGTGAGTATACACGCTTATGGCTGCTTGGATCGAAGCAAACAGGTTAGCTTCACTCCTTTGGGAAAAAAAAGAATGCAACCAACTTATAGCAGGCAAAGACATTAGCATGCAGATAGATTTTAGTGCAGCAAGACATCTACTGAAAGGTATTAAATAATGTTGAACACAGTAGAGTTATGCAGAGCTCCCATTTATTTTACTGAACTAAAAGGACTTATTTGAAGTACTGCCTATTAGCTGAAATAGAATAATAAGCTACATATCAAGAAAAAGAAATGCTAAGCTTTGTTAAAAACAATTACAATGGCAAATTTTATGGCAAGTGACATTGATAAGGAAACTTACTGAATGGTAGTATGGGTAGTCATAATATTATCAAAAGCCTGGTACCAGTAAGCCAATAAAGAATTTGTGTCCCAATTTCATAAAGGTTTAAATAAATAGCTGGGATCTTGGTTTGGCAGTCAAATCAAAAGAAGAAGTTACAGATCAGTCCAGGTGGAATTTAAATGTTTTAAGGTTTAGTTCAATGAATAAAAAATAAAACAACAAAACAGATCCTATTCAAGGCATCTAGCAAAAAGCAATGAAAATGAAGGAGTAGTCTTAGGCCTCATCTACTAAACCAGTGAGGTGGAATAAGTCTATCTAATTAATCAATAACCCAGAGGGCAGGGAATTCACTTCTGGCTATTCCCTGAATAATGTTTTATACGGTATTCAGGAGGGAAGGTGACATGATATATATATATATATATGGAATTGCTCTCAATTTATCCTACTGGTGTTCCACTTTGCTATAAAATACTTAAATACTCAGAAACCAAAGGGAAAGATATGAAGTTCCATGTTAATTTCAAGTAACATTTTCTATAGAGTGAAAAAACTTGCACAGAGGAGACTGGAAGTGAAACAGAAGTTTGAAGAAAGACCCTGCATCCAGGGGTGAGGGCACCCTTTTAAATGTGACGGAACATGAAGATTTGAATTCCAGGTTCCCATACCACAGACAAGAATGCTGACTGCTATCTGTTGAATAGAAAGAGGGATCAAAACCTCCCCTACTTCATGAGTGCAGCCAGGAAAAAAAGTTCAGCCTGAAAAATTTAACTCGAATCCATAAATAGAGTTTCCCATGAAGCTAACAGATTTGCACCGGCACAAAACTGATTAGTCACACTGGTAAATGAGGCCTTCCATATACTAAAGAGATTTTACAGCTGAGGTTGACATGCTCTTGGAGCCACGCTGTTTCTCCATTCTCTCCTGATTGAATCTCCTAGGTTATACAGTGTGAAGATTTGCCCTTCCTCTATTCTGTCTGACATTCACTGACTCTCTAGTTCAACAGTAAATACTTGGTCACCTCTGAGGACTGGACTATCAGTCTGGAAGCACAATTATACAAACTCTCATACTTTATTGTGGAGGAGAAAATAACCACAGGATGTAGCTCAGTGATCCTTCTCTTGGGACAGGCTGCAATGTAGGATTAACTAAATAAAACAGTGACACGAAGGTATTTGTCAGTACTAGCATACAAAAGGCTAACAAATAAGCATATTAAACACATCATTTTTCCTCACATTGAAAAAAAAATTTGGAGGGATGCAAAGATTCCTTTCCACAGTACATATCTTGATTAGTCAAAGGATTAATACATACTAACTCTATTTTTACAGTATGGACACCACTTGATAGCCAGATGGCAGCTGAATTCCTTGGAAAATTGGGCCCTCACTGATTTTGTTTAGCTTTTATGACTGTGTTCAAACTCAGAGGAGGTTCAGACATTGGGTAAAATCACAAGATTTTGAATAGCATCACCCTCAGTATAGTGAAGTAGAAGGGGTGCTCCAGCCTGCATCTGAGGTGAAGCCTGTTACGAGAGTACTCTTATCTCCTCTCCAAGCTACAGTCAATTCACTGATTAATTTGTGATCTCATTAAATCACAAGTGTGGATCTGAAACATCTTCCTCATTCTTTTCCTGCTGTCTCTGGCAAGAAGCACCATTTCCTGCAATATGAGCAGGACAGAAACACAAAGACTATCCACATCATGCCCCGTGTAAACCTGTATATCATCAGCATGTGCTTGGGACTTCCAAAGTTAAGAGACACCCTCCTTTTACTCTTTTCTTCCTTTAACTTCTTCAGTCACTATTTTAACCTATTTACACTCTTGGCCTCCACAGATCCCTGTAAAAACCAATTCCATAATGTAATTATGTGTGGTGTGAAAAAGTACTTCTTTTGTTTGCTATAAACCACTTGCACAAAAGTTATTTTTCTCTTCAGCAGTACTTCATGTGTTCAGCATGGGATTTCATCTGTCACTTTACTGTCTGGTTACTCAGATACCTCAGATCCTTCGACGGCTCTTTACAATAAAATTCCTTTTCAGCTAATCTGAACACTTTTGTATTACCTTCTAATTTTGTCACCTCAGTGTTTGCCCTCCTTTCAGATCATATGAGCATAGTGAATAGCACAGATCTCATCATGGACCCTGTAGAATTCCTTTGTGACTTCCATTTCCATTGGGAAAAATAGCCTTTTTTCCGCCTGTATTTTGATCAATCATTTAATCCTGAAAGGACCCTTTGGTTTGGGGTTTGGTTTTTTTTCTGCCATGGCAGTTTAGGAACATTGAGCTTTTAAGAATTCACTTGTTTTTGAAATTCCATGTATTCAATATTATGGGCTTACTGACTCCAAAGAACCCTAATGGCGTGCAAAGCATGCCTTTCCTTTGTAAAAGTGATACTGACTCTTCTTATATATTCCATGTCCTCCTAATTATATTCTTCATTATACTATCTACTTTGTTCAGAATTCAAGTCAGGTTTACTTACTTACTGACAATTATGGTTGCCTAGATTCTCCCTGGTAACCCTATTTAAAAGTTAGTGCTGTATTCAGTTAGTCTCTGATCATCTGACACAAAGCTAGTGTAAGGTTACAGGCTCCAGGTAGTATAAAAATTCCATATCCAAGCACTTACAAAATGCAATACAATACAGTCTTTTCCTGGTGGTTTGCCAGTCTTGACCTTTTTGTTTTATTATCTAATTTGCATTGTTTATCACCTCTAATGTCACAGTCAGGATCAAGCTGAAGAGACTCAGGCTTTCCAATACAAAATCTACAAGTTCAGCCACTGGTGTTGCGCTAGACAGGAGTGGTGAAAACACACACTTCGAATGTAACTTTAGGACACTCACTTAAAGACTCTGTTCATGAGTTTCCTACTTATTAAAGGGAATAATAATAGTTCCTTGTTCACACTCCTGGTCATCTTAGATCATCCAGCATGGAGGTGTCTGCAAAAATGCTTTGCACACAATGAGGTTCTACCCTTGGTGAGGGTATCTCAGCCATTCGGTAACACCAGACATAAATAATTCCAGTAAAGCAACACTGTTACTTCAGCCAAAGGTGACCCAGCATCCCTTTTTGGCTGGAACAGGCCAGGACTATTGGGACTGTCCTGATCTCCTGTCAAAAGTCTTTTTTGGATGTTATTTCATCCTGGATTTTTGCCTGGCGGGATTTTTTCCTGTCTCCATCCCAAGCCAGGGCTCTGGAAAAAGGCCTAAAGCAATTACACTGAAATCTTTTCATCCTGTTCACAGCCCAGTCTGCAGTTAGCAAAAAGGTTGCATCTATTGGGAAAGTTTGGCTTTACTGGGGAATTTAGGGACCTGCCACCTTTGGCTCAGGAAGAAGCCTCTAAGCGAGGCAGAAGGTCTCTCACAGGGCACCAATACCCACTACAGTCCACACAACACTACCTCCCAGTTTTCTCTTTACACAAAGCTGGTGACTATAAAGGAGCCCAAATTCTTTCCTTGAGCATTGTTTGCAGGGAGAGTTTACTGTAACAGCAGTGTGCTCCCTGTGCATTGCGCATACACACCCAGGGCTTGCTGCCTGGATGCCCGTGACAGCAGTGCTCATAACACTGGCATCCTATGGGTGCAGTAACTCCAAGTGGGAACAATATACATTACTTATTGCCTGTGCATAAAACAGCCTGCATTTGTTAAAGTTGGAGCATATTGAGCTAAAATTGCTCTTAAAAGCATATTGAAGAATAACTGTGCTTAGTCTTCTGAAACAGGATTACTTTAAAGACCTTTTGGTTTCAGCTGGAATCAGCAGGTCTGCTTAGAGAACGACAGCCTGCATGATGTAACAGAGCTGAACTCTTGAGTTGCCGACAGAGGCCTCCCAAAAGTTAAACCCAGAGGAAAATAGACTTCAGCCTGTGTTTACAAATGGGCAGGGAGTACACATGAATGTGCAAAGCATCAGCAAGCCATGCATCAAAAGGGTGGTACCTGAAAGCGTGGGAAATGTAGTTCCTACTGACCAAGGGTGTAAGTTCCCGCTGTTGGGACTAAATTACTTTCAAAAGTAGCATCATGTGTTTGCAGCCAGATTTTCCAAACTTCTACATGCATCTGTGGCCTAAAAAGTTTTTCACTTAATGAGGTGCCTATTTCCATAAAAATACAGGCGCTGCAGAAACGCAAAACAAGAAGGTCATTAGGCTGGATAAGAGCATGCCTGTTGCTTCAACACATACATCAACAGAGCCTGAAGGGACATTGCAGGGCTGCCACCGGTGAACTGGCTGCAGGGAAACTAAAAGAATTAGCAGGGCAGCCTCAGCACGCTGCAGTACATGTTTTCATTACAACACCACCAGCAGCATTCACGCTTACTGAAACAGCTGGATCAGAAGGGCGGTGGCAAGAAGCTCAAGAAGCTGAGACATGTCTGTGATACACAAGTACAGGTCACTGCGAATGAGAAGCTGGCCAAACACGTGTCTACCTGGCAGGTCCTTGCAACCTCCAAATCTCAGGTGCATTTTCACAAACTGCTTCAGTTACCTGCATTAACCTTAAGGGGAGAAAAGGAAGAGGAGAAAATCCACAGAGCAGTTAGAGAAAATAACCAAATGCACGTCAGCCTGAACTCTGGGCCTTTCCTGTATCCAGTGGGTCAATAGTTTTTTCCCCAGCACACTGGTTGTTTTGCTGCTAGCAGGAATGCAGCGAAAAGAGTAACTGTTTTCTGTGCTGAGGAAACCCAGAGGCCAGGAATACCCAGGCGATTAATGCTGTGCTGGGATTGCTGTTTACTAGACATGGTAGGAAAGCAATTTAAGGAATTTCCAAGTGATATAAACAGGCAGGGCCAGATCCAGGCCCTTCTCAGGGCAAGATCCAACACTAGTGACACAGGCTCTGACTGGCTGCATAGGGAATCGGCCCCTTTTTCTCCATCACCTAAATCATGAACACCACCAAATTCTGTCATATTTCGCAGGGTGATGTGAGAATGTGAGAACAGAGTAAGACCGTGTGTGTTTGAGATTCCTAAACAAATCTGTGCTCTTTTGTGGCAAGTGAAAACTAGCAAGGGGTGGTCCTCCTTCCCACAATATAAATCCAGAATAAAGTGGAACTATGTTTATTTTCTTACATCTGAGATTCATTCTGGAGGCACGAAGAGCGCTATAGCTATCTTTGTCTTTCTAAAAACCATCAGCTCTGCCCACATACTGAGGCAACATTCATTGGGACAATTTTCTGCCAAGCAACATAGAATTTTTATGGCCCAGACATAAGTGCAAGTTCTAAAGCAGAGGCACATGGATAGTGCTGTAACTATGGCTATTTATTAACAGTCTTGAGAGCTGAAACATGCAATTTTTAAAGCGCTTTAATGCCTAGGGGGAAAAAAAGGTCTCAACATAGCAATTCCTCTTTTAACTAACAATTTTCTTACTTTATGTACTTCCTTGCTTCCACTATATACCCCACAATAGCTCGCTGCTTAATCCAGCCTCTCCTTGTGCTCTCCTTGGTCTCTGTCCCTTCTTTAACGCCTGTCATTTCACTTTCTCTTCCCAGCAGACCTCCAAGGTATACTATAAAAGCAGCAGACTGTGGACATCCTCCAGACGGGCTGTCAGCATGCATAGCAGAGGGAGAGACCCTGCCCTGCCATGCCTGGAGGGACGTTCTCAGTGATGGAAAGGTCCCAAGAGGCACTTTGCCTCCACAGCCTTGTGAAGCAGCTCTAGGGCTGGCCACTGAGCCCAACCTGGTGCCCCTGCTGCTTGTGACAAGCACCTTAATGGCACCTTCACGCCATGCAGGCAGATCTTTCGGTCATGCAGGAGTCCAACCATGAATAAGCACAGGGCAGCACCAGATGCAAACCCCTTGGGTTAGAGAACATGCTCTTCCCTTCCCCAAGGGCAGTAGGGAGGGAGGGAGAACAATGTGCTGATCATGAGGTTCAGGGTTTTCTTCAGGCTTTTATGAAATATCTGGCATTTTTCAAAAACCTCCTCGGGATCTCCCTTTCCTGCTGCTTGCCCACACAGATGTTCTCATGCGATTGTGTTTACTGTCACCCTCCCATTCCCAGAGCCCTGGAAGTACAGCACTGTGCAAGAATGCCTGAGCAGGCATCTGGCAGCATTGCAGCAATTCCTCAGCTTCCCAGACCCTCTGCTCCACAGAGAAAAACACCCTGCAGGGGATACAGACCCACTCTTCTGTTACCCTAGCTGACAGCAAGTTTATTCTGCACTCTGCGAACCTAATGCAAAGAGGAAGGAGGGTGAAAAGTATTTTGAGCCCATTGCTCACCTTTCCCTGTCGGAAATCAAGAATCACAGAAGTCAAGGAACTGACAACTGCTACTCCCACCTCATGCTGTGTGGCACAGTTTAGACCCCTCATTCCGGCAGCATTTAGTTACACACTGGCAAGCTCTTGCATGTCACCAAGGTCTTTCTCATCCTCTTTATAGCCCTATGGTTGCCTGTGTTATACGTGACAACAAACCGCAATTTTGCATGCCATATCAGCAACGTTTTGCTTTGCAAAGCCTTCTCTTGTTCTGTCTAACAAACTGTACTCCATTTCTACCCCTCAGGAAAGGCATTTTTCCCTTCTGCAGCAAGAGGATCTTCTTTTTAAAACCTCAGCTCTTATAGCAGCTCTCTACACTATGCCTGCACGTATTTAATTAAATCAGCACAGATAAGTTATTTTTTTACTTTCTGCAGAGAAATGTGACAAAAGGAATATATTGTTGGGAAAAGCAATAGTTGTTTTGTTTGAGTTTTTTTAAGAAAAAGTAAACACAAAACTATCCATGTTCAGGTGCAAGTCAGAAGTGCGTGGCTGGTTCTTCAACAACAGCATGCATTTTCTACAACCAAGTATACTTTTCTGTGAAATTTATTTTCAGCTGAGAACCAATTTCACTGATAGAAAGCCTTCTCCTTTTCTATAAAAGACCAGATTATGGATCAGACCTGAGCAATATTCTTATTTCAGTCTAGGATGGATCATTTTTGTTTAGTTTAAATTCCATTCCTTATTACCTTAAATTAAATCAATAAAGCCCATTTAAAATGAAATTAGGGTGTCATAAATTATATCAGTTCGAAGTAAATTGTTTCTGCTTCTCTCTTTTTTTTTAATTAAAACTGATGAACCCAAATACTTCAAAATTTTCATATACACAGGTTCTCAAATACATACACCCAAGTATGTGCACAAGATACTATTGGTCCACATTTGCATGTGCATATACAGATGCTTTTGCCTGGAAATAAGCACTTAAATTCCTACACTTCCTGCAAAGAGGTTTTTTACCCTGGGAGGTCAATTGGTTTGTGTGACAATGAATTCCTGTACCAAAGGTTATTTCTGTGGAAAAAGGGGCATTTCTGAGATTCTGAGACAATACTGGATCAGATACTATTGTCCAGGTAATATTTTGAAAGTTTTCATCATATTCTGTCTGTTTCTTCCCACCTTCTACACTAAAGCTTTGCATTGCCCTTAACTGAATTTGGAGACAAAGCAATAGTTTGTCTTTCTAGGAGTGCAAGATTTGTGCAGTTACGTCGCCTATGTGCTCTCCTAGATGAGTAACTTGCAAGCCCTGTGACCAGTTTCTGACAATACCTCTGACAATAGCAGAGCTCTCACAAATATTGAGTCTCTAAGTTTCATGAAAATAGGTGATTTGCTCTCCATATGGTACAGCTGTCCCATGACTGCAGTTTGCTTCCACTCTCATTACATTTGTTCACTTGCTTGCAACTGCTGTCTTGGGAAGGGGATGGTCAGGAAAAGGGAATTGGGGAGCACAAATTGAAGGCAGCGGGCTAGAAAGCAAAGGGTGCGGCTAGCAATCAAAAATGTGTACACACACTGCTCAGTCCATGGCTTCCATCCACCTTACATCTATAATCTCCCCTGACAGATCTGACATAGCACACAATGCAATCACTGGCACAGGAGGTACACAAACAGATGCAGCAATGTGTTAACAAAGGGACTGATGAAGGAACAACAGATGAAAAAACCCTCTTGCGTGTTGGCATTAAAAAATATTGCTCCCAGGAAACTTAGAGGCTTTATACAGCACAAACTTGGCTGGACACATGTAGTTCACTTTAACAGTTCAACTGGATCTAGATTCAGACACTTTTGTTTTATGCCACTCAGAACCAGACATTTACTGCAATCTTCCAGCTGTACAATTGAAGCCGTATTTTACTATCCCGTGTGATGATCTGCTGTCCCTGAATTGACATGCTGCACAAATACCCACTCTGCAAACATAGATGCTTTTTCATTGCTAAAATACAAGATTGTCTAGCTTTGTTGCTTCTGGAAAAGAGGCAAAATTAATACACAGATTTTTAAAAAACTGGAGGACATCACACTTGGTCCAGCCAAAACCATGGCCACTCATTGGGCCAGAACTAGAAGTAGATTTTACACGAATCACTTTTCTAAGTTTGCATCATTAAGTTTATTCCCCTTAAAATACACACACCAAAGTTGTGCTTGAAAAAAAGGTGATCTTAGGTGATTGGAGTAAAGTAAGTAAACAGTATTGTCCAGACTTGTATTGTTCTTTTTCTCTGTATTTCAATCCTGTTTTTAAGGCTGGTAGACTACTGACAGTCATAGTAGTCATAGCTCAGACATGAAAAATCATTGTGCCATGGACTCCTGACTCAAGGTGCAAAGAAACAGATCAAGAAATAATCTATCATCACACAAGCAAATCTCTGATTGCTTGGACTGCATTTAAATACACACCACCAGGGCTCTGGCTGCCTATCCCCTCACCCCATAGTCCCAAAGAAATTGTCTGGGTCCCTACTGTCCCAGAGTGCCCAAAGAGAAATACAGGTACCTAAAAAGAAACCACAGCTCACATATCAATCTTAGATCCAATCATTTCTATACTGTAGTCTTTTCATGGAGGTTCAAAACAGCCCTTGCAAGCACTTACAGTGGTGCAACTGACAGCACCTACATTTTAGATATTTCATTCTTGGTATTGTTTGAGAGAGAGAGGTGCATCCACAGATACCTTCCCATCTCCATTGCTGGTTTCTGAGCATCCTGCTGCTGCTAAAGCACTAAACGTTTTGGAAAATGCCAGGTGCACTCAGTTTCCTTTTACCTCAACAACATGCTCAGCATCTGGCAGCATGCAGCCCCAAAGCTCATTTCTGGCCAGCCTTGGCAAGTTTCCATCTAAACTTTGCAACCAGGGCCTAGGCACACGAGAAATTATTGTTCCTCTTTCGTTGGTATAAACTTCAGGTAAAATCTGAGCTGAGAAAAGGCCTTACAGCAGAATATATTTCTGACAGCTTATGGTTAAAAGAACTGAGAAGCACAATTTGAAATTGCTGCTTATGTAACAAGAGCCTGAGAACTGCACTAATATTTAATTGAGGGAAAAGTAACTGAAGGAGAATTGCTTGGAGACCTGCCAGAAGGATTTTAACAGCTGGAAGTTGAAACGTGATTAATTTTGACAGCAATAAATGCTCCGTGTTCATAAGTAATTATGTTTAGATTTCCGAGCTATTTGAATTCTTTTCTGTGTACTATTAACATTTTATTATCCAGATAGGAATTTGGATTATCTTTATTTAGAAAATTTATGAAAAAACACTTTTTCCCTAGCAGGTACTGACTTATCTTGGGAAAAGAAAAGTGAATGCAGCCTGGAATGAACATTCAGCAGAACTGGTCTCAGTGGAAAATGACCATACTTATACCATCTCTTGAGGGAAGACAAGGGACAACTGCCAGGACAAGCTCATGAAAAGAGAGAAACACAGGGTGAGAAGGCTCTAGCAGGCAGTAGCTCCAAGAGGCTGTGATCTGCCTGCTAGCCAGTTTGTTTTACAACTGCTACCAAAGCCATAATAGTTACAGAACATAGTGTCCTTTGAACAGATACAAGCATGACCCTGACTACATCAAAGGAGAAGGCAAGGGCAGTAAGGGTAAGCTAAAGTAATTTCTCAAGAGTACCACATAATCAAAACACCGGCATTGGTGTGGTCAAAGTGAAGTACATCATTGGCTGGACTTCATGGCTTTGTGCTGGAACTTGAAGATGCAATGGGAACAAGCTATGGGGAATGAGAGGTCTAAACAGGTAGGCTTGGGAGTTATCAGTTGAGGGCAGGGCATCCTCAACCTTGAAACGGCCTACAGACATTAGTGTGTGGAAGAAGTGGTATGGTCCAAGCCATACAGAACATTTAACCACAAAGCAAAGCCTTCCTGGGCACACTCTGCCTTAAGCACAGTCCAGGACAAACCTCCAGCCAGCCAGGAAGGGTAACTATCCCCATTAGTTGCAGATACGGAGATTAAGGCATTCAGCTCTCCAGTTGTAGATTACCATCCTCTGAAACTCACCTGCTTTGGGGTTGTGTGGTGGGATTTTGGTAGTGGGGAGGGGCTGCAGGGGTGGCTCCTGTGAGAAGCTGCTAGAAGCTTCCATGGCACCAAGTCAGACCTGCCTCTGGCCAAGGCCGACCCCATCAGCGACAGTGGCAGCGCCTCTGGGAGAACAGATTTAAGAAGGGAAACCTGCAGTGGAGAGGGGAGTGGGATGTGAGAGGAACGCCTCTGCAGACAGTGAGGTCAGTGAGGAAGGAGGGGACGAGATGCAACAGAGGAGGAGATGCCCCCACAGCCCATGGTGAGACAGCAGGCTGTCCCCCCCAGCCCATGGAGGGGAGCGGGGGAGCAGATGCCCACCTGCAGCCCGGGAAGGAGCCCACGACAGAGCAGGGGCATGTCCCCAAAGATGGCTGTGACTGCATAGGAAAGCCCATGCTGGAGCAGTCTGTGGCTGAAGATCAGCCCACAGAAAGGACCCATGCCAGAGAAGTTCGTGAAGAACTGCAGCCTGTGGAAAGGACCTATGCCAGAGAAGTTTGTGAAGGACTGTCTCCTGTGGGAGGCACCCCACACTGGAGCAGGGGAAGAGTGAGGAGTCCTCCCCCTGAGGAGGAAGGAGCAGCAGAGACAACATGTGATGAACTGACCCCAACCCCCATTCCATGTTTCCCTGCGCTGCTGAGGGGAGGAGGTAGAGAAAATCGGGAGTGGCGTTGAGCCGGGAAAGATGGAGGGGTGTGGGAAAGGTGTTTTAAGATTTGGCTTTACTTCTCATTATCCATGTTTTTATTTGATTGGTAACAAATTAAATTTATTTTGTTTTTTCACAAGTTGAGTTTGCTTTTTGCCCATGACCATAATTGGTGAGTGATCCCTCCCTGTCCTTGTCTGGACCCACAAGCTTGTCTTTATATTTTCTCCTCCTCATCCCACCTGGGGGAGGGAGGAGTGAGCAAGCAGCTTTGTGGTGCTTTGTTACCAGCTGGACTGAAACCACGACACCACCCTTGAAAAAAGACAAGGTACCGTTGATGTGCACAAGTGGAAGACATGACCAAAGGCAACTCTGACCCTTTAACTGTGTCTGGAAGAACTCGTCCAGGTGGCTGAAGATAAGAAAGCCCAGAGGAAACAGAGAAAACAACCTCACTTAGGAAAGAGCTTGGCTGGGAATTATTTTGTTGCAAGTGTTATGGTTATGACCATAAGAAAATTCTCCACAATTAACAGTGAGGGAAGGCCATTTGCTGCAACAGCCAGCTCTGAGGGACTGCTGGTTCTGTCACGCAAACCTCTGAGGAGCTCAAGATGTAACACCACCTTCTGAACATGCATGTATTGCCTATGCAAGACAAAAGCAGCAGGCTCAGTTTTGCAGTGGATTTCACAGGACACACCCTGTACTGATAAGGCAAACATCAGCCCTCATGTCTGCCATCAGTGAAGGCTCACCTCTCCTCCTGCGAGGCCAAACAGAGCAAGTCGTGGTGCAGCCCCCTGTTCAGGCTGGGGAGCACCAGCTCACAGAGCGGGAGGCACAAGATGCAATGCTGGCACAGCAAAGCATTGATAGGGACATAGCAGCCATTAGATGAACACGTACGTGATCTCTGTGTGGAGGGGGAGAATATTTCATCAACCCCTTCTCTCTCTGCTGCAGATCACCCAGCCCGTACAATGCTTAATAGAGGCTGATTTGTTGCAGTGTACTAGCATGGGAGATTCCCAGGTTCGTATATAATCTCCTGGCTTTCTTCCTCATTATAAGAGGCATTTAAAATATTTGCCGAGCCCTTGGCATAGCTTTTGAAACAAAGAACTGGTAAAACAAGGAGAAAAATGCAGTTGCAGGGGGGCAGCTACATTTAGGAGGTGGCACGTGGAAATTCTCTTGTGCTCCCTTTATCCAGACTTTTGATTGGTATTTACACTAGTCTCTTTTAAAGCCAGTGATTAACTTCGACTAGATATACAGCTTTCAGATGGCTTCACTCCAGGCAAATGAGTTAGCTCACAGGCTTTTTTGTAGACTAGGTTGTAACTTGGTGTGTTTCCTAGACCATTGATCCAAGAGGAGGATCATCACCATCTTTCCCCTACTACCTCATCCCAGGCTCAGACATAACCATACAAAGAAAGGAGGGCAAGGTGAAGAAGAGAAGGAAATGGCAGGTAAAGCATGGGATTTGTGGGGGCACACTTTATTTTCCAGGTGGGTCTGTTGAAATCAGGCACAGATCTAACACTGCCTATCATTGGGTTTTTCCTTCATGGGAAAAATTACATGGCCCCTGCTAGCTGTTAGAGACCTTTCACAGCAGCTGGAAGTGAAAACAAGAGCATCAGGCCCAAATGTGGAAAGCCCAGCTCCAATGACCTCTGCGCTGAACCAGAAGGCTTGCTGGGTGAACCTCCAGACTGTTCAAGTGTCAAAATTAATCTTTACTCAAATGAGGCATCTGAGAAGCTGCCAAGAAGGAATGGACATTTCCTTCTCTGTAACCTCCCAGGGTTTTATTTCAGGAAGGGCTGAGCAGGGTCTTGGCATTTATCCCCAGGAAGCATCATACTTATCCAGTCCCTTCCTACTTACCACATTGCTGATGTTAAGTAGCTTCAACAGCAAAATAAAGCAGTATGACTGCTATCACTTGTGTCACTTCCACTCAGCCATGCATTTAGCTGCTTGCTTTATATGCATGGAATATCTCATTTAATATTTCACTAAGTTACTTCAATCTTAGAAAAAGAGAGCTTCAGGAAGATGGTTAAAATAAGCATCATGTGATATTAAGTGTTTTTGATGTTTAACATCATGGCACGTATAACAGCACTGTGCAAATTGGATTAGATTCAGAAACAGTCTTCTTTAGACTGGACTAGCGCATGTTTATCAAGCCTCCCTCTAGTCAGTGTAAACCAGAAAATTCCTTCCAAAATGGCTTACTTCCACCCCGTTTTGCTCATTCTATCATCAGCCTTTTCCATCAGATGACAGAGCAGAGGGAGAACAGTTAAAGGGAGGAATGATTCATAAGAAGAATGAACAACTGTTAAACTGGAAAACCCTGTCAAACTCTCTGGCCGAAGACCCCCTTTTAAAAACCTTCTTTTCCCTGTGTATTTAGGGGATCACAGCCACAAAGAGGGCATTACTGTGAAAGAGGGAAGATCCTGGGTCTCCTACTTGGGGAAAATGGATTGGGGAATTATTTAGGCGTGCCCCAGTTTGCCCAAATAAGTGCAACAATTTACCATTTCTCCAGTATCAAACTTGAAGGATTCTTAAACATGACACAGTAAGAAAACAGAATCGCAGTCCTGACATTTTTGGTTTGCATTGATAAAACATACAAAACATGCACCTCATCTCTAGCAACATTTCCTCTCTTCCTCCTTATTACACTGAGTTTTGTTATTGTAACCCTTGGCTATCAGCAAACTACTTTGAGAGCCACTGCAAAATGCAGCTGTAGATTTGCCCTGCAGAAAGTGCAGAAAGGCATGATTTGTTATCACATTGCATGGAATTGCACCACTTTCCTGACTGGCTCTTAGTCATCTAAGATGCTATCCTACTGCTAGCTAGTTGGAAAGCTATCTCAAATACTAGTTGTAGTAAGTGGGAATTTTGACATGGCCTTCAACAGGACCAAAATCTCAGGTAAGCTGCAAACATAGATGCTGCAGCAAGTTCAATATTTGTTCTTCTCACTTGAGAATTGAGAACATTTAAAGTCTGATAAGAGCAAAAGATCTTTGATGTGTCACACCTTTAACAAGACCCATGTACCTGAAAAACCTGTGGTCAGTTTGGCACTTGTTCCTGCCCCCCTGCCTCTACAGAGGCAGCGAGACAGCATCCATTCACGCGAGATTAATGGCCATGAGCATTTGTGGTGAACCCCAATAATCTGTAAAATAGGCTATCATTGGGGAGTCCTCCATCTTCTTTCTAATGTTGTCTCTCAGGATACAGCAGTGTCTCCAGTATCTCATGCTCTGCAACCCTGTTCCATCTTTATTACTGCAGAGATGTTTTGGGTTTCTCCATGGAGGCAGTTAATAAAATTTATTGTTAGCTACAAACTCTGCAAATCCAGTCCCTGGAAGATAAGCCAATGCAATATGCTGGCTTCAAAGCTGGCAGGATCAAACTGAGCAGGATCATTTGGTGGGATTTTTGCCCATAAGGGAGCTGAATGCCAGGTCACGCAGGGTTACCAAAGGCAAGTTATTTATTTTGTATTGCAAAGCAAGGGTGACTTTGACTGAGATCCTGTCCTGATTTCAGCTGGGATAGAGTTAATTTTCTTCCTAGTTCCTGGAACAGTGCTGTGTTTTGGATTCAGGATGAGAATAATATTGATAATACACTGATGTTTTAGTTGTTGCTAAGCAGTGTTTACACTAAGTCAAAGCCTTTTCCGCTTCTCACACATACCCCACCAGCGAGGAAGCTGGGGGGCACAAGAAGTTGGGAGGAGACACAGCCAGGACAGTTGACCCAAACTGGCCAAAGGGATATTGCATACCATATATCATCATGCTCAGTATATAAACTAGGGGAAAGCTGTCTGGGGACTGCTGCTCAGGAAGTGGCTGAGCATCGGTCAGCGGGTGGTGAGTAATTGCATTGTGCATCACTTGTTTTGTATATTCTAGTTCTACTACTATTATTATTATTATTATTATTATTATACGTTCCTTTTCTGTCCTACTAAATTGTCTTTATTTCAACCCATGAAGTGGGGGGGGGGGGGGGATGTCTTAGCACCGGCCAC
>NW_010973285.1:2972638-3081676 GCF_000737465.1 Haliaeetus leucocephalus
CAATTCTCTCCCTGATCCCACCGGGTGGGGGGAGTGAGCAAGCCGCTGTGCGGTGGTTAGCTGTCTGCTGGGTTAAACCACGACAGATCCCCTTTAGTCTTTGGATCTCCCAAGGTGAGGATGGGGTTAAAAGAAAGGATTTCCTAAATCCGACTCTGTTCCAAAAAGGTTAGGGATAAAACTAGCAGCAATTATGTACTGTTATTAAAATAGCACCTAGAGGTGCAGGCCAAGAACCTCACTAAATACACAGAGATGATTCCTGCACCAAGGAATTTTCAGTATGAATAGACAAGACAAAGGCAGTACTGTTATTCTCATTTTGCAGACACTGAACCAAGACACAGAGGCTAAGTCACCACAGCACAGAGATTAGGTCACTTGCCAAGGTCATATGAGGGATCTGTGCTACAGCCAGGACCCGAGTCTGTTGCATGACTCAATCATAGTCCTGTGCTTCATAAGAGCAGTCCCCTTACTCATCCTGAGTTTCCAGAGTTGTGTTGGTCCAGTTTTTATTTTCAGAACCAAAAGTCAAAGATACTTTATCTCAGAATCCCACTGCCCCCAATCCCCCTAGCAGAAAAGTTTGAATGCAGGAAGAACGTGTTTCTGTAAGACAAACCAAGTTATTCATGGGCCTGCATCTTGAAGAGCCTCTTATTCAGTCAGACCTATGTTGCCACCCTACCCACTGTTTATGCAAGCAAAATCCCAGCAACAGGCCATCTAATTTTTTGCTTGCTGTGTGAAAATGCCCATTTTTTACTACTTGCAAAAGAGTGGGAAGGAATCCTACCTAACCACAGCCTTGAGTACTGGGCCTGGTTAAAATTTTTTTAAGTTATTTATTCCACCATTTTCTAAAGATTATTTTAATGGATGTCTTACTTTAAACGAAAACCAAAACCAAAACCAAATCTTTATACTCAATACCTCCATTCCAAGGTTCAAAGTAATGAAGGGGAGATTTCAAAGAAAGAAATATCAGTATTTAATTCTCACTTACTTTCAAGGACATTAGACACTTGATGGCTCTTTGTGCCCCTATAAAACTTCAAATTTTCTGGGTCTTACTGCTGTACTTGGGCTATCAGGAATTACCGATAAGTCCTTCACTTCCAAAACTCAAACTGTGATATTTTATGTGCATGCTATAATAAGACATTTCTATTGTTCTGAAACAGATTGCTTCTCTCTTCTGGCTAATACTCTCTTCTCCCCTAAGCATTTTACAGGAAATGAATGGGGAAGAGAGAAATGTTGCTCTTCTTTCTGATGTAATTTCTGATGAGACTCTTTTGTCTTGTTGACATGTCAATTGTTACTATGAAGAGGGAAAAACAATTTATATAACCATATTTTGCAAACATTATTTCAGGCGAATCTTTGATCTCCCCTACCTCCTTCACCACTGTCTCTTTACTTAGAGATCAAACTTATTGGTTAGGTTATTTCCCATTAAAATTGATAGCTCTTTTCTGATTATTCAAGCTAGTAAGAGTAATAAAAAATTCCTGCTTTTCCTCTGGCACTCACCCATACCTATAGATAAAACTACACTACCCTCGTCAGGGATTGTGTGCCTCTAGTTCATGGAAACATTCCCTGAAAAACACTTGTTTCTGCCAGAGACTCTGCCCATTGAAAGCAAATGTGAGATTTCAATAGATTCTGATGATGTGGGAACCAAATCCCTTTTGCCCCTAGTTCTGAGCCCCAGTGCTAAATTCACCTCTTAAATTCTGTAGAAAGATGAAAATAGGAAGGAGGAAGTTATTTCTGGAAGTATCTTGTTGCTGTTACAGATATACTGGGTCAGATTCATGTCTCAAAAAAAAACCCCAAACCCATAATTAAGTAATCATGTATTTCTCATTATTTATCCTACAGTTCAGCCTGTGGACCAATGATTTCCAACATGACTGAGAAGAGTCTGCAAGGAAGTCCAACTTACAAGCAGGAAGGCCTAAGTCCAACTCACCAACATAATAATGGACATTCTGGCATCTTCAAAGATATCTCACAAAGAAACTGAGTGCACTTGTTTTCTCACTAGGTAATTCTGTCTTTACAGATAGCATCAAACTACTACACAACTAATGCTGCTTTTAAAAATACAGCGTTTCATCACTGATTCATATAGAAGCTCAATAAAAACAGAAGGGTTGTGTTCACTTTGAGGAATGCTAACAGAATACTCAGCTGTGAATTAGAATATCAGATAAGCTAGTCCATATTGACAAATTAATTATTTCTATCATCCATTGCTGTTTTTTTTTTTTAATCAAAAACTCATTAAGTCAGTGGGTGAGCTGTTCGGAGGAAGAATAATCAAAAGATAATCACAACAGATTTGAATAATTTTATCACAGCTTATCCACTTCAGGCTTCTCTAGTGATCTAAAGGATGAGATTTGAACTTCATTACGAACTGATTATAAATATAATTCAGATGGATGGGAAAGTGATTTGAAGAATTTTTAGCCTGGTAATGAGTTCCCTTTGAAGCTTGTGAGCTGGTTGTTGGACAAATGTGTAAACAATTATTGCTTGTCTACAAGGAACTGGGACATTGAAGAAGTTCTTGATTTTATTAATTAAATTAGTTTCTAAGCAGAGAGTGAAGAACACTGCCATATAACTTTCTCTTTTGTCTCATTAAGTATGCCTTCCACTTCTCTGACAGCTGAAAGTTTTTAAGGACACCATCACGGAGCTTGAGACGATGTCCATTTTTTTTTCAAGCTACAGCCTCTGGTCTAATAAAGGAGATGCTTTCCTCTTACATCCATTACATCATTTATATCTTAGATACTCAAAGCAACTTCATCACTATTCCTTTGAGAAGCTGCTCAGGCAGCATGTGCTGACCCAACTCTTTCACAGGGGCTGTGTGATCGCAGATCATATTGCCAGCATTATTCAGCCGCCTTAAAAGACACAAAAAACTAACCTGGTAGGTGGTGCATCACGATTGCTAGGAAGCAATGGCTACATATCATATGTGCAGTATCAGATTCATTACCATTACCACCTGCTCATCTCATTTACCTCGTACAGAAAGAGTTTTGCACGCACTACATGCTCCCAGGAGCAGGGACGGTGGTGCAAGTACATGTCTGTTCAGAATGACCCACAGCAGGCCCTGAGGAACTGCCTCTGTGCAATGACAAGTAGGCACCTTTATAGGCAATCCTCTCTGAGTCTATCCCAGGACCGTGCTTTGCATTACCGTTGCAAGACAGAAAGGTTTCTGTAATACATGCGCACACACTGACCTACCCCTCTTGGAGTACTCTCATCAAGGTCTGCAGGTAAGGACAAAGAACACCCCCAAACCTTTTTCAATAACCCAATTTCCCCTGCAGCTGGCATCTCAGTACCCCACAACCATGCTGTAGGAACTGCAAACCTTAGGACTGTTCTTGGACATGCTCCCTGTGCCAGAGCATACCATGCAGAGGTATGAGGCTAGCAGCCTTCTGCTCAGACCAGTGCAATGCAGGTTGGATTCAACCTAGTGGTCAGTACCTACAAGAAATGGGTCTGAACCTCCAAGCACCTCCAAACTTTGGTAGGGCCTGAGTGTGGAAAATTGCATGTTTCAGATAGCTATAGCTGTAAAGGCACCAATTCAGTAGCTGAGTTTAAAGACACATTCCAGTGTGTCAAGGAGGCTGTCTCAAAATGTTGTAACGCTACTCCCATGGTCATACACCTGGCAGAATAAGTGCTCCCTTCAATTAAAAATGTCTTTAGCTCTAGGAATGCTAAGATAAAAAAGAGGTACATAGTGCTCATTTGTATGCTGGTATCTACAATATTCAGCCTCCCAGATTGTCAAGCAGACACAAAGATAGGAGCAAACACAAAATATACCTATTAATAATAAATTGATTTTCCTCTACGTGCCTGAAAACATTTTCTCACTGAAGACACATTACCATTAGTACTTCACAGATGTAAAATCTAAAAGGACTGTGGAATTAAGCCTGCCCAGATAGCATGTTTGAGTACAACCATTCTTGTCCATGCTGAGGGCAACATCTTGTTAACACGTGTCTTAGCAGTTTTTAACATAATGCATTAGCTCATTACAGATAAGCCCTGCGCATAAGCAGTCTGGGTTATCTAAGTGAGAGAAAGAATAGTGCCTTTCAAAAGGGTGAACTGACAGAACAAGAAGTGGAAATTTAACTTCACCAAGCAGACCATCTCAGCAGCAGCTCCTATAACACAAGTCACAAAAACTTCAAATGCTTACTGGTTTTCCCTGATTTTCCCTCACCTTGCTGTTCCTAGGGGTAGCGGTGGCTCACACAAATTGCTTAGGCTTGGAATTGGGAACATACAAAGGAACCATTTCAAATCTTATTTATTTATTTAAGTTCTACCTTAAAAACATTTAGGGGCTTTTTTTTACCTCTAACAGTTCGCTTGAACAGGCCATTGCTAAAACCCTCTTAACTTCTAGCCTAAGCCCATTAAACCAGGACAATTAGGATTCATGAAATTCCGCATCCACAGAAATTAATAACAAAATTCCCACAGCCCTCAGTAGGACACATATTGCTCCTTCAGACTCGCAGTATATTAATATCAATTTGCCTAAGTGTTAAGCCAGAAAGAAACATTTGAAATAAGACTGCCCAATACTGCACCCAAAATGCGTTACAGAAATGTTAGTAGCATTTATATTTCTGAGTTTCTGCAGAGATGTACATCAAAGTCACAGTATTGGCAGCTTTATTGCTCACTTATGCTGGGAAGAGTTATTATTCATTGCTCCAAATTCCTCACTTTTAAAAGCACTATATACATTGTCAACATGTAAAATAATCAGTGCTTTCTAAAATATTTATTACCTCCTGTTACAAGAGAGAGCTATAAACAAAAAGGATGTTAGGGCAGCATTCTAAAGACATTAAAAATGGTGAATGCATCATTCTTTCTTGCAATTTTTAATTGTCGAACAAGAGGGACATGCTTTTGCAAAGGCAACATGCTTTTTTTGTGCTTAGAGCTGAGCATTTTGTACAATTCACAAGTCAACCAAATACAGCCTTGAGTCTATGGGATACTGAAAACTTTCACCCCTCTCCCACTACTTGCTGAGATCACTTACCATTTTACACGATCTTCTCTTTGTTTCAAAGAATTTGGTAACTTGTTGCCTCATCTCAGCGAGCAGCTTGCTCTATGTCCTTTTTATGGAGTGCTCTGTACCTTGAGATTGCTTGTGCATCATGCAAGGCAAAGGGAGATTGTTTCTCCAAACAGAATTGCCTAGATTTCTGGTGGCATTTATAATACTGCAACTTTAATCCTTTTAAAGAAGCCTGTACATTTTATTGCTCTGAAAACATACTGCAGAAACAGCCCTGACATCTGAAGTCCCTTATTTATAGCCATACTTGTACCTTTTGGCAGTCACAGAAGCAACACTGTGCAGCCCATGCTGATAGAAGTCCCCTGTTACTGAACCAGACCACTGCTGGGGTATGTCTGCAGAGTCAGGTAAGCAGCTGCGTGTAAGAATGCTCTCTGCCACCCACATCGGAAAGGCTGAAGTCCACCCAACCCTGCCTGTAACTGGAATGACAACGTGTGTTTGCCTGCCTGCATGCATGCAGACGCGCCTTTTATCTTGTCATGATACAGCCAACACTTGGCGGTTCTCCGAAGGTTTAGGTTTTGATGAGACACCCCCTAATGTGTCATGTTTGGTGAGAGGTAAGGAGAAGGTTTCTTGCTACTCTGGCACAGACATTTATTGATTCTGCTGACTGCAAAAGGAACCCAGGATGGCTAGCTGAGATGAAGACAACTATACTGTAGGCATCTAGAACTGGGCAAACTAAGACTCACTTTAGTTGACAGGTTTGAGTTTCGTACTTCAGAAAAAGAAAATTTCACACTGAACACCTTTCCACAGAGGAGAAAAATCTTTTAACTGGGTACTGCATTTGTTAATAGGAGCAGCACTCTAACAACCATTAACATGTGCATTTCAATCCTTAATTTTTAGCTGTGATTATTCACATTCCATTAGAGTTCATTTTAATTCTCACTACATATTCCATGCCTATGATTAAATTTATATGTAGAAAAACCTTTTGTCTTTGCTTCCTCTGTAAAACATTAAGAAATTAAAAAGCCCATATTTGTGCATTTCAGATTCTCTGCAAACAGGCCACAGATCTATGCAGATGAGAAAGAATTGCTTTCAATAGCAAGTGTCTGCCATAAAGAAATCTGAATACCACAACCCGTACCATTGCTTCTGTCAGTTAGTACCATGACTCTACACATATTAACGCAGTGTCTCCTCCAGAAACCCAGCTCTCTGAAGTCAGGTATTTACTGTTGCCTGATTCTCTAAAGTACCTCTGGTCCCACTGGCAACAGCGTAAAGTCAGATGAACAAGGATCAGGTCTTTAAACATAGTTCGGAGCCCAGCAGAGCAGATTGTGAGACTTTTAAACCCTGCCATAAACGTGTTCTGTTCATACTTCACCCATTGCTACCTAAACCAAGCTTAGCCTCCGGATCTTAGGCAGTGCCATCTCTTACAGTACTGCCGCATCACCTAAATGTTAAATTGGACAAGTGTAAGATTTAGCTATTTTTTTAAAAAGCAGATTTGAAAACTGTGTCCTGTCTGGTACTGGTCTGAAGGCTCTGAGCGAAAGTAGAAAGTCCCTAATGAAGTGGGCAGAATGAAGCAATCATTTCCCTTTCTGACTGGCTGCTGTCAGTGACAGCAGGGGAGAGCAGCCGGTGAGGCTCAGCACCTCTGGCAGCCACTGCGGGAAGCGGCTGGCTGGTCTGCAGCTACCACCATGCCGACGTTCGGCAGGTTGGAAAGGGGTCCCTAATTAATAGGCCTTGGCGTAGGTTCAGATGTTGTCATGCCTGTGACTTGATAGGTTTAGAGGAAATATATATCTGAAAGGAAGATCTGTCCAGAATGATTGAGTTATACTGCAGTTAAAAGCAGAACAGATGTATAAGCAGAAGTGATGGTGTCGCTGAGAATCAGTTACATATCCCACGGGAAAACCTTCCTTTGTTGGATAAGGACAATGTGCTACACTGCACACATTTCCTCCTATAAATGTAATCCATTTTTCCTGCTCTGAAAGCATGTGTGACAGCTGTTCTGCCCAGAAGCAAAATGACATTTTATATCAAAAGAATTATTGATTTTTCTTCTTAACTGATTTTGGTAAAGCATTAAAAGGAAAGGTTAATACACAATACAAATCTACAGAAATTGTCAGTCAGCCTTGGAAGTGGGAAGGTTTTGGCATTTTCTGCTAGCTCTTCACACCCTTCTGCATTTTCTGGTTCTGTCAGAAGAAAAAGCTTCACATCTGGCTCATCCAGAGAAAAGTTGGAAAAATCCTGAGAAAAGCCTGCTTAGGCAAAACTCACAGACAAAAGAGGTGTGGTTAGTTGATTTCAGACATGCATCTAGGACAGCAACGAGCTGCAAGAGGATGCAGGCAGCTGAGGTTGTAAGCCAGTGTCCTGGCTGCAGGACCAAAGGACTCCCAAGCACCCACTGGAGTGTGGTACCTTTGCTGCAGGACTTGAATGCCACTTAAAAGCAGGTGAGGATCAGTTCCACATGAAATCTGTGACCTGCTCCCTGCAGGACAGTGTCTTCTCCCGCCCCCCACCTCCTGAGGGATGGTAGTCCCAGGCCATCTGCCTGGAAATAATGGGCCTTCACTCTAATCCCCTTCTCTTTGGACACTGCTCCCTGAACTCGGGCAGCCCCTGTATCTCATCAGGGCTAACTTTATGTCTCTATGCTTACCATATGGTCTAGGATTACTCTGTCCAGCTGGTAGGATAAACCACACCACAGATAGGGCACAGGTGACTCTTAAAAGAAAGATGGTACCTCATTAGCTTCTCAGAGAATTCCTACATGCATGCTGTGGGTTCCTGCTACAAACTGCTGAAAGGCATGTCATCAGGGTATCTCAGCCATCAGCTTAATGCTCTACAGTTAAATTTTGAATGCTTGTGAAATGGTTCCCATGTCCTCTGGCAGAAAGTCAGCAAATGAACACTGTGAAGAAGTCAAATTTTCCTGCTTCCTTTGGAAAGAAGGCAAGACTGTTGAAAGCAGTTTGTGGGGTTTTTTAAAAAGGAGATGGCATTCACTGGACCAGGGAAAATTACTTGACAGCATTCATATGGATTGAGAGAGATCAAGTCCCCAATCCAGAATAACTGCATTTATACATAATGGAACACCTCTAGCAGGGGCTATAGCAAGAACAACACCACCAAATACATTATAGCCCTGTAATCAAGCCCCTTCTATGGGTTGTGGGAGAAGGAGGTTCAGGTGCCATGTGGACATGAGAAAAATTCATTTCTCTTACAGAGAACTTGCCTGTCAACAGAGGAATGTAACCTCACACAAAGTTTTGGTCTCAACAAAACATTTTTTGATTAAAAAAAAAATTTATAGGGAAATTCCCAAACAGTTCAATTTCTAATATTTATCTCCTGGGAATTCATTTACCAGGTGCAGTCATGCTTTAACCCCAGCCAGCAACGAAGCACCACACAGCTGCTCGCTCACTCCCACCCTAATGAGATGGGGGAGAGAATCAGAAGAGTAAAAGTGAGAAAACTTGTGGGTTGAGATGAAGACAATTTAAAAAGTAAAGCAAAAGCCATGCAATGTAAGCAAAGCAAAACAAGGAATTCATTCACTACTTCCCATCGACAGGCAGGTGTTCAGCCATCCCCAGGAAAGCAGGGCTCCATCACCTGCAACAGTAACTTGGGAAGACAAACACCATCGCTCCCAACGTTCCCCCCCTTCCTTCTTTTTCCCCCAGCTGTATATGCTGAGCCTGACATCATATGGTCTGGAATATCCCTTTGGTCAGTTGGGGTCAGCTGTCCCGGCTGTGTCCCCTCCCAACTTCTTGTGCCCCCCCAGCCTGCTCGCTGGTGGGGTGGGGTGAGAAGCAGAAAATGCCTTGACGCTGGGTAAGCACTGCTCAGCAGTTAACTAAAGCACCCCTGAATTATCAACGCTGTTTCCAGCACAAATCAAAAACGTAGCCCCACACTGGCTACTATGAAGAAAATTAACTCCATCCCAGTCAAAACCAGCACAGATGCCCACAAGAACTGGGAACATTTCCTTTTTGGCCAGCTCCTCTCACTTGTGCTGGCTGCAAGCCACACCGGTGAGACTCAGCTGCTGTTATCTAAGCTATGAAACACTTCAGAAAAAGAAAGAAAGAAAGATAGAATGATATCCCTATCATCAACAAGCCAAAGTTAGAAGTTTCAGCTGTTGGTATCAGCAGGGAAAATGTAATGATGTTTTCAAGACTTGCATTTATAGACTTTGTTTAGCTACAGTAGTCCTTACTGAAGGGTAGCTTTGCAGTAGGTATTATATTTATCACGATGACACTTCCCCATTTGGCAAGAAATACTGTTTTGTATGATAACGCACACATTTTATCTATTTATTGATCAAAAAAGAGATTCTTAATGCAAATAAGCAATGAAGAAATCCATTGGCTTTTCTAATCTGTTAGGTGAGCTTAAGCCCAGCAGCAAATGAAATATGCAGCTGAAAGACGTATGTGATGGAGCTTCAATTCAACCTTGAAAACTATGGAAGCTGTGACTGATTCATACTTTTCACTGGTATGCTCTGTCTCAACTGTAAAAATATTCCACCGAAACCTACTGGGAGATCTCTTTCTGGCAAACTGGCTGCTTTCCATTTAATCTTTAGTTGTAGTAGATTTTCTGTTTTAAGTTTTGTCATCAACAAATTCATTTTACATGAGAAACTTGCCTTTGTCATCATGAATGATGTGCAATGGTCTCCAAAACTCAATTCCCAGTTTACTGCAGAGATACTCCTTGCTCAGAATGTATTGCTGACCTCTGTGCAATTTCACAGATGCTACCAGTTTTGTTCTGAAATCAGTCATTGTCATCAACTCCAGATTAACAAAGATATTAAATCTAATGAACACAAAGAGTTCTTGGCAAACATTCGTTATGTAACATGATTAAATTCTGGATCATCAGTCCCATAAGTTCTTTCACCTGTTTTGTTGCTTTGGGTTTAGGTGAATTCATAAGAATTTCAGTCATTAAGAGCTTTGGTAAGCTTGATTTCTGTACTGAAATCAGAGGGGATTCTGTTACCCACCATATTACTGAAGCATTTCACACTTACACTTTTGCACATAGCATGTTGCACCAACCAGCCCTCCACACTTTGTCTTTTCTGTTTTAATTCAAATTGAAGAGGTATCCCATCTCACGCAGATAATCCTCTTGCAACCTCTCCCAGTGACTTTGGGGTAGTTTCTTTCTTGTCAGATATATTGCTGCTTTGCATTTTTGACACAATACCATTTATGGTCCTTCATAGTGAACATACCAAGGCCTTCTGCTGAATTTGAAGTTTTTAGGCCCACCCAGAAGGGGAAGATGCAGATCTAGGCAGTCAGAAGGATACTCCTTGACTCCCTGTCCTGAAATGACATTGCTTGTGTGAACATGTACAACTTCCCTGATCATTTTGGAGGGTGTTCACCACCTCTTTCTTTTTCCCTGTTTGTCTCAGTAGACATAACACTTCTGCTTTAAAACTAAATATAATCTAAAAGCTTGTATGATAGGACACACGGAAATTTATCAGTACCACATAAGTAAGAGCAGCACTGACAGTTGTAGACACAAAACTAATGTGATGGCATTCAGTTTTCATTCTAGCAACCCTCTCACAAAACCGACACATGCAAAAAAGGGGTCTGTATTTGACAAGACCATTAAATAACATAAATAGGCCCATCTGATTCAGATTTCACCAGTAGCCACCTCTCTCAGGGACTCTCCTTTCAGGTTCCATGTAGCACACCTTGGTATATGACACAGATGGGTATTAATTTATATAGCAGGGCACCTTGCTACTTGGGCGCTAGCGAAAGTTAGTGATCAGCATGATCTTTCAAGGGGTGAAGTTCAGTTTGAGACAGACCATACCATAAGGCTGTCTATCTCTAGTTAGACACCAAATTAACTCAGATTTTTATTTCCTCCCTTTAATTTCAGAGGAACTCCTTGTGTATCTTAAGTCCTAAATTCGACCAGCGTCTAAAATTTGACATAATAGATCCCATCAAAGATGACAAAATGATTGGACAGCTGCTTTGAAAATAAAAGAAATAAAAGGATTTCATGTGAAGATTTCTGTAGCATGTTAAAGTCTGACATTGTGAGCCTTGAATATGGATTTCAGACCCAGGGGTGTAAGCACCTAAATAAAAACTCTGGTCTGATTTTCAAAGATACTTTGTACTGAGATCACTTACTAAAACCTGAAATGGCTAATATCTGCTCTTCCCATCAGAGTGAGGTGTGGGTGGCTCACACATTCTAGTCAAACCATCCATCAGTATTCAGTGGCCTCAAGGCAAGCTCGGGGTTGAACTTCAGAAACAGTGATCAGGATTCAGTCACCTAAAAGCACCCAAGGCTGCTTGAAATATCTAAGACATATATATGGACGAAGCGATCATCACTTTGTACTGAGCACTGGTGAGGCCACACTTCGAATACTGTGTTCCATTTTGGGCCCCTCACTACAAGAAAGACACTGAGGTGCTGGAGCGTGTCCAAAGAAGAGCAATGAAGCTGGTGAAGAGTCTAGAGCACAAGTCTTATGAGGAGCGGCTGAGGGAACTGGAGTTGTTTAGCCTGGAGAAAAGGAGGCTGAGGGGAGACCTTATCGCTCTCTACAACTACCTGAAAGGAGGCAGTAGTGAGGTGGGTGCTGGTCTCTTCTCCTAAGTAACAAGTGATAAGACAAGAGGAAATAGCCTGAAGTTGTGCCAGGAGGGGGTTAGATTAGACTTTAGGAAAACTTTTTTCACCAAAAAGTTTGTCAAGCATTGGGACAGGCTGCCCAGGAACGTGGTTGTGTCACCACCCCTGGAGGTATTTGAAAGATGTGTAGATGTGTGCTTAGAGACATGGTTTAGTGGTGGACTTGGCAGTGTTAGGTTTACAGTTGGACTCGATGATCTTAAGGGTCTTTTCCAACATAAATGGTTCTATGATTCTATGGTCTTGGTGGAGATGATACAGGAAACCTAAAGGAGACCCATGTCTTCTGGAGTGCTACGAGCCAGCGAGTTGAGATGCAGTCTCAAATGTCTCAAAAGGCACTGGCTACATAACACATGGATGACTGAAACCCAGCAGGTCAGTACCACTTCTGCTGGTGGGTATGAGCTGTTTCCATCAGCTTGTTCCCTTGGAACCAAGAAGGGAGGTCTCCCTCCTTCTATCTGCTTGGCCATCCAGCAGAAAACCTAGGATTTTATAGAAGTAACTCCCTGTCCAGAAGTGTTCCATCCCGATACACCCAATACACAGTGCGAGATATATTTGCCTGCATGTTCCTACAGACATGTGAGCATTCGATTCTCCATTATTTAGTGCCCCAGCAGAGGAAGGCAAATGTCAGCTAGAGAGGAGAGTTAGAAGTGGCCAAAATGCGCAGTGACTGCATTTCCTCCACTTTCCTATCTAAACGTATAAATATTTTTTCCATCCAAAATAAAAATATACGAACCAATAGTAGCCACATTCCTTTTCAAGATGAGCAAATTCGTTTAGAAACAAGCCTAAGTGACCAAACCTTAACATACTCCCTGAAATAAACTTTAAGAAACCCTGACGTGACCAGGGACTACAAGGGATTCGGACAGTGCAGTAGTCCTGCAATCAGTCAAAAATGGGTCTCTGCTTGTACGACCAGACAGTAAACACTGGAGTTTTTGTTTCTGAGACAGTAGTTAACTATGTACTGAGGACACTTTCAGAAATTAAACTCTATGAAGTCTCCACTTCCCCATGGTATAAGTGAGCTTTTGTCATGCCTCTCCCTGCATGAAATCTTTCAGTAATCCCACCTGATTTTAAAGAAGTCTTGAAGTCTTTCCCATCACTTTACTTTTTTTTTTTTTTTTTTTTTTAAAAAGATGGAACCAAAGATTAGATTCATGCAGCCAGTGGCAGCCAGTCACTCTGTTGCTCAGATGTCTTTAGAAATTGCAAACAAATGTGTTTCCGGTGCTAAAAAAAGAAGCCCTAAACAAGCAAAAATCTCCACCAGAGCATCTGTCCTAGCCTGTGACTTATACCTCCTCCACGCAGTCAGTTTTCTAAACAATGACCCAAGTGTCCTTGTTTTATAGGAAATTCTCTCATCAGGAACTCCCTCCTGCAAATCCAGACATGCAGAAGTTCAGCACAGGAAGTCAGGCTGTCATGGCTCCAAGCATTGTTAATCATTTTTAAATGATCATTAAAAAGCAGCAGCAGTAAAAGGATGCAGCTCTGGTGAGGTCAGATAACAAAAATGCCTTTTTTGGGGGGCGGGAGGGTAAAACAAAAACACATTTTGCAGACTGAGTTTTAAAACACTCTATTCAACATCTTGGAGCTTAGGACAGGAAAAGAAAAATACAGTACTGGGCTGACAGTTTCTGAGGTAATTCCTACTCTGCTTCCTGTGGCCCCCCACTTCCAACAGACAGACCCACCCTCCCTCCCCTCTGTCTCTCTTTGTGCAACCACAGAGACTTTGCTATACCCAATGCTGCCTCGGGTCTAATACCTCAGGTCTCCAAGACCTGCCAATGCTCAAAGTGCTGTACGTTGCAATAATACTGTTCACTCCACAGTTTCTGGGTGCTGTGCCCTGCCTTGAAAAGTTTTAAAACCTTTGACTTGTTAAAGGATTTGGGTTTTAAACCTTTAAAATTCAGATCCAATTTAGGTCTTGTGATGCAGCCCAGTTTTTGCAGTCTGTGTGTGCTGTACTTATGCTTTGCCATCATTAATTATGCCTGTCCATGACTTTGGTGTCATTTGTGCCATCAACTAATGCTGACATAAATGTCATTGACCCTATTGTTATGAGAAATGAACGGCGCAATGTATTTCTTCTCCCCTTCTGAACCTTTCCTATACACTACCATATGGTTTCTGTACCAAGGGCACTCCACCATCTGGACTATAGAGCCTAATGCCCTGAGGAAGACATTGATATAAACCAATTTATGTTAAGACCCAGACCCCAGACATACGGTATCAGTGTGGCCATACAGCTGGCCCCAGCAGATGAGAAGGGATTACTGAGTCCCCAATAGCTTTCCCATTTCCTCCCTCCATCAGTGGTCCGGGTTCTTGGCTGTGGCAGGCATGTCCGTGTGGCCCCCTGGGGCCCAGTGTGGTTAGAGACATTGCCCACCCTGCCAGCAGGCTCCTGCCACGGCCCCTCGCAGGCAGTAAAAGGTCTGATTGCCCACCCTGAAGCCACCTAACCTGTCCTTGTGGCACTGCCTCAGCCAGGCAAGAGTGGTCTCGACAGAGGTATCAGAATCAAACCAGTGGACAGCAACCCTTTTCCTTTTATACCCTTGTTGTTTTTGTGAACTCTCTCAGTTTAATCCTGTAGTGTCTCAGCCCCAGATACACTCCTGCCTTTCCCTCCCCAGATCTTGGTCACCACTGCGCCTCCAGGGACTGAGCCCTGCATCATCTCCTTCCCGCACTTGCCTAAAAAATAACCTCTGTTCCAATCAGGAGGAGAGGATAGATATAGACAAAAACCTTTTCCCCACAGATAAAGGCAGGACCTTTACCTCCAGCCCATTTTTGTTAGTGCCCATGATGTAAATGCTGCCCATCACCAGTACACAGAGAAAACATCAATAACCTCTGGTGCCACTTCCAGCCTGTGCTGCCTGGGCCAGCATCTCAGGGGGGTGCTCTGTGTCCCAGCTCTCTCATTTTCAGATTGCTACCCCTGCCCCTATAGGTGAAGCTCACAGCCCAACAGCACCACTGCACCAGCCAGCACAACCCTGCACCCACTGCCAGGAGACCACAGTGAAGCTTTCAATCATAAATACGTGTATTTTAAGAAAAGCAGAGAAAAACTAATGGCTGATGACCTTCCAAAACAAACAACAAACACTTGCTTATCAGTCCACACTTAACTTCACAATTCAGTCTTTCACCTTTTTATTTCGTTTTTTTTTTAATATTTTTTTTCGGCTTGCTTCCTTGCAAAGCATTGAACCAGGCTCCTTGGCAACTACTTCACACCTGTAGTTGCTAAGGAACCACCAAAGAAAGTAGATTAGTCTCCGGTAACCTGTTTCATTGTCAGAGATGTGTATTTTGCATAAAGGCAATAACTGTACACAAAGGGGTTTATTGAATTTGGATGGGCAAGCAAATTATGCAGCATTATTTTTCCTTCCAATAACTTTCTCTGCTGTCACAAAGCTCCACAAAAAGATTTGAACTTTTCCTCAGGGAGCAGGATTTATTTCTTCAAACTTGTGCACTCCATCCCAGGGCAAAACTGGAGGATGTCGGCTTGCAAGCCGCACTCCAGTTTCCCTGAGGAGACATGCATGAGGGGTATCTGTGTCCTCTGCCCTTTCTCTCCAGGCGTGCTCATCTGCCAGCCACAACACCAGCCCCTGCCCTGCCGCAGAGGTAGCAGCCAGGGAGGTCACAACAGGCTGCCAACTGACACGAGCCCCAAATTGCGCTGTACTGCCAGCAGTGGGGTCATTCACCATAGCTCATTTTTCCCGGCTCAGCTGCTGGTTGCCCCATCTACACAGCAGGGCAGGGTAGACTGCGCTTACAAGGCAGGCAGCAGAGCCTCCCCTGGCTGTGCTGACACACTGCCCACAGTGTCCTCTCTGCCCTCGGGCTCTGCTGCGCTGCAGGTCACCTCCACGCACCTCTGCTGGCTACAGCTGCCAGAGCAGCACTGAAAGAAACCTCTTCCAAACACTCTGCCTTCAACAAGGAGCAAATGCCTTATCAGCCACTTACCCCAGAGAAGGAGCCTGACTACGTCTCTCTATTTTTCCTGGGCACCCAGTTCCTCCAGTGGTCTTGCTCCAGCACATTTTCCTGCACCCAGAGCCTTGTTTGTTGGTAAAATTTCTGATATTTCTTCAAATGGTGTTTGGACATCAGTAGACAAAAAGGGATGACCCGTTCAAGGATTCCAGCAACTAGGGATTTGGAGATAAAGAACAAAAATAAATGCAAGAGGTAGTAAGGACTACTGCAGTCCTCCTCAGAGCTCCCAGGTAACACTGCCCATACCACCTCATCCACTAACTCTGCTGTACCCTAACACTGGCTGCTGACATAAGCACAGATTTGCAGACTTTTGTGCACAGACTTCTGGATATCCATGAACCACTTCTAGGAGGCCTTACAAAGTTAAGTCATAAAAATAAACCTATCATCAGTAAGCATAAATTCTTCACCACCTCTCCACTGGCAAAATGTTCGGGGATCTGCAGCTCAAAAAGAGAAAACCAGAAGAAAGCCAGAAACCCAATGTCTGTATCCTTTACGGAGTCACTCAGATCTCCAATCCAAGATGTGAAGTGGTGAAGAACTCCTCAGTCCATTGATGCACTACCCTAGTAAGTAATTTCACTTTATTTTTTTAAAAAGCAAGTCTTAAGATGACAAAAGGAGAAAGGTTTCCAACCATGAAATCTAGTGCTGGTTACTATACTAATTGGTTCTAAAATGAAAATTGCAGAAATTTCCTACGCAGGGTGAATTTAAGTTCCACAGGCAGTCACAATATGGCAGGTGGGAGTACACAACACCAAATAAAATGCACACATTCTTCAGTGAACAGCAAAACTAGTAAAAGTTGGGTTTCCTACAGGTTCATGTCCTCTTCTGCCTGCCCAGTGTAGTAACCTCAGTTACTCTATTCTTTCATGTCACCAATGTGCCATGGCCAGTCATCTTCTACATGCATGAAGACTGGCTGACTGCTACCAAACAGATTGTCAAACAGCTGAGTTATGCCTGCCTTTTTCTCTGATGCACTAATTCAGGTCTCTTTCCTCTCTCCAGCTATTGATTTTCAAAAAACCCATTGGGACATATTTCATGTTAAGATTTCTATCACCTCCTTCGAACTCAGTTAAATTTGGCCAGCAGGTTGCAGAGTTACCCAGGGAGAGGGAACCAATACCCAACTGGAGAGACAGGCTGTGTTACCACAGAAACCTCAGTTCCTTAGGAAACCCAGCTAAAAGTTGATATACAAGCATTACAATTACTGAAAAGAAACAAAGCTCTTGGAAAATTAGGCAATACACAGTTAAATCTTAAAGGAAAAATGATAAATGAAAAGCTATTGTATAGTATTTACAGCAATTCTGATGTAGGCACCGGTACAGGAATTTCTAGGAAAGGGCTTCTAGACAACCTATTTCAGGTACCTTGAGTCAGCAGGAAAGCTGTCATTGTAGGTTTAATAGAGAGAACTGTGCACTTACATTTTTTGAAAACTGACGAGACACATATCAACTCACAGCAAGTTTTGCGGGGCTGCGTATTTATTACTCTAGTGAGCAATGCTAGATTCTTCCCATGAGCACAAGATTATGATGTCAACATGGTACAGCTACTCAGGTGCTAGCATGGGAATTAGATTCACAGCTATACAGCCATAAGTTGAAATGCTACCATACAGACAGATGACATTCAACAAAACATGGTGCCATCAATGTCTCTTCTCTGTTCCCTTCTTCTCCCCAGGAGACCCCTAACTGGGGATGTCTGTGTTATACTACCTTATGTTACAGTGTCTGGAGGCTGATGTAACTTTTTCAACATACTGCAAAATCCAGCTGATAACCAGTCCTGGGTCATTTTCTTAATTTACCATTGATTAATGAGCAATCCAGCTGTTGCAAAATTTTCCCAATAGGGCAATTTGTTAGGTCAAGGAGAGGGGGAAACCCCCCACCGCCACTTAAATTAGAGATGTTTTGTAGAAGCTTCTACAAAATAAGTGTTACAAACACTAAATTCTCCATGTCCAAGTTGTGAAACAATGGCTTGTGTTATATTCCCATGGCCATTTTCTTTAAAAAAAGAGAGAGGGCTGTAATTCCCTTCTCTGTTTTCAAAGTATGATCTCACTCTCCAGATCTAGTTAAGGACAGAAGCAGCCTAAGATTGTAAGGACAAGAACAGGAAGGGTATCCGTGTACTCTTTTCAATAGTCCATGAAAGACTTTTCACACAAGTCTACACAATAACCTGGTGTGATGGTCCAAAGCAAAACTCTGACCACTGTCATGTAGCAATATGTGTAAGAAGAGGTTCCAAAAAGAATCAAATAAAATGTGTGGATCATGTCACCAAAACATATCATTGTTATCCCCTTGGTCTGGTTGGAATATTGTACTTTAGGAACTTTATACAGCCTTTTAAGGAAACCATGGCATTTATTACCAGTGGTATAACTACATACGAAAAAAGTAATTGCTGGTTTAAAATTATGTAGAAAGGATATTATTCTCAATTAATGGGGGGGGGGGATCAGAACAATAATAAATTACTTTTTAAAATTCTGTAGAATCAAAACCTGTTTGAAACATGCTGAATTTCAAATATGCCTGAAGGTGTCAAAAAAAATCAGGAAGCATACTTACTTACATATTCTAAAAGTTTGAAAGTTGTTCCTATGAGATTTCTGGCTAGCTTGTATTGGTTTATTTACAAGCTTTTCTGGAGAAGTTAGGAACTTAAAACAACAAGTCTTTGATCTCAAATCTAACTTCCTATACTTTATCCCCCAGTCTGAACATACAGAAAGAAAAATCTTGGCCAAACACCAAGCTGGATCTTCATTGTGTGCTTACATATGTCAATTCTGATGGGGCATGCATCACTTCCGCAGTTTATCACTCTGGAGAGCAACACCAGAATCTTTTCTATACAAGACTATGATGTCAACATGACTGATAACATTCAAGATCAAGAAAAGAGAGCAGGGGTGGCGGTATTAGTGCTTTGTTGCAACAAGACAAAAAGAAGGATGAGTCTTTGGTCATTTTTGGATAATGGACTGGAGAGGGAGGGTAGCTGGTATCACTAATGGGGGTAGGGACAGGACAGGGGAATAGTACATGAAAGGATAAGGATTTTCCATTCAGGCAGGTAAGTAGCAGAGAGGAGCCATTATAAATGTCTAAACCTCCTTTCCTTCTGCTGTGTCTCTGAGGCACTTCTTTGGCTTCCGTGTCTAGATTGAATCACTTGTGATTCAGAGCAGAAGTGAATGCCAAAATACTTGTGTCAAAGAGCAGCTAATTCAGACATTGGACCCCAAATGTCTCTTCTACAAGTGAAGTTGCTTAGACTTCTTTATACAAAAAGATGAGTGCAAGGATGAGCTCTACTGCAAAACAGATCAAAGCAGTAGCCCTTAAAATACACTTCAGCCAAGTGCCAGCTTTCTCCTGGAATCAAAGTAAAGCAGTCTATTTAGCTGTGTGTAAAAATAATTTTAAAATACAAGGTCCATTATCTCAATGTGGATGCCTATTTTGCACAAGGGTAATTCTGCTGAACTGGGTAGAGGGACTTGTTGTGAAGGGAATGCAATTAAGCATGAAACTTTAGTATTTCTTTGGATAAGGGAATAAGTCATTGCTGCTGCTGCTGCCAATCAACCAGAAGCAAAGCCTGGCCATAAACAATTCACAATCAAATAAATGCTGGCAGAACAGAAAGTTGTTACTTTTGGCTGTTGCTATTGGCATGGTCTGATAACACACACATGGAAAGATGTGGTTCAAATTTTGCACGCTGCATATCAAAATTAGATAGCAAAGAAAGGATACAATTTCCTTTGAAGTGTCTCAAGGGTATCTTATTTTGCTCTAGTGCATGAATAACTAAAATAATTTACTGTGAAGACAAAGCACCTCATTAGAGTCCCAGATTTTAAGAACTACTGTAATCATCCAGCCTGACTTTGTGCAAAAACACAGACCGTAGTATGTCATTAAACAGCTCTTTTGTCAAGTCAAGTGCCTCCTGGTTGTGTTAGAGTATTGTTCTGCGGGGAAAATATCCAGCCCTGATTTGAAATCATCAAGTGATACAAAACCCACAGCACCTCTAAGTGCATTGTTCACTGGATAATCATAGTCAATTCTAATCTAGCCTCAGCGTCTGAATGAATCTCTTATCTGCTAGATTAAAGAGTCCTCTGCAATTACAAAGACTCCCTTCTATGGTTTTAGATCTCATGGGCTGAGTTTCCCTGCTGCAGCAAGCTGCACAGGCAACCTCTGGCTATAGGCACCACCTGGCTGAATGCACAGAACGTAGAATCAGCAATGCAGAGGGACTCTGGACTATATTGGCTTTACTGAGTGCTCAAAATCTGCAGGTGTGCCAGAGGAGTCACCTTCTGCCCTCACCTAAGGGGAAGAAATGGCAAGGAGGCTGTGGCTGCTAAACAGCTTGTCGGCCTGCACCTGGATGATAGTGGATAAAGAGTCTGAAAATGGTCTGTGGCCCAAATGAATAGTGCTCACAGGCCATGGGAGATAGTTTGGGTACTGTTGTTTCAGACTAAGTCATCTCATCAGTTCAATAATGATGCAGCCATTCAGCGCACATAGGCAAAAGCCCTCACAAGGCAAAAGCCTTTACAAAACACTATTATTCATGGAGTTCATTTCCAATTGTCTGCCTAGTTTTTAAAAGGATTGGACAGAACACTTTCCAAATGCCCTGACTAATGCCATATACAAGGTCTGTTCAGCTTCCTTCTTCCTACTCTGTCATTCTGATCACACATTCAAGGAACAAGCTCCCATCCACACACCCTCACATTGTAAGTTCATGCTATGTTGGTTATCCACCATAACGCTCAAGCCTGTCAGAATCAATGCTCTCCAAAATGCAATCTCAGGGCTGTATGCTATGAGTAGGATGCACACTCCTTGTCCCTTGATGGATGATGTTGTACTGGATGTTAAAAGGTTAACAAAAACAAGCAGCTACAAAACTATTTGTCAGCATTAGGACATAGCCTTCAGTAAGGGGAATACTTTTATTTAATTTACTCAAGTATTGCCTCAAATTACAGTTAAATGTCTGCTGCAAAGCCTCATAGCAAATATTATTAGACAGTCATGCCACATATGTTACATGTCTTTATAAGATTAGAGCTCACCAGGGTCACTAGAGTGAACAAAGCCATTCCAAAATATTCTGTCTAAAATTACCATCAATAGGGCTCCAAATGCCACTCTAAGACAAGTATTGAGACATTTACAACGTTCACCAGAGCAGGATTTTGGCCTCCAGAAAGACTTCATCAGGGGATGAGCGTAGAAAAATGGAGATGAAAAAAATATATGATGAAAAATTACCTTCTCCTTTAGCATGGCAAAATAAGCATTGCAAGAAAATGAAAGGTTTTCCATAAAACCAGAACGCTCCAAAAGTGAAATTATAGGGACAAATCAACACCAAATAGATTTTTAGATTTTAAAACATGAATCCAGTGCTTTGTGGGCACGACTGTGAAGGCACCTCTTGGGGACAGCCCCTCAGCCAGGGCTCCTTGTCTGCAGTGCCCTACAACTACACAGCTATCAGAGCACACCACGTCCCTCTCTTGTGCCTTCGCACATAAGACAGACCTCTGAGCTGCACTGCCGGGAAGGGAATTCCTTCCTTCTCTGTAGTATACACCAGTCTGCAGTCTCGAAATCAGATTCAGCATAAATTCAAGGTCGTGACACAAAGAAGATGCCAAAACATCTCTCTCAGCCAGTGTCCCTTTTCCAAAAGTGGCCAGTAGCAGATGCTACAACATGTAGCGTACGATGTGTGCCAGCATATCTTTCCATCATAAGTCTATTAGCTACACAGGAGTAAACAGAGCCAGAGACAGGATCCACACCTCTGGATTTAATAGCAAGACAAACCCATCCTCCAAAACTTCTATTGATCTTTTTGTGACTCCACTGGCATTTTTGGTAACCACCATGTCCCATGCCAATCAGTTCTTCTTCTGTCTTACTCTTGAAGTGAAAAATCTCCAACGTCTCTCAATATACACCCTGCTAACTTCCTCAGGTGTTGATTAATTTTTGCTTTGTGAGGAAAAAAAAAAAAGAATAACAATTCCATAGGTATCTTACATTTCTCTTCAAATTTTCTCAGGCCATATTCCTCCAAACTGCAGGCTTCTCTTTAGTCTTTCCCTGTATTTGAGACCATTTTGTTGGCATTGCTTCCCTTGCCTGTGACGTTTCTTGTCCTACTTGTTTTTCTAGGGGTGAAGTGACCAAAACTGCCCACAGTGTCCAAAAAGGGATATGCTAGAGATTTATGTCACATACTAATGACCTTTTCTGGCTTGTTCCTTACAACTCCCACAAGGATTAGAAGTGCTCTTTTTGCCCCTCTGACCACATCCAATTGTTGGGCTGACATTTTCAGGACTTCTTACGATGTATATATACATGTGTAAATAATGCCCTCTTTCTCCATCTGCCCTCTTTTCCCCTCTATCTTACATGCATGTCTTCTGTGCTTAGTATACTGTATTTTATGTGCCAGTTCATAATTCAGTATCATATGATCACCCTGCAACTCTCCGAGTCATTCCAAAACGCTGCATCCTTTAAAACATGCTAATAGAGATTTGTTATAAAAATAACAGACTTAGCTGCCTTTACTGCAAAATCAGCCCTTTCTCAGATTTGCCTGTCTTGGAGAGAAAAAAAAAAATATATATCAGTGAGACACCCTATTGGCTATAAAACATGTGCTGTGTCCCTTATTACCTCTGACTTGTAGAAATTTCTTGTAGAATTTGTAGAATTTTTATAGCTCCCAAAACTTTTGTGATGGGTTGACCCTGGCTGGACGCCAGGTGCCCACCAAAGCCGTTCTGTCACTCCCCCATCCTCAGCTGGACAGGGGAGAGAAAAATATAACAAAAAGCTTGCGGGTCGAGATAAGGACAGGAGAGATCATTCACTAATTACCATCACGGGCGAAACAGACTCAGCTTAGGGAAAATTAGCTCAATTTATTACAAATCAGCCAGAGTAAGGTAAATGAGAAATAAAACGAAATCTCAGAACACCTTCCCTCCACCCCTCCCTTCTTCCCGGGCACAACTTCACTCCCGGATTTCTCCACCAAGCCCCCCCAGCGGCACAAGGGGGACAGGGATGGGGTTTACGGTCATCACATGTTATTTTCTGCCGCTTCACCTCCTCAGGGCGAGGGCTCATCACACTCTTCCCCTGCTCCAGTGTGGGGTCCCACCCACGGGAGACAGTCCTCCACGAACTTTCTCCAACGTGGGCCATTCCCACGGGCTGCAGTTCTTCACGAACTGCTCCAGCATGGGTCCTTTCCATGGTGTGCAGTCCTTCAGGAGCACACTGCTCCAGCGTGGGTCCCCCATGGGGTCACAAGTCCTGCCGGAAAACCTGCTCCGTGGGCTCCTCTCTCCACAGATCCGCAGGTCCTGCCAGAAAACCTGCTCCAGCGCAGGGTTCCCACGGGGTCACAGCCTCCTTCGGGAACCCACCTGCTCTGGTGTGGGGTCCTCCATGGGCTGCAGGTGGATATCTGCCCCACCGTGGACCTCCCTGGGCTGCAGGGGGACAGCCTGCCTCACCAGGGTCTTCACCACGGGCTGCAGGGGAATCTTCGCTCCGGCGCCTGGAGCACCTCCTCCCCCTCCTTCTGCACTGACCTTGGTGTCCGCAGGCTTGTTTCTCTTACATGTTCTCACTCCTCTCTCCGGTGGCTGTTTTCACCGCGTCCCAACTTTTTTTCCTTCTTAAAAATGTTATCACAGAGGTGTTACCACTATCACTGATTGGCTTGGCCTTGGCCGGCGGCGGGTCCGTCTTAGAGCCGGCTGGTATGGGCTTGCTCTCTCTCAAACACAGGGGAAGCTTCCAGCAGCTTCTTACAGGAGCCACCCCTGTAACCCCCCCCGCTACCAAAACCTTGCCACATAAAACCAATACAACTTTAAAGGGGCATTCTCATTCTGAACAATCCCTGCTCCAAGTCTTCTCTCCAGTTGATCAACCTGGTTTTCCCCAACCTTATAAAATCCACGTCAAAGCAAACTCAAGGAACAGAAAGATATCCTAGAATGAGACAGTCTGCTCCAAAGAGAAAAACAATCTTTCATCTGTTATCAGAAAAATCTTAACATGACACCACAGACAGACAGCAAAAGCATATTGCTGGGGCAGTAGGGACTATGGAAACTAGTTCCAACAAACATGGTGTATAATGTGGTACTGGCAAATTCTGTTGGAGGACCTAGGAGACTGTATCATCTCCTCAGCAATGAGAAAGGGAAAACACTGTGCAACAGAGATAACTGACAAGCCAGAAGAGAGAAGTGCAGCAGCTGAAATGTACTTGCAAGATGGTCCCTTTGGGACTGTGGGTTTTGACCTCTAACAAATCTGAAAGGCTGATTCCAGATCCCAGAGGAGGACCTGGGAAAAGTTAGCAGGAACAAGGAGTGCCACCTGGGAGAGAACCCACATCTGCACTGTGCATAGGCCACCAGGCCTCCCGTGGATACCATAGAAAATTACAATACTTTGAAATCCCAAATTAATCTACAAACACTGAATTACCACCTACCCTCATAAAGTCTGTAGGATCTTCCCACTTCACTCCCTGGGGCCAGTTTTCACCTGTCATAGCTAAAGAAGGGTTTATAACCTTTATTTTCCCACACCCAGGTCCCTGTCACTGGGCTTAGAGAAACAAGGATCTTTTGGATAGCCAAATCACCCATGGGAACAGACAGATGAGTCACATCAGCACATGTTCCAAGCACATGGTACATATTCCATCAGCAGAGCCCGGCCGGTGGTACACATGTGCTACAGCATCCCACTTCTATCATAAGGGTGTGTTATCAGCTGTAGCTGAAAGCAGATATAAAAAGTGTAAATAAGTGGGAGGAGGGATTATAATTTATTCTCATCTCATGTGGTTACAGTAAGTTTTGAAACAGCTTTGGTGGGCGGGGTCTAACAAAAATTTACTTAGAAGTAAATAATTTTCAGATTACGATTAAGACCTGTAGGAAAATCTTGGAGAAAAGAGAAAAAAAAATAATTCTGTTGGAAAAATGAGCCACAAATGCACATTTCTCTTATTTATATTTTACTATATTTCATAAACTGGAAAAAAACCCCAACCTAAATGCCAAAACGCTAACTCTACATTACCTGTTCCCAAATCATCTGTTCAGGTAGTAAAAGTCAGTGGAGTTATGTTGATCTATAAACCCTGAGGATCTATCATCCACATTTTTTTAAGTACTGGAGTTCACCACCAATGTGGCATTTTTTCAGGTGCCCCAACAACATCCTGACATTGACAAAGATGAAATGAAAACATCCAGTAAAAAGAAACACAGGGAGGAATGGTAGCAAAGAATATGTCTGTAGATGGTCGAAGAACATTGTGCCAGAGGGCATTTTATGTTGTTTTTAACTAAATAAAGAGAAATAGGAGATGAGTTTTCCACCTTATAGCCCCATAACAGGAAAAACATGATCACTTGAGAAGAAGGTAAGGTGTAATGGGAAGATTATAAAACCACAGAGATGAAACAAGTACAGATATCCTTTAGAAGAGAGCTTGGGAGTGTTGAAACAGCATTGTGGATCCCGGCTTGCAGCTTGTTTGAGGTGGCCCCACTGAAACCAGTGAATAAATCTCCCAGATTTTAATGCATACAAATCCTGACCTACTCCAAACTTAAAATCCCTGCACAAGATACACAAGAACTTGCATTATTATACATAGGACTCAATCATGAAAGGCATTTCTAGCTCCCTACACTGCAAATGCTTGTCTATTGAATAAACAATGGTCTGCATATCCCAATAAAAGTGTACTGTCCACAGATACTGCTATATTTCTTTCCAACCTACCCACCAAGGCAGATTTCCTCCTGACTCATGTAGAAAATCCATGGTGCCAATCGATGGGATAAGCCTGCGGCGAGGCAGGAGGTGCTGTTGGCACAGCCTAGCATAGCAGGGAACAGCATGGCAGAGGTTGCTTCCCCCGGATTTTGCACGAGTCCCAAGGATTTTCCCAGGAGACTGCAAGGCTTAAATATGGCTCTGTGGTTTTTTTCTCCTAAGATAAAAGAGCTAGAATTTCTAATTTTTTAAACCTAAAACCCCATTTTAAAGGCTCAGAGTAATTTGGAAAAAAGACGAAGGCTCAGAAATATGGAAATTATTTTCTGATACTAAATATACACATACTAGTAATTGTAAGTCCACAATGTATAACATCTTTTATTTGAGTGTTAAATATTCTAGTTTTTCTGTAGAAACTCAAGAAATTGCTGCCATATCAAACATCCTTCTAAATTGATTTAGCTTTGGGTAATAAAACAGAACTGCTGATGCACCATAATTTCCAGAAAGACTGAGGACACAGATGGCAGGAGAAAATGGAGCTGTCAGAAACTATGAGCATTCATGTAGATTGTCACACTATCTATCCTGATGCTTTTCCCCCAGTACTGTGTTTCTGCAAAGTGCAATGCCTGAAAACTATTGGCCTTCAAAATGGAACAATGTGCCTGGGTTTCCACATACACAAGTGATTTGGAAGCCACAGAAGAAACTGTAAAAAGCTATATTTAAAGTATTATTCAAGATAAAGGTGACAGATTTTTTAAAATTGCCTCCTGCAGTCAAGGACAGTAATGAGAAATACCATGACATCTGCTCTGTAACACTTCAAGAAGTTAAAAATCTTCAAATTTAGGAGTGCAGGTCTATCGCCAAGAGCTGTATTTGGCAATAGATTCATATCTGTTCCTTTTTCCCCATTTTAAGTTCAGCACTGTATTTATAGCCATCAAGCTATTTTACAGAGTAAGAAAATTACTTACTTATGATTTTCTTCACTGAGATTAAACCCCTAAGAAATTAAAAAAGAGAAAGAGGTCTTTAAACCATTCCCTCAGAGCAGCAGAGGAGATCTGCTACAGCATCACTGCCAGAAGCCAGACTTCTGTCACAGTCTTGCTCTTTAGCCAAAAGAACATCTTTTTACTTAAGATATTTTTAAAAATGTCTTAAGGTATAAAAAGAGAAAGAAAAATAGGAAAAAGCTGTAACTTACAAGAGGTTGTTATCATACTATCTGAAATCAACCAACCGGCTGATACAACCCCATATCTTCCATATACGCCTTCAGTAACTTTCTCTGATCCAGCTGGAATCTGAATGCCAATAACAAGTCTTTGTGTCAACCTGGTTCTCACCACAGCGGGAGTGAGCCAAATTCAGTGACCTTCAAGAGAGTTAGAAACACATACAGATGGGAAAGCCCTTCCAGGCAGTGTAAATGAGTGAGGTAGCGATCTCACGTTGAAGAGATAATGAAGCAAAAAAGCAACAGGAAAGAGAGAAGGGTCCAAATACAAAGAAAACAATCAACAGGCTGTTTGATGAAGACTTCATAATAGTTTTCATGAGTGTTGTTTCCAGGTTTATTCTCATTTAACTGAGAAGACTGAAGAGAGCCAGAAAAGATGAGTATGAATCTCACATTGATCCATGATTTGATAAACACAATTACATCAGTAACTGTTTTCAAAGCAGTTCAGAAAGAAACAGAAATTTAAGTGAACATGAAAAATTTTGTTATAATTATATATGAGTTTAAAAAAAGAGAGAATTAATATTACAGGTTAGAATATTTCTTTTGATCCAAAATCAAACACTGCTTCTCTTGAAGGTCTTCATTTAAAAAAAAAATAAAATAAAGACATTTTCATTTAAATATACCTATATTTTAAAGTGTCAAAACAAGGCATGTGTGCTTTTCCTCCAGAATAAATAACTTTTATTCCATATTTGAGAGATTGTTCTGAAATTATATATATTTTGATCAAACCAAATCTGGAACTGTTGCTCTTGTTTAAATAATTCAGAGTGTATGGGTGAGGTGAAACATTAGGTCACTTCTAGCAATAAACCCAAAATAAAGTGAAAGCCGTTGCAGAATTTGGAATTACATGTCCAAGAACTTCAGTCACCATATTTCGATTGGTCAAAATATGCCCTCCCCCACCCCCTTCCCAAACACAGGTAGTACTTTTCTCTAAATGCTAGACAGCATCTACTTTATAGAATCCCATTTGTCCAGCTGAGCAGATTATTAATTTATGGACACTATAATTTTATAGAAGCATCTTGTATTAGGAAGCTAATTTCCTTAGCTGTATATGTCCTATTTCAATCTTAACGTGTCTCTTCTGCAGTGTAAAGGAGAAAAAGAAATGTAGATTTAGAGCTTAATAAAATACCATTTAAGGACAGACAGAAGAAACATTTGTAATATGATTGCACTTGAGAGCATCTCATTAACTGGATCCACCCTTCTCCACACAAACAGTAATTCCTATGGGCAATAAATCTTCCTAGATTCTGTGTAATTATTTCCTCCCACTACATTTATTTGTATCTGACACATATTTACTGAGGACAAATAAGGACATGGAAGCCTGACCAAGTTTTTAAAAGATTTTTCAAACTGTTGGTAATGGTGGTATTTCAGACTTGCTCCCACCCATTTTAAAAGCGGGGCCATTCAACTTTTTTTCTTTTTTTCAGGACATAAGGATGGCATGACAGGAAGGAGTCCCAAAGCAGAGCAGCTTTGCCCTAGACATAACATTTTCTCTCCAGTCTTTGCAGCCCTGCCTTCCCATCCAAACCTGCGCCTACCTCCCTTGAAAGTCACCTGGGAACTTGCGAGTTCACCCCAATTTAGCAAGCAGCTGTTAGACACCAGTGTAACCCTCCAGCATGCCAGAGAAGTGTTTTGGAGACACAAAGACTGTGTTTCCAGACAGAAAATACAGTGTGTATTTGCCCTTCTGATTCATACATTCGGATGAGACTCTGAGAACACCTCCGAAGGGCAAGGAATGAATGGCTGCTTTGTTTCACTGTCCTCTCTCCCAGCCACCTGCAGGACATCCGGACATCGCGCCACAGGCCAGCTGGCTCACGGCGCCAACGCAAGCCTGGTACCACCGGCTGGGTTTGCAGCTGATGCTTCTCCACCGGCAGCAGCGGAGGTCTGCCAGCACAGACCTTCTCTCTCTCACTAGAAGGAGGTCCCAAGCACATCCAGTCCTCCTTTATACCGTGTTCTCCTTTTATCCATCCACTGTTCAGGGCGTTTCCCTTCTTTTCCTTCCCACTTTGTCACACACGCTAAAAGCCAGCAGTGGTTTTGGTAATGAGATGCTAACACTGGGTCCAGGCCAGCCTTGCCTACTTGTGCTTTAGGCTCTTTCACACATTTCATATATGTTTCATACATTTTCAGGTATGTTGAAAATGCAGTTCCTTGAGGTTACTGTTACTGTTCGCTCTGGTAATTCACCAACACATGCTTACAAAGAGAGTGACTCTGGGTTTCTATACTAGGTCACCTCTGGTCTCAGTATACTGTCCTTGAAAGCAAATAGATACTAGCTTTCTAAAACATCTTTGCAAAATTAAAATCAAGTAATATAAAGTAAAAGAGAGAGTTTCTCCAAAGGATGACCCTGGTAAATCCATGCTCATTGACTGAAACACCCTGACTGTTAGACCACAAACAGGAGGCGAAGGCATTCAAACTTATTATGACACATAATGTCTCCCCTTTAGCACCCTCCTGTATGCTTTGCAGAATGTAAAACCAAAACAAAACAAAGTGGTTTTGCATGTCTGTAACAACAATGTTGCTTTTTGCAATATGAAATATGCATAGAAAAAGACCCAGCACACAGTTTCCACAGGTAACATGCTTCTGAGTTGTATGTCTTGCCTATGTTTGTTTAACTGGTTTTTGATCACAGTTTTCTGAGAATACATGCTACTGCCTCAGGACAACCTGGAGACAGCCGAGAAACACCACCTCCTTCCACACAGGAATTTCCATACTGGGTGGGGAAGATATTGCTGGAGTTTGCATACTCCAGCCTTAGCAGATAACAGCAAGTTCAGATTCAGAGTTTTGTGCTCCGAGGTCTTCCAGAGGTCCCTTATATATGAGTTTTTTAAGCTCCCTTGGGAAATCCATTCTGTGGATGATGAAAGTCTTTCTAACTCCAGGAGAATAATTCCTTCTCAGGTCTGGTAGTGGAAGGACAGTGAGACGCTCTGTCTGACCTGCACTGTTATCGGCATTATGTCACTGACAACAAAAAAGAGCTATAGGAATGGTGCAGCAAATCCCTCAAGTTTTTCATCTATGTATTGACCCCTAGACTGTGCTCCACTCTCAGGACTAATATGTATGTATGTATGTGTATACATTATATATATACACACACACATATATATATATAGCACATGGGCAAAGAAAGAAAAATTCTTAGGTGCTACTTGAGGTGGAGACATAAGGAGCACTGACCAGAGCAATCAAGGCAACCCAGCCCCTGATGGACAGAAACCCTCTGACTATTTTGCCCCTTTCAGGACTCTGGAGAGCCAGATGTGCTGAGGCCAGAGGGCATGTGGTGGAGACCACCACTGTGGGGTTGGAGGCAAAGAAATGAGACATTCCTGAGGGCACTTGCTGCCCCTATGCACAGGTTAGAGGAGAAATGATGACTGGCTGTCTTGGTGTCCTGGGCCCATCACACTACATCCATCTGCAGAGGAGCCCAGGAGGGTAAGCAGGTTGCAGTCGCAGGGAGTAGAGGGGAAAGCAGGAAAAACTATAGCTGAAGAGAGAGGGGTGGAAAGACTCTGGGAAGTTACAGATTTTAGGATTAGCTCAGATGAGGGAAGGCTTGGTGAGAGAGAGACAGGAGACATCACTGTCCCCCACCCCTCCCAGCCTCCCACTGACTCTTCCTTATTCCTCCTCTTCAGCCATAGTCCTTTTTACTTCATTCCCCATTTCAGCCCTCAGCCTGCTCCCTCCCACAAAAGATCCAGTCATTGCCACCACAAAAGAGTTTTGCTCCTCCAAAGACAGGGACAGAATAAGGCATGCTGGCTCCACTGCTAGAAGCTCATGGTATTCTGAGCCTGGTGAAAAGACTCAGACACCCAGCAGACCCTGGTTGAGGCCGTGAACAGCTGGGATAAATCCAAGAGCTGCCATGGACTTGCTTTTATTTATTTCAAGGCCTAATCTGTCCCTGGCCAGCAGCAAAAGAGAGCAAGTATGATTTACAACCACCTTTTCTAGTGCAGCCAAAGACTATTCTTCTTCCAGGCCAGAGATATTTAGTCTGTCCCAAAACAATATTTTTTTTTTCTCTTTTTTTGCAATGCATTTTTTGCCTCTGCTCTTTGATGTCAATGCCAAAACTCCCATTTTTTTCATCAAGTGTAGGATTTGTCAGTGTGAGATATGGGGAAAACCAGCAGGCTCCTGGTTTAACATGCATGGGCAGGACATTTCACTACGTGACTAAACCAATCTCCATCTTTTCTAACTGAACCTGGTAGTACAGTAGCCACAGTGCACGAAACAACCCTGCACAGCGTGCAATTTAATGGGCACTGTAGCACTGGGGTGGCAGCATGGCATGTACCACACCACCAGTGAAGCTGAAGGCATGCCAGCAGCTGCGGTGGGTTGGTTGTCACATCAAGTCAGCTAACCATCCTCTCTAGGCAAGGGAGTTACACACCTGATTTTTTGGTAGGCTTTGCCACGTGTCACAGAGTGCTACATTTTCCCTTCACATTCTTGCAAGCAGTTTCCTTTGTGTCCTCTCTGATAGCAGAGACATTCATTCAACGCAAAACGACTCCTAGACAGACAAGAAGCATCAGCTTTTGACACTAGCTGACCCATGACTTCGTACTACCCTGCACTGAAGTACCCTGGGCAGGCTGAGCTTCCAGCACAGCTACCTGGCAATGACAGCCCCATCTACCCTGTGATTTAGGGTGCTGCTCTTTCAGGGCCTTACTGCCACAGCTGCAGAGAAAACACTAGAGAAATTCAGATACCAGCTTTAACCAAATAATTAACAGTATCTTTTCAGACCAAGACATGAGAGGTAAAAAAGCTATTCAGTAAGTTATCCAAGCGACTCCTGGCTTTCCATATCAAACTGCTGAAAAGCATTTTCTAAGTGACCAGGACATTTCACTGGTAACAAGCCATGAACTGCTATCGAGCCTAGTTACTCAGACATGATTTGCATGCTTTGAACAAAAAAATAAAGCTGTCCCAATGTACTTCTCATAAGCAACCTGTAGTAGGCATTGAATAGTGAATTCCTTGAGCACATAAAGGAAAGTTACATCATAACCTCTTCTCCTGACTAATGGCATTCATTTTGTGTTACAAGAGGGACACTATTATGACCCAGAACACTGCGTGCTTCACCAAATTAGCTATTTTCTTGTCCAACAAACTGGAAAACAAGATAAGACAGAGCTTTGATTGCTTATAACACTGAATTATTTTCCATTTAAGTATGCTTTGGAATGTGAAGCTCTAAGTAGAGTCAACAGGTTTACCATATCATGCCAGATAACACAGAAGAGATGGCAGAAGGGATCTATCAACAGCCCAGAAAATTTCTAAACCAAAATAATCCTCTGCATTAAAAAAAAAACTTTTTTCCTACATTGTTTATTTGATTGTGTGGCAACCTGTTGTTATTTCAGGTGTGTAGTCTCCACCATAAGTACCTAAAATCAGCTCCATACGCAGCCACCTCCCTGGTTGCTGTGGTAAGAGGATGCATGTGAAGCAGAGCAAAACATGAGTGGTTCAGGGGTCACAGCAATGTCACGTGGTGACAGGCATGGAAAAGTGTAATCAACAGGCAAAACAAGCTACATTTAAATCAACATTTCAGACAAAAATACCATCCCATGAAACCAGGACATACTTACAAGCAACTGAGGCCAAATCTTGTTGTAGCTCCTGTATCTCAGTGCTCATGACATTTCATTTCTAGAAGCTGGATGTTGCTGGAGCACGGTTACTTGCAGGACAAAGGCATGTTGGAAGACTTCACAGTGCGTCACACCAGCTCAAAAAAAATTGTTAAAATGAGACAGTCACTAAAGAGAAGCTACATTTCCAACAGAAACTGTCATAAATAAATAACAACTTGGCATGCTATCTAGCTCCTGTAAGCTTTTCAGTGACATTCTTGTGTCCTAATTTAATCCAACCACATACCCCTATTTCTCCACACACAAGAGTAAACTCCAGCTTTAATGATACTGCATGCGTCTGGCAATGACAAAAGTGGGTTAGAGGCAGGAACAGCACCTTTTGGACCTCAGTATGGTGAATGTACTGTAAAGCCTTTCAGATACCTGGTTTAAATCTATAAAGTCTCTTTCAGGCAGTAGATCAGTCGCCATGCTGAACTCCAGGATGGCCTGGGCTCCAGTGGATGCTGCGGCAGGGCTCTCATCTTTCTGACAGGGCTCAGAAAGGAAAAGATCTCTCCATCCAAGCAGGGACTAGACTTCTATCAGAGGTAGAGATGGGATTTCCAGACCAGTGCCTTAATTCGGCTGGTTTTGAAATCAGTAAGCATAATTCCCAGTGGCAGCAGAGTTAGGCCAATGAGATTCAAGTGAAACTGAAAATTAACGATGCCTGTAAGTGCAAGACAGTCCTCAGGATACACAACAGTCCCTGCTCAGCTTTTGTCACTGTTTTCCATTGACAGGTTTGCATATTTGCTTTGAGCAAAAGTCAGACGCTCACTGTTCATGTAAGATGCCAGAGGCCAATTACTTGTTACTATTTATATAGTTTGCTGGCTCTGTACAGGTTTATTGAAAAAGTGATCCTGCAGAAAGACCTTTGAAATATAAATGAATATGAATGAAATATAAAGCCATTTTGTTCCCTCTTCACATCTGTCCTTGAAATTTCTTCTGGGTGGACGCGTTGCTAGACAAAGGCTTAACTGCTGGAACTTGATGCCTGTCATAAGAACTGAAGCACACCATGAGAAGGAAAGCTGGGAATTGTTCCACGCTTTTTCCTTTTCTTTGTCCCATACTTTCTTTCATTTTCTTTTTCATGCACACTAATGTACTTTTTTGTGATCAGTGAGATTTCCTCTTAATGCACAGATTGACTCTACAAAATTGCATTACATATTCCATTTTTCATAACCTTCAGTGACCCCATATTAAACATAGTCCCTCCTAACTGCCAGTCAAACACATCTTTAGATTCAGAGTTAATATCTTTTGAAAGGGATGAAAGGACTTCCCTTTGTTGGATCATCAGCAACAAAAGCTCCCAAATTCTATAACATAACTGAGCCTTTGCCACATCTACTTTAAACCAGTAGAACAGTTTCTTCTTATAGCAATATACATCTCAAGGATAACTTCCCCATCAGTGAAACTCTACCTACTGTAAAATTACCATTTACAGAAGTAATCTCCTCCATCATTTGAAACAGTTCTCCATGACACAGGGGCAGCACCAGACTTCAGGGTACTTTGCACTGGACCCCAGACAGAAGACTGGGACAGGAGCGTGCCTGCAGAGAGCCTGCAAGAAGATGCGTAATTCAGCTCACTCTCATGTGCTGTGCCTCATAGGAAAGCAAGAAAGATTTTGTGCAGAAATTCCTGGCTATGACTCTGAGCAGACAGAGACAGGTCAATAGAATAAAAATGAGCCTTTTTAATAGTCTAACTTTGCAGTCTTCTGCCACATTTCAAATATTTTCTGACTTTGGATGCTTGCCCATCTTTTCAGTAATACTAATTTGCAGAGCTCTAATGGGTTTATTGGTTTGTTGGGGTTATTTTTGTTTGTAATGATGAAAATATAAGTATCAAACTACATGCTATGCTCTGATCAAGGAAAAATGTCCTGTGTATCAGCAGACATAAAATGGCTCCAGCAGAGATTGTCGCTGCTGGATATAGCACCCATTATTCACATAAAACACACTGCTGCCACTGATCATTATTCCTAATAGCAGTAATCCTCCCTGAATGGGTTTATTAAAGTGTCCTCAGCATCACTGTGGGCTGTTAATGATCTCCTGGTAACAGCCCATTTTGCTGTGTCTACTGCTTAACCCACATCTATTTCTGCTGGTTTTGCCCCCTTAATCATCCACTGAAAACATTTTTTATGTTCTGTCTTGCAGCACAGCTAGAGAAAGACTTCTGATAGTCATTCTGAATCTGCTTATTCTGGATCTTCTGCATAAATATACTTGTAAAATCAGCAGTTTCATGTACCTCTTACCTCCCAGTCCTGCTCCAGAAACAACTGCGGTGGTGGCCTCTCCCAGTCTTGTTAAGAGGGGACCACATTCTGCCTTCCACCTCAGAGTCTCAGCCTGTAGCTACACTCCCTGCCTAGATACACCACAGCACATTGTACCGCCCTGCTTCCTTGGCTGTCTGGAGAGGGTCCCCTTTTGCAGTGTACCAGGCTCCATCCTGAAGCACCTCCACATACTCCTATAGAAACTACATTGCTGGAGAAGGGGGATGAGGATGCATGCTGATGTGTGCTGGGTCAGATCCATGCACCCTGATGCATCCTGATTTATCCAGATGCATTCTGGGTCTCACTCTGATAGTGCTGGGGAAAAAACCTTAGGATCAAAATGGGTCCAGACACCTGGAAATTATCTCATCTTCTCAAGTCTACATAAAACACCAGAATCCCCCACACATTGTATAACACAGCAGAAGTTCACTGTATATTTTTCTCCATTTTAGCTTTATCTAAATTTTCAGTTTTGCAGGAAGTATCAATGGCCCCAGCCGGTAAGCTTTCCAAAGGGCTTGGACCTCTTCTGATGGAAAAAAAGTTTAAAAGTCCTCAATTTCGTAATCCCCACCTTTCAGTTTACTTCCCTGTCACAGCAACAAAAATAATTCCACTAGAAGATCTAAGTATGAAAATTAATGCAGTTAATCCTGCTGTTGGATTCCTGCCATCTTAGCTTAGGAGATCAATTGACATTTTGCAGAGATACAGCACAAAAATCCTAGCATTGATTTTCTTAATAACTTTGCTGCTGGTTGGTGTTGAATACTGTTAATATCTGGGCCCAAAAATGTGATTCAATTATGCAAAGAAAATGCACACGATATTCCCTATAATTGTTTTGCTTAGTTAGCTTTTGGATTTGTATAGACGAAACAATGTAATTGAAAACAAAATTTGGAGTACTATTCTAAAAGGCAGTAGGGTTAACGATATTCTTCATAAGGAGTGATGTTGTTTGACACCTCACAGGAAAAGCAGACCCTTTTTTGGGGAAAAAAAGAAAAAAAAGATCTGTTGAATTACCCCTTAGACAGTACTAGAAGACTTCTTTGCCTTACTTATTACAAACACTACCAGACTTCTATAGGGCTGCTCTCTTTATTGTTAAACCTTCTGACATCTCTTTGCAACTTGCCTCTTTACCTTACTTCAAGGCCACAAGAAAAGCAAATGCATCCTTCTCAGTCACATACATCCATCACACAATATTTTAAAAAGCAAAGATGCAGAAGCTGCATTAACCAGCAAAGAGAAAATTTCACATAAATCCAACTCAGAATAGACACTCTCTTCAGCATTCCAGCAGAGCTAGCCTTTAAAGGGGTACTATCCATTTAGATAATTGACATTAAAAAGAGATATCAGTTAATCTAGCCTGGGTATCAATTCAACAGCCAGCTTCAATTTACTACCCTGCAATTGTTCACCATATATCATACTTTTGTCTTAAAATACAGTTCTTATTCAGAAGCTTGGAAAACAAACCAATGCCCAAGGAAGTCCTGGGAAGTAAATTGACTATGAACACCTTTGACAGAAATCCCCAGGTGCATGGGTTTCTTTTGCCTTGTCTAGCTGTCTCTGATGTTCTTGGACTCATTTGTTTATGAACTTGTGCCATTGTCTTGGAGAATCTTTAAGGTCAAAAGTAATGGAAAGAAAGGAGATTTCAAAGTGTGCCTGGAAGACATCAAATTCTCTTGTAATCAATCAAATTACAATATAGTTAATTACATCACCTTCCTGAGGTAACTGGCGGTCCAAGAATATAGTTTGTCTTCCAATGACAAAAGATAAAAAAAATTGATTGGAAAGCCAACAACTCCTATAAGAGACTCTAAAAGAATAAAAGGTATATATTCCTATTTTATGCATACAAAAGACCCATAGCAAAGACCTAAGCCTCTGAAGATCCCCATACAATCAAGAGTTGAATATGAATCCAAATATCTCAGCACTCATGTTCTGTTAAATTGTTAAGTTGTGACTGACTCTCTATGCCAACGCATTTTAGAGTTTCTTTCTTTTTTGCTGTTGTTAAACTGACATTGTATGAATACGCCGAAACTTCAGTTGCCTCTCTCTTCCTTACTGTTTTCATTGGAGCTGGAAACTGTCAACTGAAAGCACAGTTTTATTTTTAAATTTTCAATAAAATCAAAGCACAGAGACAAAGAAAGAAAAGAAAAAAAACCAACAACACCCCATCACACACACATAGTATCTTTGGCCCTTCAGAGAAGGCTTTGTTGTACTAAGCTCAAAGGGCTGGCTTTCACCTTTCACCACTGCAATGATTTTAGTCATGAGTAAGGTTAGATGCCTTTAATATGTTTATGTTAAGCAAAGCAGTATTTTGAAACATGGATAAGAATCATCAAGTCCACATTAAGAAGCCAGGTTCCTGTAAGCAGGGATATACAGACTTTTATTTGGAGCTATCATAAGAAAGAGCAAATGATGCTTTAGGCTGCCACACACGCCTTTGCAGTCATTACAGAGCAAGAGCAGTGAAATACCATAAAAGAAAGCAATGGTTTCATTTATGGGCTTCGCATTCGATACCCCAAACTCACTTCATTAGGACCAGATCTTGAGGCCACAGGAAAAGCCACTTACCCAACAAAGTTAGAGACAGCATTCAGAATGATGAATAAATACTTTTGACTAATTGTGGTAAATCCCCAAATTGCATGGAGTTTTGGCGGGCATTTTATCAAAAGGTGTTAATGTCCTGTGGCATTAGGAGTGCTAGGGTTTTTTTTCCCCAAAGGGAATAAAGGGTACTAGAGGGGTGTCAAGGGTTTCCCAGGCTCTTAGGGAAGCACCACCTGTGATGTTTTAGAAAGACTTGTTGTCTGTGGTTTCACTTGGTGCTCTGAAAGGCTCCATTGATATGCACGTTCAGAGCACAGTGACGTTAGTCTAGTTATTTGTCCTTTTTATTGGTCTTCCCACAAGTGGTTTTGCATATATACATCTCACTATGAAGGGAAGCCTGTTTTTAAATAGAAACTCCCAGTTATGCTGGTGATAAGTCACTGAAGCATGGAAGGAAAGTTAGGCATTGGTGAGAGTCTCTCCTGACCACCCTCAGTATTTCAAAGCCATGCTGTGCTGCACACACCCAATTTTCAGTACTATTTTCCATAACCACGCAGCCACCTGGTCTCTTTTAAGAGCAAAAGAATGGGGACTTTTCTTCTAATGCTCTGCTCTTCTAATATGATCTTCAGCAAGTCAAGAGCCTACATCCAAGAAAAACCCTCTGTCCTCATGATGACTTAAGAACCAAGGATGCCATTTTAAAATCATAGCTGTGTGTGCAATAGCAAATAACTTCATAGACTGAGAAAAACCTGGGAAGCCACAGACAAGCGAATGCCTCTGCGTTTTTGACAGTGTTATTTAGCTCATTACACAGGTTTATTACCAGTCTGAATGCAGCTTACACAGTTCTCACCACTAACATTCTAACAGTGATTAAGACAAGGTGTGTATATGAAATAATAGTTGAAGTAGCTGGATGGTATTTCTTGTAGGAGAAACAGCAGTTACAATCCACGTTCCAAATTTTTGCTTTATAGTGATGCCAGTACCAAAGCCAGACTAAAGTTATATCTTCAGAAAACTTCTTCCAGCTACACCTAAAAGAAGCTGATACAGCAGGGTCATGTAGCTGTTCACTGCAACAGCTTGGGTTTGATTTAATTAGTAGAAGGAACTGTTCATATTTTACTTCTAACTGAAACGTTTTGGAAGCGATGCTCACATGGCATTGTTCTATAATAGGGAATTAACTCAAATGAAGCAAATGAAACTGGACAAATAATCAGAAAATTGAACTATACAAACTTTTACAAGACACTCAGACACTCCTTGCATGGCCTCAGGCTGCTGTTTGCTAGCGTACAGCTCCCCTGTAATTTGGGAGCAGCCGGACCCCCTTGCCTCTGTGACAAAAGAAAAGCACCCTGAGACACCTGGGTGTTTTGAAAACATCCAGGATAAATACAGGTAGAAAAAAGTGGATTTGGTGTGCCACTGCAACATAATCTGGGACTCCAGTGCCCTTGTATGGATTTATTGTGTTTAACTGTCCAGTTTAAAGCTGCACAGACGACATATGAAGTATATCCACTAGTACAGCCTAGGGCTTGAAACGCTTGCAGTGGGGCAGCTGTGTAGATTTTGGTCCCTTAAAGTCTTATCAGCCTGTGGAGTTCAGCAAAATGAAAGTTTTAAAACAGAAAAAGTAAGTGACTAAAACTGCTTTAGACAGCTGCTATATGAAGTAGCAAGTGGTGAACTTACCCAGAGGCCCCAAGAAATACTAGTATTTAAAAAGTCTTACATTTCACTAACTTCAGATAAGTGCATGGCACTGTTGCCTTAAAGAACTGGAAGCCATAGAAATCAGAATTAATGAATTAGAGAAGGGCTTTCAGCTTCTCTGAAATGGTGCTTTCACAGCGCTTCCCCAGACCTGTTCTCCATCCCCATCGGCTCATAAGCACACTGGGCTGATACCCCACTGGGCTCCTAGTAGCCTCCCCTGCCGCCAGCCTTTGTCCAGGTCACAGCAAGCCAGACATGTTTAGGTAAGTACTGTGCAATATAAAAAGTGCTGTAAAGCTCAACTCTGTCATGGTTGCTGCTCGTGCATGGGGCTAGCACGGCAATTTTTGGAGTTGGCTGTCATCTGTCACAACAGTTTCACCTGTAACAGCCTACAGTTCTCAGGGAGCTGTGTGTCTGCAGCCACTGCAATATTTTTTTGTTGTGTGATGCAATTCTTTGCTGTTCTGGGCATTGCTTATAGCTAGAGAGCATTATGCTACTCTGAAGTCCACATAAACTCTATTGTCAAGACAAAGTTTAGCAATTAAAAAAACAATAGATCAGTTTTGCTTTTTACCACCTAATGTTACATTGCTATTTTTAGAATTAAATACACATCCCCACCCAATTCAGGTAAATGTGCATACAATGGTATCTTAATATCAAATCTCCCAGTCTTCTAGGTTTACAAGCTCATGGGTTTTTGGCAGGAAAAGAAGAGATACATTGTGGTTGTTTTTTACTGTTGAAGCTAGTCAGGTGCTGCATTGATGGGAATAATGTTTATTAACCTGCTGCTCAAAAAGATGTCGAAAGATTAATTATAAAGTTTAGTTCACTGTGCTATAAATCACCATGTTTAAAAATCCAACTGGCTACATGAGTTATGTTATTCTAGGGAGACATTCAGCATTTTAGATGAAACAATTTTTTAGAGCAAAAAATAAGTATCTTCCTTAGGGAAAGCATTAGTAAGTTTCACTGTTTCCTAATTGAAATACTTCAAATCTGCAGACTGCACAAGATACAGGATTTTATTTTTATCCAAGAGTAGAAAATGGCATTTTTAATTATATGGGAAATTACAAACAGTTCTAATTATACTTGCACTGATATCTTAAACACAAAGGTATATGCAATAAATTGTATACTATATAATATGATATAAAAACCACTGTAAAACAAAAATGTTATGGCATGTGTTTGAAATGTCATTAGCAATAACGAGGATGCCACTGTTGAACTAAGCAGTGTTGAGACCTGTATTGCTACCAGGCTTTACATTCTTTTCCCTGCCAAGTCACTGTCTTAAAGAATACTTAAGTATTCTTTACTTACAGAAAGTGCTGTTTGCAACAGTATCTGACATTTTTCTTGAAAGCAAATTCCTAGAGTCTTGCAATTATATAAGTCTAATTTCTGTCTGGCCACCAGTACTTAAAAAAAAACCATCAGGTTTTGGGTTGAGGGCAAGGGGAGGAGGGTGTTTCGTTTGTTTGGTTTTTTTTTTAATAACGTCAATTCCAGCAGGATCAATACTGATGCGTTTAAACACAAAACATGGCAATACTAGCACATTTCAAAGTTACTCCAAAACCAGCCCGACATATGGTTTGTGCAGAACAACATTTTGTCACAAAACTAGTCTAGCAGCTTAGTACAGCTTAAAGGTAGTACAGGATATGTTTCTGTCTCCATGAAGATCACATCCCTCCAAGAATGCAGGCATTCAGTTTTTGTCCTTGCAGATAATGAAACCTATTACTTATTACTTAGTAGGTGGTCAAAAAAAACCCACCAACCAACCAATTGAAGGAAAAAAGAGAGATCTTGAGAGTAGATTTCAGTGTGCATTCACTGCGAGAAGCTGTTAGAGGTCTGGAAGGCTAGCTGAAGCCATCAGGAACCTCTCTGGTATAGGCATAGGTGGTCTGTTGTGAGTGAAATTTTTATTATCCAGCTACAGCTGCATATTGCATATACAGGCAGGACTAGGCTGCCCAGGTTAAGTGTGAAACCATATCTTCAGCTGATATTTACCTTGATTTCAAGTTTGACTTGCTGCAGTTCAGCCCAATAGACATAGGCAGATGCAATTCAGGGCAGGGCAGGGATTCGATCTGCTGCACAAAATTATCACCTTGGGGAAAGACTGAAAAGACAGGAATGAGCCAGAAACTCCAGAGAAAGGGAGCAGCTGCAGAAGCCACAGGGCCTTTCTGCTTCAGGTCTCTTCTTGCCAAATTTTGGCTTCTCAGTCAAGTCTGATGTTCAAGCACCTTCAGGGTTAGGCAGTGCCTTTTGCCGAGGCAAATGCCAGTTGCTTTAACTGCTCCAGGATCAAGCAGAACTTCCCTGGTCTGCAGTGTGCCATGGAGGATGTCACCCAAACACTCAGACTAGCTGCAATAGCCTGGGAGGCCACAGTAATTGCCTAGTGTCATGATGACACACCAGTACAGCTTTTGGGATCAGAATTAATGTGCCTGTATGTGCTGCACAATAACAAGCCGCTCTACCACACACCTCACTGTACAGCTATGCCTTATCTTTCATTATCTTTTCTGCAGCCTATCTAAAGTCATATTTCTTAAATTTCATGTAGGAAAAAACACAGTTCTCAAGTTTCTCTAGTAACTCAAAAGACATAAATTGGAGAAGGTAACCAAGAATTTTTTGAAATGTCCAACCACCTCTCTTTTTGCCAGCATCCATGACTTGTGGGCTCAGAGAAGAGCACTCTCTGATTTCCACATTCTCTGGCATGACCCTGTAGCACTCCTTGAACAGCATTTGACACAGCTGGAGTCCACCCTTCACTGGCCCATCCCACTCCCATCATGACTTTAATGGCCTTCAGTAACAAGTAGTTGAAGGAACACACACAAGTATGGTTCAGCTCCTTCACTCCACTGTTTCCTGCAGAAGTGAGACCTATTCAGCCCCTCTAATTGTCCATCTGTCTGTCTCTCTCCTTCACCTATAACAGCTTCTTCAATTTTGTCCATCCTTTACCCGTCTGTCAAATGTGGTTGAAGGCTCAGAAATAAAAATGTCCAAGAAACACTGTGAGAATTCATATTTGGATAGAAGACTGATTAAATCACCTTTTGAGGGGATGAATTAAAGCCACCTTTCCTTTATCAAACCAGAGAAGCTTCATCCAGTTGGCCCATAAGCACACAAGTGCTGGCCAGGTGATCTGCACATGCCCAGCTTCTAGTCAGCAGTAATGTACACCAGTACTCATCTGCACCAGTGTGAGGGGAACTGGGATGGGGGAATTGCACTGCAGAGAGCAACATCAAGGCTATGGGAAGAAGAGGAGGTACTACAAAGGGAGGGTTAGTAGTGTTTAGGGCACACACAACACAAGTCCTTTGGGAAATCAGGCTTCATTAGTTTCGAGGATTATGGTATGACACATACAAACATAGACAGTGGGGAGGAACCCAAATACACACTTTGTGGTACACTGGTGCAATAGAAATACATTTTAACTCTGTGCCATATTAAAAAGAAGTGACACTATGAATACTGATCAAAGCTCAAAGCCATGTCGTCCTATGGAAATAGTCTTGGTCTAGACAGTCTGAGCAGACTTAGCTCATTAAAGAAGACACCACCCTCAGCCAAGAATTTAATAAGGAATTTCACAAAACCCAGGCAAACTTTGTAAGTGGAACATTCAAATGTCTGAGTTGATAGTGAAGAGTGCTCCATTCTCTGCAACTGGAAGTCAGTATTATCTTCAAAATTAGCAAGAACTCAGATCTCTGGATCATGAACTCTTAACAAAACTTTCTCCCAAATTTTAAGCTCTCAGTCACTGTAGTTTTGTTGACTAGAGAAGATTCACACTGAATGCCAAGTGAACAGCACCACTGACCTCAACCAGTTTAGAAGCTGAACAGCAATCTAGAGCAGCTAAATTTTTTAAATCAAAATTTGTTCATCCAGAAGCCAACCATTAGAGCAGCCAAGCACTGTGTGCCACCAGCAGCCTACTGTTGATCCCCTACAGACTGCTAAGAAATGGAGGATCTCCACAGATACAGTAGACAATACCATGTCAATGTCCAAACAAAGTTTATGCCTGGTCTGAATTGTAGATTAGAGTCCATCATTCCAGCAGCCTTATTCTAGACTGGTTTGCAAAGGAAAGCTTTCGTGTATATAGAAGAGTTAAAAGTTCGGTACCTCCTCCACACCACCAAACTTTCAGACATTCCCTAAGCTTTAAAATAACATTCTCCCCACTGCCTATAAGTACCCTGTCCAAGAGAATTTTATGTTTTTCTCTTTCAAGATATTTAGTTTGGGGAATATGTAACCACTGTCAAAAAATGTCAGGCAAACTATGGATAATAACCTAAAATTTTATGGAATGCCAAATACTAGCATAGATCTATTAAAACTAACTTCTGTGAAGCTTGCTGCTTCTACTTGGCATAACTGGCATAATTCAAAATACTACTGTCTCCTGAAATCTGGACAAACTCCTATCTGCATCATTTCTGCGTTTTCTGCAGTAAGACAAGACCTGGCAACCTTGGAAAACCTCTTTCTGAATCCAAACTTTGCATCCAACTTCAGTTTTCAGAGGAAAGCCATCATCCTGAGCAGGTTTTGCCGAGAATGGTTTGGCTTGATAGTTTAATGTTTTGAACAAAGCAGCTGTATTTATGTGCTGTTAGAGAATACCCATGCCTGTCAGCATTTGGTCAAAGCCTAAGTTACATTCTGCAATACTGTAGAACTGTACTCCAGCATTTTGGAAACACACTGCTAGAAATCCAAACGGTCCCTTGTTAAAGAAAATCTGTTGCATTCTGAACTAGCTCTCCCTTTGCCATTGGGTGCAAGGGCTGTCTGGAATATTTTTGATTCAGGTGATGAGATGATTGAAAAGACCAAGTAGTATCTTGTCTGCTCGCTACAAAAAACAATGTGTAATAACACTGTTGTGGTTTAACACAGCAGGCAGCTAAATACCACGTAGCCATTCACTCACTCCTCCCCAGTGGGATGGGGGAGAGAATCAGAAAAAAAGGTAAAACTCATGGGTTGAGATGAAGACAGTTCAATTAGGACACAAAAGGAAGGGAAAATAATAATTACCATCTGCTGACTGATGCCCAGCCAGTCCTCGAGCAGTGGGCTACCACCCCCTGGACAACCTCCCCCAGTTTTATTGTTCAGCATGACATCATATGGTATGGAATATCCCTTTGGCCAGTTTGGGTGAGCTGTCCTGGTTGTGTCCCCTCCCAGCTTCTGGTGCACTTCCAGCCTCCTCACTTGCAGGGCAGTATGAGAAGCTGAAAAATCCTTGTCTTAGTTGCTAAGAGTACTGCTCAGCAACAACTAAAACATCAGTGTGTTATCAACATTATTGTCATCCTAAATCCAAACCACAGCACTATACCAGCTACTGGAAAGAAAATTAACTCTATCCCAGCCAAAACCAGGATGAACACAAATAATAGAATGAAGTCATAGTACAGACAACTTAGAGTCTACAGAGCCAAGATAAAATCTAGTACACACAGGCAAGCCAAATGAAAGCACTAAGTACCTGGCTTCTACCCTGAGCAATGTAACTATAAGCATCATGGAAGGTGATAAGGGGGGAAACATTTTATTCCAGGGTTCACAGTGAGCATTTGCAATTCCACTGCTGCAAAAAGGGACCCCCTCTTCCCATAGGCAGATTTCTGACTCCCAGAGCTGTTTCCAGCACCTTGTTCATCGAGCCTAATTTGAATAGGTTTAAAGGATTAAAGGGACTGGTTCGGAGGATTAAAAGGAGTAGTTATTCTCTTGCTTATAATACAAACCCAACATGGCCAATTCTAGCACAGCTGAGTTACTGTTAGCAATAAAAAGCAGCAGTAAAGGCGAAAGCTGTCCAGTGACTCAAGGATCTGCCCAGGACTTGGAAGAATCAGGTTCGCCACCTAAAACCACCATGGACGACCCTGGGCAAGTCACTTACTCCTTGCCCCTTGGCTACATGGGAAAAATAAGCATCATGCTACCCTACAGAAATATAAAGATAGATTGAGAAAGGCAATGGGAGTTGTATATATACTTAAGTCATTTTTCTTGATGAAATCTTTGCTAGTTAAGGACCCAATAGTTTATTCAAAAAAAGCAAGATAAATGTACCCATGTATAGTATGAAAGTATATGTTAAAACTACAAGCTATGTAAGACAGAAGCTCTTCAAGACAAGACAACTTGAGCCATGTACGAAGGCCGTTTAGGCTCCAAGAAATTGTTCCGGTCACTCTTTTACAAAGATACTTGCAAACATTAGTACTAACTGATAGCCTAAAGATCGTGTGCCATGAGATTTGATAGGGACATAACTCAGAGATTACTATTATCTTCCAATTTTGTAAAGCCACAGATGAAGTGAAATCATTTCCAGGATGAAGAATTCTGGGAGGTGTCACTCACACTGCCTTTGGCTGGCACCAAGTAGAATTGGGCTCTGGAAGAGTACATGAACTGATTAGGGAAATAAAGCTGGCTTGTAATTTACAGGCATGCTGTTCCATAAACATGCTCACAGTAAACCCATCCCTCCCATCATTCTTTCAAATACTGTATTTCTTTGTCCTGACCAGCAATTTCGAGCATACCACACTTTTGGCATCTTCCTTCCTGAGACAGACTGACCCTCTACTGCCTGTGCCTCATCTGTGCATCACAGGGAGACATGCCAACCACTAGCTTCCAACAGTGCCAGGCAGTGTGAGCCAAAAAACTTCTTAATAAACTAAAGAGTGGTTTTCTCAGTGGGAAATAGCTGTACTGATAAATTGCAGATTTTAAACTTAAGAATAAATACATGCAGGAACCAATAGCATTCAGAATGTATTCCTGGTATTCATTGACTTGCAAGCTGAGAAGATTTCTGATGGTTCAAAATATACATAAATGTATCTAGACTACAGTTCAACTGAGCCCCTGAATTAGGAAGTAGTCCAACCCATCTGTTCATGCCTTTCTTACACACTGAACAAAATAAAGCATAGCATGGCAATCTTGAGAAAAGCACCTTTCCCCAAGGCAGTTAAACGGGTCTTAATAGTCAAAGTTTTGGGATGGTCCTCTGTTCACTCAAAACTGACAGCTTCTTTGATAGGCAAGATTTGCTTTGTGGCAAATCTGTTTCTTCTAGTTCAAATCAGATAACGAAAGCATTAAACCTAAGTATATTGCTCCAAACAATACTTCAAAAATAATGTTTATATTTCATTTTGTAATAATCTTATATTCCTAAAACTAATAATTTACGAAGAAAAGTCCAGCAAGAATCATAAGAAGCAGCAATAACATATTAGCCTAACTGCTACTGTTGGGGGAAGAAAAGGGGCAAACATTAAACAAAAATAATTTTTCAGGTCTGAAACAGAAGCAGTAAAACATCAAGATAAACACAGAAAAAAAAACATTTCCCAGTTTCAGCTTAATGTTAATCAAATAAAGACTGGTCAGGTTGTATTAATTCAAAAGAAGAGCATAACCCCCAGAGCAAGTCTCATCTCTGAATGTTGTAGCACCAAATGACTGCAAAGGCAGTAGGCTTGCAAAAGACTGCTGGATTGTTTTCCTTAGTGGAATATGTATTTTTATTCCCTTAAAGAAATCAATAAAAAGGACTAGGAGTAGTTGCATAGTCCATGTTGTTTAGCTATTTTTGCTATTTGGCCTCAGTAAATAACTTCCTAAACTATGCCACATTTGAGTTTAGACTAAGACAAGATTACGGCCTGCTTCACACAAGAGATTTGTCCCAGACTGTTGAGTGTTTTCTTTGACATTTCTTTTTAAAAACAAGTTTTAAACCAAATAATAAGACTGAGCTCATAGAAAGTCTATATCTTATTAAAACATTTGAGACTACTACACTAATTTTCTTCAGACCTGGCTTTTCTCCATTAAAGCTCAATGAAATACTGTCAGCCAGCTGCCTGCTTTGTAAGATCATGAACCAATTGCACAGAGATTGCTTTACAAAGTGAAGAAAGCTTTTATTAAAACTCTGCAATGCACAGCTCTTTCAGCATCAGTAGGCAAGTAATCCCTCAGCTGGCCAGGCTGAGAGCAAGATTTGTAAGCTGTATGCCCAGTGGTATTGTTTGTTTGTACTGCAGTAACACTTAAAGGTACCATCTAGGGAATAGGACTTGTTTGTCTAAATACTGCATTTTCTCATGCATGGGAAAGACAAGTCTTTTAAAAACAAACTGGAATCTACAGCCACACATCTTACTGTAGTAGAAGCTAGAAGCAGAGATCAATAAACATTAAGATTCTCACACTTTTTCTACGTTGTCTGTGTAGCTCCACAATGTCAATAACAATTGCAGAACTAAAACTGAAACAGAACGACAATACTGCTAATTGCAAAATTCCTTTTCCCAAGTAAGGTATTTTGCTTGGAAAATCCTAACAGGCTATTTCAGTTTCCTCCTCATCCCTCTAGCCTAATGTACTACCATCAGCATAGACTTTATAAGTCCCACTTTTTTTCCTATCATTAGAGTACTGAACTGTAGCTTGCAATGACCTGTTGCAACTAGGACTGAAGCCTACAACAGAAAGGCTAAGAAAGAATGTGATGGTCAGATTTATCATGCTGTTTGGTAAATGCTCCTCTTGATTCACAATTTATACATTAGTATAGTCAAACCAGGAAGTGAATACTAATTGATCATCAACCAGTAAATTGCTATAATGCAAGTTGGAGACAGGACACCACAGGGACTGTGTGCAGTAAAAGAAGTTAAATCTGGTAACATGGTACAAGAGGTGTTAAACACCCTAAAGACATGTATTAGCACACTGCGATTTATGCTTGCCTTAATGAGATGGCCCCGTCATCTAAATGCCTTTCAGAACAAATTTCCAGTAAATAAATCCAGAATAATATAGAAGTTATTTGTAGAATAACTTCTGTTAATGAAGAAGTACAAAGTCCACCAAGTTAATCACTTCCACAGACCTCAAGTTGAGGTTTTGTTTCAAAAGTATACCATATAGCTGTCATTTTGTGCCTTATATTTGTATTTTCATTTCCACCTAGCCAATTCCACAACGAATATGTTTCCTACTGTTCCTACTGATACACAAAGACAATGCTTCAGACTCCAGGCAGAAAATAAAAGGCCACAACAAGCCAGCCCATTTACTGATAAACTAAGACATAAAAAGGAACTGCACACTGCTGTGTTAACAGTTCTCAGATGTGAGTTGCTTTGTAGCTCAGAGAAAGGTTCATGAACATCCTAAACTACTGCCCATCAATGCATTTCCCATAACCTACTGTATTATTTCTCACATTCAGAAAGCTTTAGAACTTAGACGATGTAATTAATTCCATTTAAAGACTATTCTAGTTAATTAATGAAACTGGGCTTCATGAGAACAGCTCTGACTAAGGCAAGATTATAGCTCTGAGCTCCCCACTCCTGTAGGTTGAGTCACACAACAGTCCTTCCACTCATACCCCAATATGGGTCCTGTTGGGCAAGGACAGTGATCCAGAAATGAGTCAGGTATCTGCCAATGAGAACATTTAATGTAAAAGTGAACTAAAACCAAAACAAAACAGGGGTTGGTTATTTAAATGAAAAGAACCAGAGCTTCAGGTGCCTGATTTGGAACTCCTTAAATGAGTAGCCACTACCTCAAAGTCTGAGCCTTTTAAATAGCTTCAAGGTTTGGGAGCACAAATCATCAAAATTCATATATTTTCGTGTGTCTGGTTGGCAAAGACTACTTATGCTTTTTAATTCTTTTATAATCTGTTTTCCATTTCGTTTTTCCTTGGGCCTTGTTAGTCTTATCTGAATTGAAGCCATGCTTGAATTCAAGCCATGCTGCCTGTTGTTTTTTTTTTTTTTAAAAAAAAAACAACCACAACTCCTTTACCCCTGCTTTGATATCATAACTAACAAGTGAGTTTTGTTCTAGTATTATGCTGGTACATAGAACTTCAAACTAAAGAAGTCACATATTAATGCATTATTTGGTCGATTTGATGTACCAACTGGATGGTGTGTGTCAAACATCATAACCTAATTATATAGGATTTCTTTTGCATTTTCTAGGCAAAGAAATTAAGAGTTCAGTAGTGCATTTCATTCAACTACACCTTTTCACTTCCCTGGTCTGGATATTTGTTCTGTCTGATGTCTAAGTTGTATAGAAATGATGTATTAAAAAGGAAAAGAAATCTTGACAGTTTGTTACCCAATATTCAAGATAAACAAAATCTCTTTTCACAAAGTACTTTCAGCGCTAAGCTTATCAGATCACTACTGGCTGAACACTTGCAAGACTGAGGGCCTCCGGCTACAAAGCAAAGTGTTTCCTGAAGTGATTAATGTCAGCCTGGGAGGAGAGAACACAGTGTAGCACTTAAAATTAGAATAGAAAATAACAAAATTAAGCTCAGTTAGCTGCACTAATGCCAGTGATGATGAATGTATGAGATACCCTGAAGACAACAATAGTATGTCATACTGCAGAAAAACTAGACCCTGGAAAGCTAACCATTTATGCTAAGATGGTAAGCAGACTATATCATTGTATTCTTATGATATTGTTCTAGACAAAAAAAAAAAACCACACTGAGGCATATACGAAAATTGCTGATCCAAATGTATCTGCTGTGCAAGCAGTGAAGTCCAGAGAGCTATAACCAAGAATGACCAGCCTACACCCTGATTGTAGTAGCTTCAAATTCTTGTGTGATGCCCATATTTTCTTCTTTGAGGACTTTAAAAAGAAAAGGAGAATATGCCTGTAATGACTATAAATAAGGTTCTTCTACTGCAACTCCTTTAACAGGAGGTCCCTTTTGACTTCTGGCTCATCAGCCAGCCCATACTGTGATTCAAGTCATGGCAAAGCATCCCACTGTGTTCTGTCAGGGATTGTATAGTTATATCAATATGCAGTATTGCACAGTAACATGGCAATTGATCTAGATTCTTAAGACAATTCACCAGCTTTGCTGCAGGCTTCCCAGCTGACTGAGAAGCTCTCTCAGAGCTGTATTTCAGTTCCTTGTATTTAAAGTGATGATTAAACTCAATTTTGCCTCCACTCAGTCTCATTTATCTGTTGGGATGCAAGCCTGGAGACCTTCTTACATGTGGTTAGTTACCATGTACTACAACAAATCCCAAATGTTGCCTGAAGTTTGTAAAAGCAAATATTAATCTTCCACTGCCATGATCTACATACTTTGCAAAACAGACCCAGGGCTCCTGGCAGTCTCCAAAACAAGGCATTATAATTCATCAGGAAGAGAAAGCAGTTTTATTTTAACCATGTATTCTGGTGCTCATTTTCAGAGTTACATCATCATCAAGAGAAGAGAGTGCCTACATTAGCATTTTACTTTGGTTTCAGAAGTGTGTCTCTCATCCAGTCTCATGATAGTCCCTACTACCAGTATTTTGATTTGCACTACAGGTGGTCTCAGAGCATAAAACTGTATTCCTTTTGGGTGAAACTAAACCAGAGGATACACCCCGAGAGCACACCTAGTACTCTTTAAGCACCAATGGACTTTCAGCTCACAGGACCAGACTGGAGTTTCTCGAAAGTGTAAAATATATAAATATATATATATATATTTACACACACATATAGATTTATATACACAGATTAGTCACAAAATGCGCATAGTGTGGATGCTGGGTCTTCAACACCAAATGTTTCAGTACCTCTAGATTTCAGAAGTGATCCTGTGATTATGTTTTAAAATATTTGAACATTACTTGGCCATACTCATTATTTAAATAAAAGGAGCAGTACGATTTTTAGCAAAGTTAAAATTCCATAGAGAAGGCGGCCTTAGCCACATGCAAGGACCTCAGCAGAACATATCAGCCTATCCCCTGGAGAGTCACCACCTCCAGCAAGCATCTGGTAAGAGAGCTCAAATACCTATGTACAACAAGTTCAGCCTCTACAAAATCCCATTGTGTTTCAATGGCTATAGTCACCTTACCTGTTTTCATCTTACACAGCCACCAGCAACCATGTCTGCAGGTGCATGTCTCAGGCTGAGACCTTCCAGGTGCCAACTTCTGAAGTAAAACATAATTGAAATCAGAGTTGGACCCTGTCCTGTTGCTCAGCACATGTGCTTCTCAGAAGCACTCATCAGGACTCTCCAACAGCTGTCCCAGTTGAGTGAATCCCAGCACCCTCTGTCAGCCCAATGTCTCCTCCTTCCTTCTCCCACTCCCTCAGCACATGTTAAAGTCCTTCCTGAGCTGATTCACCTTGCTAACCCAGTGGAAAACTGTCTTCTGTTTTCTTTCTGAGGTAGGCGAGGGATGACTAAGCTCACGTTCTGCAGGATGAGTGAATTAAACCAACTCACGGGGAATGTAAGGGGCAAAAACAAAGTGAAGACAGAAAGTACATAGCTACATAAAGAGGAGGAAGTCCTCTCCTTCAGTAGCTCTCACACTGCGTCACCTGTAACACTCAGTTTCAGCCCTGTTACCTCCAACTCCCATACCTTTCAGAGCATTTCACAACTGGAAACTTTATCTCACAGCACCAACAAGCAAGGTATTGTGAACAAGATTCCTGTGCTCCAGGACTATGTTGCCACAGAGAGGTTCTGGTAAACTACAGACTGCCTCAACTTCTCCGTAACAGTTTCTCGCAGCAGCAGCCAGAGGGTGACCTATCCCCCATCTCAATCTACCCTCAGCTGAGCTGCATTCACACCTCATTTGTTGGCTTTTGGTGACCCTTCCCTGGCCAGCACAGGTTTTGTACACACCATACCTTCAGATGCTATAACCTCTCTATCATGTACGCTTTATAATCATTCCCCTTGGGACACCATGGGGATCAAAACCTTCTCAGTTCAGTTAATGGATCAATTGACATTACAAAGTACAGGAGCCTATGCATTTATACATCTATCTAATACATAGCCTATGAATTTATACAAGCCTATGCCTTGTATATTTCTAGTACTAAGAAAACTTTATATACAGTTTGCTGACACAATTGCTGTCAAAACCAGATTGATTGTGTTATTTCAGAGAGACTTTTGTGTTTCCTCCAATTCCAAAATGAATATTTTGCTGTATTTCTCCATGTCTAAAATATTAAGAAAATAGAATGAAGAACCGATCTTCAGCTCTGGTGGTTGTTTTCCAGAAGCTTTTGTAAAACTACTCAGTTGACTTGTCTACCCTGGAAATTTGTATCAATGTAAGCTGAATTTTAATACAGACTGACGCAGTCTCCTGCTGGACAACCCTATTATCATACAAACATCTTTTTTCTAGTTTTAGTTTGTATTATTTTAGAAATATAATATCCCTCCAATAATATAAATAATTCTGGGGACAGAGTGAACTACTCCTTAAACCCATATGACTACAGAAATTTAACCAACACATTGTAATCAGTAAGACTTCCCAGTGTGTACAAAGCCTAAGCTGCCCTAATAGGTTTCTCTTCTGGTACCAAGCAGAAACCCCTGGGTGAATGTGCCTGAACCCTGAGGAAAATTAGACTAATAAAAGTGACAAATTTTTGCCTTCTTAAAACTAACAGCACTTTGCAATCACATAAGCCTTTTGTGCAGAGGTATCTAAGTATCCAGGTTATTTCAATACTACAAAAATGTTGCAATGTTGAAGCCCAGTTTATTTCTCTGTGAAATTGGAGAAAAGAAGTCTTATTTTGATCTTGCTTAACTCACCATTGTCTGACCTCTGACAGTCCCTGGTTCACCAGGCAGCAATTGGGATAGGAAGGAGGAGGGTGTTCAAACCCCCAGCTTTCAGCACTGAGGTAATCTCAAGTGCCAAACATACAAACTTTCAGAAGTAAATAGGTTTTGCTTACTTTAAGAGCTAACAGTTTTATTGCAATCCTATGAACAGAGGCTAGTAATATATGATTTTTTTTAAAGAAGCAATTTTCCTTGAGTATGAAGTGCTGCTGGGAACAGTGTCTGTGTTCTACTCTCTGTTTTTAAGGGGGTGTTGGAAAACTGGAGGAGAGACAGCAAAGAATCACAACAGTAGTAAGAAAAAAAAAGCACAATTGTGAACTTCTCGAGCGAGTAGTGCTGGATGCTAAAACACTTCTTCATCTAGTTGGGAAAGGCACAGCAAGAAGCAATAGGTAAAAGGTGAAGCCAGAAATGCTCAAAATAGTCTAACAACGTGGTTTGCTAACCTCTGGAACAAGCTACCAAAGGAAGGGTAGATTCCCCTCTCCCCATGTTTTTGAATCAAGTCTGAATGCCTTTCTGAGGTGAACTCTGAAAGACATTCACCCCAGCCAAGCACCAGTATGCAAGTAAAATTCAGTGGCCTGAGTGAGATTAGTTTAGAAATCCAGTGATCTGTCCCAAACTCCACAGCACTGTGACTGACACCAACTAAATTAGAAGCAGGATCAGGCTGCATAAGTTCATTAACTTAGTGAAAAGAGAGCTAATGAATAAGTAACTCCACAAACACCCAGCACAATAATTTCTATTTGCACCCTCAAAGGCTCCTCACTCCAGCTGCTTGTCAGGCAGAGGAAGCCTGTCATTCACTCCTTTGTAACTCTACCCATTGTCCAAAACCCTTTTCTTCTGTGGAGCGACCCCTTATTTTGTGCTTACGGAGAAACCTTTAAGAGCTGAGAGAGAGAAAGGGAGCCTTTAGCTCAAAACAAAGGGAAATAGAGCTTCTGTCAGCAGGAGGCTAACAAGCAAATGACAATTTCTATATCTCTGGGGTCTGAGCACAATCTCTGCAGGCAGTGTCAAGCCCTGTGTCAGCTTGCTGCCCTGCCAGCCTTCCACAATGGGTCAGGATGTCTGCTTGGGAGAACAAAACCTTCCTCCTCCAGGAAACCGGCTCGGCCAGCTCCCAGGCACAATGTTCCCTGGCAGGGGCTGTTCGCCATGGTACCCCTCCCCATCCCTGAGGCTGGCTGATGGCCTAAATAACGGTGAATTACAGCTGGGTTTAAACAATCAAGTACTAATAATGGCAGAAGCAGAGCATGAGGACATGCCGTGTGGACTCTGTTTATCATTTAATGTTCTGTATTAGCAGCCATTATATTGTAAAATAATGTAACGCCTGTGCCAGATGAAAACATGACTTGAATTTGCACAGCGCAATACAACCCAAGAGAAGACCAGGGAGTTGGATGGCTGAACTAAATCATTTAGCATCAGAAACTGAGCCAGCTGCAGAGGGCTCTTTCTCTCAGCTTTCTAGGCAACTCCTCTTGATTGACGGGGAGGAGAGGGGAGAAATAATTTCTCTGCAACGCAGATTTATTAAAGCCATCTCAGCAAAGGCCAGAAGGAATCTTCTCCCAATGAAAACACAGAAAAAGACAGAAAAAAGAAAAGAGCTAACTCAGTTATAACGTGGAAGAAAGCAATTCTAACACATGGGCCCTCCTGCACCCTATGGATGCATCACATGAGAGAAAAGACGATATGGAAGTGAATGTGCTGCAGTTGATACAACATGCCAAGACCTTGTTCAGAAGCACAGAGGAAGGTCACAGCGCCTGTGACTCAGCAGCTATGGCATTCAGGACTCTTTCTGAGAAACCATAATTCAGAGTCGTTCTAAGTTGTCTACTTTTAGCATTTTTCGAATTACTTTTTTTTTTTCTGCCTGCTCCCTTTAATTTTTTGAATTCCTGGACAACCACATTTGTAACAGAAGAGAATGGTCACAGAATGAACAATGAGGTAAGTCTGTCTCAACTGCTGCATATAAAATGCTGTTCTAGATGAAGCTTGAGTTCTGTGATAATACATTGCTGATAAGTAATCTCCAGTGATTAATGCTACTGGTTTCAAGGGAAGCATGAATTTTGCCCAACTCATGTAAGAAGGAACCTCCCATTAACTTCCAAGGGGATTGCAAGCTTTTATACTCAGACCTCAGAGGGAAAAAAGAAAAAAAGAAGGAAAAAAAGAGCCATCAAGAGATGCTACAGTCAAATTCATCAAAGTGAACCAAACAAGTTCCTCCTTTACGTGTTCCAACAAACATACTCTTTATTTTTACATGGCCTTTTAAGACACGCTTCATAATCATTCTTTGATACAAATAATTCCCTTCCTGACTCTGCAAGGCAGTAAATAAAAGAATAGCCCTTTTTGTGATAAGAGCATCTAAAAACCTAAGAAGTGTTCTTTTTTATGGAACTGACCTCTTAATGAGTAAAAACAAAAAGATCATTTATTATAAGTGATCCTCTGCCAACAGCCCCCATGCCTGTTACCAATTTCAAAAACTTTATGTTCCCCCTCCAGAAAGGCTTTGTACTCTTTCCCACTCATTAGAAGATGGCTATTGTAAATAGCACTTCCAGCATTAATATAAAATATGGAAAGAAATATGTTCAAACCAGGTTATGGCTGTAAGGCAAACTGACAAAAGCCAGGAAATTCGTAAGTTAAATCCACCCCTTAACTCACGCTGTTGTGAAAACAAACATGTGGGAGTTAGCGAGGTGCCCAGGGTCAGTGCAAAAGTGTGCGCTTCCTGGCTTTTGTCAGATGGTGTCAAAACATCAACCTGATCTAAACACCAGATTTGCTGTGTTTAAATCGGCCTTGCATGCAGGGAAGAGGGAAAGGCCCACCCGCCTTCCCCTTGTGGCTCCCCCAGCCTAGGGGAGGGATGGCGCATGGCCACAGTGCCCACGCCAGCTCCCAGGGACGGAAAGCATGTCCCAGTAGTGACCCACCACCTCCTGGGGTGGACACCTCCCAGCACACCCACCGAGACATGTCCCGTGGGTAGGGAATGGTCTCATTTTTTCGGCTTGTCCTGATGGAAAAAAAAATCAAGAGCTTTATGGCAGGCATGCCAAAATTCCCCTTGCCTTCACCTCATGAGCATCACGAGCTCTTTGGGGTGGGAGGCAGGAGCACAGGCGGGGGTTGAAGGACCATACTGCTGTACTGCCCAAGGGAGAAGAGGCTTGACGGGGCGGATGTGCTGCCGGGGCTGGCCTCTGGCATTCACACACCCCTTTTAGACACACCGGTGCTTCACAACAGAAAAAAACCCCACGTTCTTCCCTAGCAGGAGGGACTTGGGCACACACCATCCCACACGCTGGAGCATAGCTCTTCGGCTTGGCAGCAGCCTTGTTGCACCCCCGCAGACTTGGGAAGCCTGTCCTTGGCCAGCCAGGGACACCCACCCGGCCTCGCAACAGCCTTGGCAGTGTGCCGGTAGCTCAAGGAGGCGGACAAAGGGTGAACATCCTGAAAAATGTTCGTTTCATTCTAAAAGTTAAGTTGCTTTGATGAATGCTGACTTGACAGTCGATATTGTAGTAGATTTTCCCAGCAGGCAAAAAGACAGAAGGGGGGTGATGGGGAGGGAGTGAGAGAGGGGAAGTTACCTAGAAATATTTTTGCTTTTGTAGGAATAGTTTTTCTTGTTCCCATATGGATGTTACACGTGTGAAATCAGTGGGCTCTGGTACTCACTTGTAGACCAAGAAGGTGGCAGCCAATCCCTGCATTGCCCATGAGAGGGGAGGAAAAATATCTTGGCCTAAATCCTATTCTTTTAACCAACATGTTGGGAAAAAAAAGTTACAGTATCATAACTAGTATCTTACTTAAACTAGGTTAATTAAATAGCTTCAAACCTCCTGTCATTAAAAACACACCGTACATAGTTGCATTTGTACTAACTCCTGTCAGTTTAAGTTAAATTGAAAAGAGGCTGAATCAAGCTGTGCTCAGGCTGTCAGTGCATCTTTTTGGACCAGTTCAGCTAACACACACCTTCTCCTAACCCAGTGCAGATCTCACCCAGAATACCCTCAGGACACAATAAATATTTAACTGTATGACAAATATTTTATCTGCCTCAGGAGGCTGACAGGAATACAGGTGGTCATCTGAGCGCAAGCTGAGAGAAAACAGGTGAGTCAACCCCATACTGAAGTGTTAGCTTATTATTCCATGACACTCAGTCTTTGAAGGAATACATCTTTTATAACCTAGGAGAATAAGGAGGAGGCTGCTTATGGAATTAAATGTTCCCAGCTTCTAATTAGAGGGAGGGTAATTGCAGTGTCATTTATAGACATCTTAATAATTTATTTCATTTTCAGGACAGGTACATTTATGCTGTATAATTTTCATTCATATGTCAACCAAAACAGGACACTTTTCTTTTGTTTGCACAACACATTTTCCTTCATTTTAACCCTTTATTTAAAGGTGTATTTTTGCAAATTTCAAGCTTGGAAAAAAATAAATAACAAAGAAATATTAAGCTTTGAAAGTGACAGAATGGAAAATTTGAATTTTTTTGAAATTTTGTTTCTCTTTTGTTAGGTTGGGGTTTTTTTTCTCCTTACAAAACCCATTATTCTTGGAAGCAATGCAAACTTACGGCTTCTTCAGCTGTCATTTCTGCATTTCATTGGTGCTTTTCAGCAAAAATAAAGACATAAAACAATGAATGATTAGTTCAGAAAACCACCAAAACACTGTAACTGTTTACTCATGGCCTAGAGACCTTTTTCGGTATTTTAGGTAAGAAAAAGAAAGTCCCCTGTATTTTAGGCTCGAAGTCTAAATTAGAGACAATATCATCTAAGCGCACACTACATCAAAGCCGAGGCTTCAATTAATTCCAGAGTTATTTATTTAAATGCAAGTTTCTCACTGGCAAACTATCACTGAAGGGCCTCAAGAGGAACACGGAGGCAACGAGGGGAATTCCATTATTCCCACCCTCCAACCTCCTCTCCTGGGCACAGGACCAACACCAAGAAAATAAAACAGTCACCAAATATAGCACAATGGGCTTTTTCCTCCTTAATTACCTTTAAAATTCCCAGCCGAGCACAGAGACCCCACACAGGCTTTCTATGCCACGTATTAGCACCGGTTCGGCTGAGTGACGAACCTCAGAAAATAAAAGCTTCATAATGGGGCTGCTGACACAGCAAAGAGCAGCCCCGTATAACGAAAGGGTTTCAGAGCAGCCGATTCACTCCATCATTTTGAGGAGAGGCGTTTCTCCCTTTGAAAGCCTGCCTTTTGTGTGGCTCACACTCCTACAGGCTGCTCCCTGCCAGACTGTTTGCTATTCTTTGGAGGCTTCTGCTGCTTCCTACATCAGATGGAATTTACCTTCATGTAATTATTTGTTCTGGGAGCTTTGATCTCCACTTCCCTTGTAACTGCAATGTAGTCACACTTTGAACTACAAGAAAGTACCAATTTAAGGCTCTTGCTGCAAACATCATAATGGTTAATCCTAACAAAAAGGTGTTAATTGGTCTCCTGGTGATTCTAAGCCGCAGTCACAATAGGTTCTTATATTTGTTTACCGCCGTTGTATTTCCTCCTCATCCCAGTAAAAGTGCATTAGATCTGATAACCTTTCAGGCAGGCTTCTCATTTTTCAGCTCACATTACGATTTAGGGCAAAACTAAGTATCTATCAATGTCGGAGGAGCGGTTCTGTCCCAATGCGACGTGATTACAGACTGCTAGCTTCACAACGAGCCGTCTGAGGCTGTGTACTCATGGGTAAGAAGTAAAAATTTAGATGACTCCAAAAGTCTTTCTGAAGCACAATAGAGCCTCTGTACAAGATGAAAGCTGTTTCTTCGTATAATACATTCACTCAAACCTTTGGCCCTGCCAGAGATTTCATAGAGCTGGGCAGGAGCATTACTCTGTTTCATTTTTGGATCCACCTCCTGCTCAGCAGTCCAAGAAATTCAAACTGAAGAAAATGGTTAAGCTTAAGTAGCTCAAACTAATGAAAACGTCTCATCATCCTGGACCATGCCGTCGGGTTTTCAAGAGCTTTTTTATTGTTAAATCGGTTGTTTTTATAACAAAGCCCTGACAGAAAACACCTTCCCAGCAGAAAACCAAACTACAGTCCCTACTCCTCGAGGTGGGGTATTTGTTTATGCAGAACATGGTGTGCTTTTAAGCACTCACTGTGCAAACACGTCTATGGCATTACCCAATGGAAAATTAGGCTTGTTTGCTTTTTGTCTTACACAAACAGGGTCCTTGCTTTTAACATAACCACCGAATTCTGGCCACAGCCAGATACACCATATCCATCTCTCTCTCTCTCTCTCAAGAAGTGACATATTTGAGTTTTTGAGTGAAGACACTGGAACTGATTTTGTCAGGCCCTCAGGCTGTTTCTCAGTGCAATGACAAAAGGACCAGACAGAACTGTAATTTCGGTGCTCAGCTTGCATATTCCTGGAGTGCAGAGGAGCCTGCTGTTCAACAAAAGATTACTCAAAAGATAAACATGGAAATGGCACAGGACATCAACATCCCACCTCGCTCTTCCGACTTCCTAGGGACTTTTCAGCAGTCTCAATGACATGCAGACTGCCAGCTCTCCCTCCCACTTTTCCGTTTGGTATTCTCACAGGCAATTAAAATATTTTTGTTTACTTCTGCTAGGCCAGCCCTTCCCACTGACCAGCTCTCCCGAGGTGAGGTTTGCTGTGGTTCTCTTCCTGTGATTAGAGCACTTCATAGTCAAACACTTCAAAAGTCCTGCTGAAAACGCCAGCAGAGCCCGAGCTGACTGAGGACAGCTCTTGAACCCTGACTGAACTCCCCATCCCTCCCGGTGGATAGGGCTGTATATTTACTGCAGCACGATCGCAGTCAAGGTACATCCTTTCGAAGAGTGCTCCTGAAGACCCGCACAGCCTCCCCGCAGAGAGCCTGTCCTCCCTCCTAGCCGCACGAGGAGGGGGCTCTGTCCCCAAGAACAGCCCTTCTTCCCCCCCAGCCAAGGGCTGCCCTTCCTCTCTCTCCTCTAGAGAAGCAAGGTAGATCTGTGTTCCCCAAACTATCTCTTTAGACGGTCCATGCTACACAATGCCTCCCCAGTGCTATCCTGCATGCAAAATGCCTCTAAGCCTGTTGATGAGCAGGCAAAATTATATCATCATGACCCACTTCAAACTGCCTCATAAGCCCGTGAATTCAGAAAGAGAATATTGGTTATGAGAGAGGAAGCAGCGTCCAGCAAGCTGGATGGGAAGAGGGTGACCTATGTACAGGATCCAGTCTGGAGGAAAGGCAATGCTTTTTTCTTGCTCAGCCTCAAGGAAGGAGCTCGCTCCCCGGGTGCTCTCCATATCCTAACCAGGAGCACTTAGTGATGCTTTCCTATCAGTAAAGGCTTTAGCGAGTTGCTACACAAATGCACGCACACTGAGTTGCAAGCTCCTACCCCAGGGTTATAGCAGGATGGCAGCCCTTTAATGAAAACACCGCTATGAGGGTTTATGCTGGAAACACATTTGTTTTTCTTTTTCACGTTTGTTTTGCATGACTTCCTACAGTCTCCTGAATACAATCCAGACCTTTGGCAGCTGCAAGCCACGGTCTGTGGCGCTGATAAATTTATTTTGCAAAATATCTGCAGTATTCTCATTTCATCATGGTGCCCCCTGTGAGTGAGGGGAAGGGGCGAAGAACCATCTGATTTCCCAGCGATGTTACAATTTAGAGCCTATACATTTCACATCTGGGGAAGCTAACAGTCACTCTGAAAACCTTTTTGTTCTCACAGTTAAAACTTGAATCTGTGCCTTCTTTTTCTGGCTCCTGCAGGCTGTTTTGAGCTCAGGGGTTTTTGGTTGGGGTTTGGGGGTTTTCTTCGTTTGTTTGTTTGTTTTTTTATCTACTGCCATTATGTAACTAGACATTACATGGGATTTTGTTGTGTGACAGTTGTTGGGGGTTTTGTTTGGGGGTGTGTGTGTGTTATTTCTTCTAACTGGCTTGAAATGAAAAAGCTTTTAGAACAAACTATGCAATATCATCCCAGTTCTCCTGTTCCCAGGACATTTACAGCCCCACCTTCCTAGGAAAACAAGGGGATTTACAACAGCAACTTGATACAATAAATCTAATCATAATCATAAATCACACTTAAAAGTTACATTTCAGGATTATGTAGGTTTAGCAACGAGTCTGGGTGTTAAAAAAGAGTAAAAAATCTTGCTATGACAGATGACAAGCCAAAGTTTAACACTTTGGATTTCAAAGTGCAATTCTTAGCTGGGAGAACAGGTCCCTACTGTATCTTGCATAAACATCCCCTTGCAAGTTAAGTGTCTGCAAAAAGTCAATCATAGCATTTTTTTCTCACCTGAGCACTTCACAGTACATGCTTGAAGTCCGCAGCTCATATTACAGCACGAACATGCAAGGAGGAGAATTAAAATTACGTGATTACCTGGAGTAGAGTGGAAGAGACTGAGACAAGTTTTCTGCTGTTGTAATTCTGCCAGAGTCAAAGTAAGCAGAGAATTTCAGTCATGTCTGGGGCTTGGGACCAAGGGGTTTTCTTTGCTGAAGAACAGTGCTTCTGGTAGCAATGCTCCATCCTCAGCTTCTTTGCTTGATTTACCCTGCTTGATAAAAAATAATCCAAGGGAATCATATGTTTTATGGTTGCCTGTAGCGTAGTAGAGAACTTGACAGCCTTCGGTAGGCTCATCCTCCTAGGACATGTATAAAGGTAGGAATTTGAGGCAGGAAACTAAGGCTTAGAGAGAGTAAACAATAGTTTAGTGTCATTCACAAAGGTTGTGGGAAAACAGTCCTTGTGGGGGGTCTGTTCAGCATCAAACACGCACTTGAATCAGACCCATTCTCACCCTTCTTTGCAGGACTTTCAGTCTTAACCAGCTGATGCTTCTCTGTAGAAAAACATTTTTCCTAACCTTAGTTTTAATTACTGATGTCTCATATTCTAAATCAATCCAGAGCAAAACTCCTGATCAAAGCCAGCAGTCAGCAGTAAACAAGGGCATAACTAGTTACAAAGGTGGTGGCAATGCATTCAAATTCCTTGCAGTGCTGTTGCACTACATGTCGCTTAGACACCACAGTAGCAGGCATGGCAGATATCTCAGGAAACTATTCCTCCATGTTCTTCTAGTCACTGTTCATTCCTCAGCTGAAGAAGCAACACTGTCTCTCAAGCCACGCTTCCTCAAAAAGTACTAACATAACTAAAATTACTAAATATTAAAAAATAATCATCTAGTGTTCATGTTTGCAGGGAGATATGCACAGAAATCTGTTGTGTCTGCAGCTGAAAATCAGTAAGGACAGGCTCTCTCGTTTCAAGTGTCCTGGTACTTCCAGCTGCCAGTATGGGAATTGAGCATTTCTGATAAAACACAAATGAAAAGAATGGAGCTGGGAGTTGGAGGCTATACCATTGTGGTAAATTAAAACAAATCTTTGAAAATTAAATGATAATTCGTTTAGTTCTGCCTGGCATACTTTACTCTTTCTCTGAAAGCCTGTGGTTTGTGCCGTGGCTACTTTTAATCTGCATACTGTTAATTCAGAATGAGGAAAGAAATCCTACTGTATTCTAGAGACAGCATCCAGTGCAAAGCTGGATATAGTCTGTATGGACAATGCTCAAAGAATCCCCAATTCAAGGTAAGGAGTAGGCCATGAAGGGTCTTATTTCCCAACATGTGATCCTTTCCATAATACGTGCTTTTCCCTCCATATCTCCTACACTCCACAATGTTCCCATATCCTTCATCGCCACCTCCCCATCTTTTTATATACATCTTGCCCATGTCCCTTCCCTCTTTGTTGCAATGTCCTTGGTTTACCAAATTTTCCTATGCAATACCATAGATCTCAAATATAGGTCACAACTCAGCCAACCTACCTCACCTACATCCCTGCCGCAGCACCCCAGGATCGCCCAACTTCCCTACCTAGACCACACCATAACCCCCTCAGTTCCTCTCCACTGCCTTCTGCAGCGACAGCCTCAGCTATCCCTCTCTCTCCTGTGCTCCCTACAGTGTCTCCAAGATCCTTCCCCATTATCTTCCTACAACACCAACACCAACTCCAGTTCCCCAATGACATTTGCTAAGGATTGGTGTGTATGCACCATAGCTGGTGTGGAGACAAGCCCACACTAGCTGGTACACATGGGGCAATAGGCCCGACCACCCAGGAATTCAGGAATGGAAACAAAGTATGCACCAACAAGCCTGCCAGCTGCTGCCCCTTAGGCAGCCAGGGTGACACGCTGCCTACCAGATGCCTGGTAGGTCCAACAAATGGCTTCAAGGATGGCATCTGGTCCCCAGGCCTCTGCTGCTCCCACCAAGTCCCGTTCAGCTCACTGGGAGTTTTGCCAGTTGTTTGCATGAAAGTGGGATCAGATCCTGAAGAACAGAACAGGCACCAGCTTCCCTCTCCCATGCTGTTACCTCCCCATAGCATCTTTATAACCTGATAGCAGCCTTATAACAAACACCTCCCCTCTTTCCTCTGGTGCCCTTGCTCTTGGAAGATGCCCCGTGCACAGCCACAGAGCTCCTTCTTCATTCTCTTTGGAGGACTCTTTCTTGTCAAGGTGCAAACAAAAATCTCAGCCTGGGGATTAGAATGCAGAGGGTCCAAGTCCCCTGTCTCTCATTCTGTGTGTGCTTCCACAAGATCCCCATTGTGTGTATTTGTTCATCGATATGCCTCTTCTGGCTGTCGAACATACAGACTGCACAGACTTTTTGGGGACAAGGGCTGCCTTTTCATCCTGTTCTTGTACAGCATCAAACATAGTGAGATCCTGATCTGCTCAAGATCACAGCCATCAAAATAGTTTAGTTAACAATCTAATAAAGTTTTACGAGACATTCACTTTAAAAACAGATGAGTGCCTGAAACTAGAAAGGAGAGGCTTTGCCATCATACACTCAACTGGAAATCTGTGGATTTACGCTTCCTTTGAGTTAATTGGTTACGAGGAAGAAAGGCCATTCAGTGAGAATGGGGAGTGAGCCCTTTTTCCGACTGTTGACAGGAAGTCTTGATTCAAAATTTCCACAATGCATGTAGGGAACCCCCATCTCCTTAGAGGTGATTTCATGCTGCCCCTGCCAAAATGAGGTGGCTTTTTTATTTCCTGTTATCATCTTCTGCACTTCTAAATCCCCAGGAATGGTCTGCAGGCACATTCCAGAGGGGATACTGAATATTTTATTGACAGGCAAGTACTAAAGAACTGGTTCCCATAGTCACTATCTGCAGAAGTCTTTCCCTCGGGGCTTACGCAAGGAGGGGAGTGGTGTCCCTTCCTACACTGTCCCTGCTGAGAACAATGCCATGCTGGGGAAACCCACCACTTCCAATGAGGCTCATAAATCTCTTTGTTGATCCCTGACAGTTTTGCTTGTCTTGGAGAAGGAACAAATACACATGCTTGAGATGAGCATTCCTAACTCATTACCAGGCCTTTAGAAAGGTGCCAGCTGCATTATCTAAAAATAGCTCAGGTACCATGAGAAAAGAGTTACCTGCCAAACTCTGAGTAAGCTGGAGAGGCTATTGCCCAATATGCCTCTAACAGCTAGTCTCAGAAGCAAGCACTCTCACACCTCAGAGGTTTGCATATGAACTCTCTGAAGAGGAGGCATTTGAAGTGAATTCATTAGGGTAAATACTTTGTTACTGGGATAGCCATGGGTGCACAGTTCTCTTTAATCTTTTCATCTTCAAGGCTCTCTGTGGCCCATCACATCTGCACTGGATCTTGCATCTTACCGAGCAAATATTTCAGGATCATGATGGTCTTCAGTACAGCACCTGTCATACAGCAAGTCTCCTTTGGACTAGTTAATGCTGCCTGATTGACTGCAACAGCTCTCTTATCCCTCCAATCATGCCAATTCACTGACTCCTTTCAATCCTTCTACCATGACTCTTTATGTATAGGCAAGACACCAGACATGTCTTTCTAGTGAATCAAATTGCTCCCAAATACTGCTTTTTTCACATAAATCTCAAGCCCTAGCCATGCCAAGCAAACGGGTAACTAGTCAGTGTTCTGCCTTGCCATCTTCTCCAAGTCCATATGTAACTTGCTTCATTTCTGTTGTCTATTCAAAATGTCTCTCTTGTATAGTGCACACTTCTTGGACAAACCTGTCTTTTTTCATGGCTCGTGCAAACATGTACACATGGGAATGGCTGTATTAGCAATGCTGAAGGATGTAGTTCATAGCACATTTTCTTCTTGGCAAAGCTGGTTTAGAAGTCCTCTTTCATCCCTCCCAAGAGCTGCCCATTTCTCTGCTCTGCCAGAGCCTTTCGTGCCCTCAGTCATGCCATACATTCCTGTCTGCAACCTGGTTTGCAACATGTCCCATGAGCACTTCTATTAGCACCACTGAAAGGGTGGTGGCTGCAGAGCAGGGTGGGAAAGAATGAATGAATGAATGGCTGAGGAGGAAGACAGTTTTCTCAAGCTGACTTTGTTGATGAAGAAAACATATGGAACAACATCCTCAGATGGGAAAGATTTTTCTTATCTGCCCTCCTGCTGATTATCACCCCTCCCATATCCATAACATGAGCCAGCGCAGCTACACAAACATGTAGGAGGTCACAGAATAATGGTTTAACTGCTGCTAGAGGCCATAGATCAGATCAGTTCTTAGGAAATTTGTTTGGTAAGAGGGAAGATTGTACAGCTTTTTCCAGACTACCGTTGCCAAGCATGTAGTTTGAACACTGGCTTTTTGAGACAACGGGCTTTTACATCTACCTTCAAGCTGTACTATAAAGTCACACTCAGATGATACACCAGCTGTGTTCTGTACAAAGAAATGACACCAATACAACAAAACCCACTCAGGTGCTATCACCAGATTAATTCAGAATTGGCTAATAGCAACCTAAAAAGAGGTTGAAAATCAGGCATAGCCCCTCTGACGAGAACCCCTGCACGCTCCTCAGCCCCAGCAGAACACCATGTCTTTCACAGCCAGTGCCCTGAAGCCCCACATGAAAGTCCATTTGAACATGCAGTTTGTATACATAGACTGTGCAGAACCTCCAGAAGGCATTGGGCCTCTAGCAGATGTGTTAAACAGTACATTTGGGCATGCACAGAAATCCCACTTCCTAAACACATCAAAGTTCTTATGCTTGCATTAACCAACTGTGCAGAGCATGTGCAATACCAATAGCAGTCTCAGGTGGCACAGTGCCCCTGTCTGGAGTTACAGCACGGAAATACAGAAGTCCTATATAAGAGCTTCTGCCTCAGATTCCCCTCAGCCCTCTCCTATACATAACAGTCATGTCCACTGCTAAAGAAAAAACAGCTGAAAGGCACAAACTGTTCAACTTAAGTGCAACTACATAATGGACTGCCTCTGTTTGACCACATTCATTTGTTTCCCTAGTCCTGGGCAGCATAGTCTGGTTGTCTCTAGGTGGCTTCGTATTTTCTAGGACAGCAAAAGATGCAAGTTAAGAACATGGGCCAGCAGGGGACTGTGGTGATTGCAAAGTCCACATGAATTAGTGTTGCTTTGTAAGTAGTGTGATCTCTTGATCTGATTACCAGGGGAAGCAAAATATATAGGAAGAGAATGAAACTTTTTTTGTCATTCTTTAGGCAGAAATGGCATAAGAGAAGAGCTATATTTTGATCACTACAATACCTCCTTAAGTAGATAGCTCAGTTAATTCCAGGGAATCAGTGCCAAAACTGCTGTTGATTCTAATGGAGCATGGATGTAACCCAGTCATCAAAACCAGACTCTGTTTTGACCAAAAGTTATGTGACCCAAAAGGTATGGGACAGACAAGCTAAAGACAGAACAGAATTAAACAGAACAACATTCTAAACTGAATAACTCTCCAAGTAATAGTGCTTTTCTGTGCATGTAATCAATGCATTACAAAACTTACATCGTTAAAAGTAAAAGAATTGTATATCAGAAAACCAGAACAAAATTATCATTAGGGGTAAACTTCCCTTTCTTTTACTTGCATAGCCCATAACCCTGTTGAATCACATTTTTACTGGCAGCTAATATATGAGTTGTAAGTATGAAAAAGCTGCATTGAAAAAATCAAACCAAACCAAACCCCAGAAAACCTCCACTATGTAAAAAACTCCCAGTTAGACTCCTATGTTGTGGCAGGAATTGATGGGGACATTCCAACAGATTTCTTTGACATCAGAAGGACCTGAGATAGCACAGTGATATAAATGCCAGAGCACAATTGTCACCAAACTTTGGCTCTCAATTAGCTCTTTGTAGAACCAAGATTATTAGGGATTAATGCATGAGTCTGCCTGCATACACACAGAACTGCACAAACAAGAAAAAAGAGCATCTCAAGATACAAGGCATTTACCAGATCAGTATAAGAAAGGAAGGTACTCACATTTAAATGATAAAACATAGTAGGAGGCAATATAGACAGAACAAGTTTTTCCAAGAAAGTTGCAGGGGAAGCAATCATGTGGATAAAACAAATATTAGGGAAATAATCTCACTCAATGGACAATGAAGTGACAGGGCCAGAAGAGGAACAAAGGACCTGTGGAACATAAGTTTTATATCAACTCACTCTGAATACAGGGTAGCCAGGAGTCCTTTCCAAAGTAAGCAACCCTTATACTAACACTAAAGGGGCAAGATACAGTAAAATAAAAATATATGGTAATGGAAAGAGTATAGAAATAGAAACATGACTGAAGGTAATGACTGCTGAGCAGATAAGCCACTTGCAGGAAATGTTTTAAAAGATCCCAGTGGCAGCTTTACAATATTCCATGGATAAAATATTGCAAAGTCTGTCATATGTAAAAGGTGAGGAAAAATGGGGAGCAAAATGCTTTTTAAAAAAACCACCAAAGCTCTTTTGTTTTACCTTCGCTATTTCAAGGCACTTTGAAATCATAAACAAAGTGTTCTACCACAAGAAAAACAAAGATCTTCAATGTGAATATTACCAAATGGCAAGAGATGTTTAACCATTTGCTTCAGTAGGCTTGTGAACTGACTTTTGGGCAAATTTTGGAAGAATGAATACCATTAAATGAAACTTCCAATTCCTCTCTGACTAGCCCAACTGCAATAATAATTGACTCTGCATATGAGAAAACCCTCTCTCTAGTGCCCTTTTCTGCATTTGTATACTCATATTAAGAGATGTTTCCTTCTCTTAGGGAAGCCAGATATCCACTAATAGGGAAGCCAGATATCCACTAATACAAGCAAGAGCCTTCTGGAGCACTGCCTACGTAGCCCAGGAGAGGGAGGGAAGTCCAGTTTGGGCACACCATGGGTCACTAGAAGTCAGAGGACAAGCAGAGAGCGATCATGTAGGTTGTGGGATGCTCCTCCCCAGGATTACCCTCGTGAGCTGCAGCTATTAGAGTCCATCCGAGATTAGGAAAATACTATCCCCTTATCTCTGTGCTTTTGATTGACCCTTTCTTATTGTGTCAGCTGATGACTACGGGTTTATGTATCTCCCTCGGGTTTTGTTCCCATCATGCACTAAGGAAATCTGCAGGGATAGCTCCACTACATTCACCTCACAGCTCCCCCCTCATCCATTTCCCAGTGAACAGAGCCAGACAGCAGCCAAGAGCAACTTGTGCCTTGTATGATCACTCACTTCTGCATCCCTGGAGCTGCGAGAAGACAAGGCTTTTCAGCAGTCGGCAGGCTGGGTTCTCTGAAATGGAGATGGTTTCCTGCTGCTTTTTACTAGTAAGTCATTATTTGGACTTTCTCCAAAATGATGCACGAACAAATCTGAAGAGAACAAATAAAAAGTCCAGCAATCTACAGGTTCTTCCAGACAGTAGGTTTCCATGTTGAAGGTAGGATGATCTCAGCTGCAATGCGATAAGTGCAGTCAGATGCCTCACAAGGTATCTCACTGGCGGCAAGCAGGGTATCTCTGCAATACACAAAGAAGTTGGGTCCCTATGCTGAAGTTGTTTTAATTCTTAATCTCCATTTCTCCTTGGTGTTTCTAAAGGGCAGAAGGGTACTTGCCCAGGGTTTGGCCTGTAACTGATTGAAATATAGGCCCTGTGTTCATTTCATTTTTAAGCACCTAGCTGAAAAAAGGCTTGGGATGATTGATATGAGGACAGTGCTGGAGAAAGTCATATTACAACTTAAAGCATAACAGATTTCACTTGGCGCTATTCAGTGGGAAATTGAAATCAAATACAGTAGCAGAGCAATCTGTCAAAGAAAACTTGTTTCACTGAGCAGCAGAACCCACTTAAAAGTACATAACTCACCAGCATATGAAACAAATGACATTTTCATTTCTTTCATTCCTCATGTCTTAAGGATATGGGATCTAATGCATAAGATCCATTATTATAAATCAGAAAAACCATGAGTAAGAGGCAATGTCTATAGGTTACTCTGTGCATTTAAGATTGTTCTGCAACTTTACTTTCTTCCCCAAGGCTTATGTCTCAGCCACATCTGTCTTAGTAAGAATGACATAATGGGAAATTGTTACAGGTTTGAAGAATTTGTAGAAGAATGACTGACTAAAGCATTAGTCATTGTGCTTCCTGCATTCCACCAATAATGACAAGGTGCTATCTTTGTCACTAAAAATAAATTTTCAGGGTGGCATATTAAACTATATCAGGTGATTTGGAAGAAACAGCAGGCTGTGTAACATACTTGCTTTTCACAAGAACAACAGCAATAGTTTGTCATTCAAAGTCACTTCTGATGCCTCTACAGTGCGAGTCTTGCAGGAGAGTCTGTGAGTAAGTAATTTGGATTGGAATTTCTCAAGTTTACCTGTGCAGAATAAAATAGACAGTTCAGAAGTGTGTAGACCTCCAGTGTGCCAATGTTGATTACTTGAGGGCATGAGAAAAATGATAGAATTCAACTTATCTTTTTGATTAGAAAAGGGGTATCTTTAAAATTTTTTTTTGAAGTCTGAGGATGTTAGCCTTTTGCTTGCATTTCCTGCTGGTTTCAATGGCAGTAGTGGAGACAGGTTAAAAGCCCCACTGTCTGTGAGCCCTCACTCAAATTTTACCACTTTAGAAGAGGCAGATGATCACACAAATTGCCCAAAAACTTGAACCCAAGTGGACAGTAGTTTAAATTAGTAGGCAGGGCTGTGCAATGTGGTACTGTTTGGCAAGAGGGTGGCTGGAAAGGCAAGGACAGTAATCTCCTTAGCCTTTGCAACCAAAGCAGGCAGGAACCAGGCTCAGAGACCTTAGCAAGTAAATTCCTTTTCTCCTACCCCACATCACCCCCTTCCATCCATATTCTATTCCCACTCTGATTTGGACCCAACGTGGCAAATATAATTTGTGGGCCTTAACTTGGGGTTAAATTCCTAACCTTGTCATATTAAATAACCAAAGTGCCATGGCCAAACATCAGCTCCCTCAATCCTGTTTTAACTCCCCTCTCTAGGCCTGCAATGCTCTGACAAGCCATCCATATGGTATGAACATGTATATCACACATAAGATCTCTCACACAAGAATGTGCATTTCTCATGGCTTTTCTTGTATTGCTGGGCCTGTGTTTTCCTCGTGACACTTTGCCTGTCAGTTTATGTTAAACCTGAGTATTACATTTCTGGAGTAAGGGAGAAGTCTCCTCGCTGACAAAAATATTTTATCAAGAAGAGAAACGTGCAGAAACATGTCAAGGGTATCTTTGACTGTAACCTCTCCTGTTACGGACTTTTATTGTATTATTTGATATCAGAAAAAAAAAATTGCACTTGGGGACTATAATCATCATCAATATTGTGTTTCAGGGTGTCACTCTAAAGCCATCTAGAAATCAAGGACATATTGATCCGTGCTGTTGCATGATTAGCAACACATCACTTTCCAGTTTTGCACTCCAAACTGTTTTTCCACTGCTGAATACACATCAGATTTTAGTGCAAGTTAGGAAAAAAAAAAAAAAAAAAAAAATGCTAGCTAGGATGGAAAAAAGGGATTCCTTTTTTCTTGTCGTGGCCTTCTTTATATAAAATGCAGCACAAAAGTATTAACATGGAAAATATTTACTGAAAGATATCAGAAAAGTAGCCCACCATAGTAAAATGATATCACTGTAATTTCATATGAATTCTTTGTTCCAAAATCTTTGGTTTCTTGCCATCACACCTAGCATACATCACCAGGCCAATGAAATGTCTTCTCTGAACCCCTGAGGAAGGGACTGGACTCTGAGATGGGAAACAGACAGTTTGGTGGGCCAGCACCAAGACATAGGTAGCAACACAAGAGGACTCGCCTCAGAGCTTGGAAAAGAAATCCAGATTTCCCAGTCCTAGTATGTTCCCATTTATCAAAGAGCTGTGCAACTCATTTGCCCAGACTGTGAGAGATGTTGCTCTTAACATTTGCCCGTTACTATTTTCTTACCCAGGTAGATCACACTGCTGCACTGCCTTTGTATCAAAGACGCTAATAGTCTCTTTTGATACGGTACCACCACACCCAAGAGCAATGAGGAAGAGATTTATCAGATGATCTGATGGGAAGAGCAAAGAGGGAGATGGTGGAGACAGCACTGCTGTACAAAGCTCCCTGCCACCAGAGTGGGAAAGATACTTCTGACTCTACTGCTGACTGCAGACAGCGTGTGACAGCAGTGGTGGAACAAGCCCAGAACTGGTCACAGCATGCAAATCCTACTTCCTGGGAAACTGCAAGGGTTTGGAAAATGTTTTCTTTTTAAATCAGAATGAACATTTGATGAAAGTCTAGAGCTGGACATGCACACTGCCAGTGACACTCTTCAGGGCACTCACCTGCTGGGGAGCCCAGACTGCAGCTTTTGTTATACCTGATCTGAGGCTGGACTTGGGACCTGCAGAGAGAGTCCTCGCCACTGGGCTGCTGTCTGGCTTGAATGTGCTCAACTTCCCTCTCTTCCCACTGACTTTCACTGGGGACTATGCAAAGGATCACCATATACATCCTCTGTTCTTAAAGTCTTTCCATGGGAATCTAGTTCCAACCTGGCAGAAAATAGGATCTTTGGTCTGATCCAGTAGACTCAAATGTATGTGTTCCCCCATTTCATCCTCCCCCTTTTCTCTGGTACTGACTCCTGAAGTCCCAGTCCTCTGTGAGAAGCTTTTCCTAGCCATAGCTTCAAAAGAGCTGATATGTCTCTCAGGAAAGTTTCCTTTTCAACAAATCAGCATTTTACAGTAATGTTTCTCATGACAAGAAAATTTTCCAACTCAGCCTTAGTAAGAACTTTCTCTGAGACAGGCAGAAGTTTATCCTTACAGTTTGCTGATACCATTTATCTTGTCATGCAAATAAAGTTTCATTGACTGTATGTGCAAGCTCTTGAAGTTAAAGCCGTGGCTTTTTTCCTATGTAGCAGCACTCTGTCTCAGGCAGCAATATTCCTGGCATCCCACCAAACTCCATGGAAAGATTGCTATATGTTTCAGCAGGCTTTGGTTTAGACTGTCTCTGCATAACCAGCAGGCTAGGCCAGTACAAGATATACCTTCCTGAATTAAAAAAATCATAGCATATTAAAATTCAAAACAAAAAGGTAGCTAGTGATTATCCTACTTTGACACTTGTGTGGCTCTCTTGAAGAGATCCAGCTTATTTCAAGAGTATTCCTAAGAAGACCCAGCCCTCGATACAACATTGAAAACAAAATAGATTTGTTCCTCAAGGGAACTAGATGTGGTGGTCTGTGCACCTATAAGGAGAGGGTGGATAAAGGTGGCAACTGTTCTGTCATCCTCTGATCCTGGAGTTGGCTCGAGAACTGCAACCGTAAGTCTGGACAGCACTGGACAGACTGCTGCCCACAGCAGCCTGTCCCAGCATGTCCCCAGTTCAGAACAGAGTGGAAAGATAGAGTTGAGCTGTCATAGCTGAGACTCCTCCAGGCTTTTAGTGCAATGGACCATCACAAAAGGGCCACAGATGCTTTAGGATCCCATGGCCCTGAAACACTCCCTAGAAACTAACTGGTTTTCAGTGACCCAGATAGCCAAACCTGAAAAGATCAATTAATTACTTTGCTACATTCTCCAGCGACCCAGAACTGCGACCCTAGAAACTTGGTCTGCTTGAACCTCGCAACCAGTGAGTCCCGGAATAACCACAGCAGGCAATTTTGCAGTATGTGGAGTTGTTATTCTGACCCTAGGCTCCTAACAGCTCTAGTAAAGCCAACTGCCTTTTTCCTTACGAGCTGTCGGGAATGACTGCGCTGAAGGCAGTAACCACACTGAATGAACCTCCTGCCAGAGCAGCATCGAGTGCCGAGTCCCACAGTGCACCCAAACCCGTATGGCTTACTGGTGCTCAGGGAATTCAGGCTCTTATGCCACACTGAACATGTGAATTGCTCTGCACAAATTGGACACTGACTGCATTCCAGTAAGGAGGTGGAGGTTTGTATAAAATAGGGCTGGAAGGGACTGCAAGGGGTCACCTCATCTGTCCCCCTGCCCCAAGGCAAGCTCAGTTCTACCTAAACCATTCCTGACAGATGTTTGTCTAACCTGTTCTGAAAAACATCCAATGACAGGCGTCCCACGGCCTCCTTAGGCAGTAAAAATAACTTTTTCTGATCTTTCAGAACTCAGCTCAACACATGTACCAACTTACTTAAAGTAGAAAGATGAGGGGAACATCAACTTTTAAGTGTGCAAATGGGATTTTACTTCTCGATTTTAAGGAAAGCCCTCATGTATACTAGGGTGACAGCACAGTATCTCACACACATTTATGCTGCAGGAGAAGGAGGCCTTCCAGAGCAGCCAACAAAGGAGTGTAGGCCAGCAGCTGATCTACTCTGAGGTAACAGCCATAACTCTGGACTATGCTATTCCCTCTACACCAACACTGCTGCAGGCACTTAGAAAGTACCTGTGATCCATCTGAGTGCACACAAGTGCATCGGCCCCTTTGTGCTTGGCAGAGCAGTCCTCACCCTCAATGCCAACGAGGCTTACAGCCTCAGTGCCTGGTAGGATTGGTCTTGAGGGAGGTCCCCAGGGTGGTCACAGTGTGACATTCCTATACACTCTTGCTTGGGAAGTCACCAGGAGCAATTGGTGTAGATGGGTGCTGGCATGTCCATGGGATTTTCCCTTCTCTGGGAGACAGGAGGGAGACCGTTACCCCACAGTCAGATAATGGTTGCTTTAAATGATGGTGGAGGAGAAAACAGAATAAGAGTATGACTTTGTATGACAGTATTTCCCCATTCAGTATGGACATGTATGTATATGCATTTGTAGGCATGTCTTCAAAAAAGTGAAGAAGAGACAAGTTTCATAAAGGTTAACTCCCAGTTTCAGCCTTTTCAATAACTCCTGACTTCCATTCTGCTAGCTGGAGTGGAAAAGACCCTAAAACATAGGTCCTATTTCATTTCAAGACAGTTTTCTGGAGAAAAATAAATACATTAAAAGAAGGGTTTGTTCCTGGTTATCCTTGGCCAAAAAAGGATAACATTCTTTCATGTGGCCTTTCTCTCCACCAGTAGATTGGCTCTACACTGGTGGTATTGAACACAATTATAGTTTTACCCTCCATCCCTCAAAGTCAACATGCCTTCAATTTGTCTACAAAATGTCCCTGAGGCAATTACAACATTTTTTGGAAGCCTGCAGGATAGAGATTAATACACCAGTTAGGAGAATAGCTGATTGATTTTAGTATAATTAGACAAGCCATTCTTAGAAAGAAGGGGAAAGATAGGATGACTAAAAAGCAAGTAGTTGAGTTTATAATGGTGAACACAGCAGAGTGGGAGAGAAGCTACTCTGTAACCAGTGGATTGATTGGCCTCATCCAAATAACACACATGAGGAGTCTGCATCACTGCTCTTCTCCCCAGAAAGGCACGGTTAGGTGAGACATAGCTATGAGTTACTCCCAGGCAGAAGTGTAATTCCTGAGCCACATGACTGCCCTGAATTCATCATGTAGCACTAGCTGCACAACACTGGATGCCCCAAAGCTTCCCTCTCACACATGGCTGCGAGTTGCTTTTGCAATATCAGTGACCTGAATATATGAGAGCAAAACTCTCAGAGAGAATTAGATTCAAGAGGCTTGAAGCTTCCCAGGAATCTGAAAGAGCTGGCATTTAGGTCTTCATGGCCCACTAGAGCCAGTTAAAAGGTCAGAAATAAAAGGTTATTGACCTGTAGATTTTCTTGAGACTCAGCGGACACCATGACTTCAGCCCTTGAGTTCTTCTCACAACACAGGGATCATAAAGGGGTTTGCAGGTCACCGACCCCACAGCATATGAAATCAGGAAAATAACTGGTAAATTTACTCTGCATTTTACCTAATTGCCATTGAATTTAAATAAATTACTAAGCAATTATCACTAATCAGGAAAGTTCATGAAGGGCACTAGTAATTTTCACTGCAAGAAATACTAAATGACATTCTGTGGCCTAAATTATACAGCCAGTCAAATGATGAGATCATAAAGTCCTATCTGACCTTACAGTCTATGAATCTCTGTTGTTTCCCTGTAGCAAAGCTAAGTCTTTCTGTGTCTGATTTTAGTTTTCCCTGTATTCCTTAAACTGTATCCCTCAAGACCTTCCTAAAATCTATGCAGTTACCCTTTCTTCAGACAAATACCATCCATGCAACTAATCATATTATTATATATTACGCACAAGAAGGGTTTGTTCTTGACCTGTTGCCAAGAAAGCTTGAGAACACAAGTCTCTCTATCACTTTGATCATGAAAGACAAGTGGCTCCAGTTATTTGAAACTCTATTTGACAGGATGGAAGTAAGATAGGAAGTGAAATGTTAAACTCCGCCATAAAGATCAATGCTTGAGAAACTTATAAGCAAAACAGAACAGAAGAAGTAGATTTTCAAAAGGCCATACAGGTCAAGCAGGGAAAGACTCTGGTACACATTTTATCACATATCTCTTTAAAAGCCTTGGCCTTGGTGCGAGTGAACTCTTGATTGCTGCTGTGCTCAGAGCACCCTCGATAATTCTAGAAAGGCACTTGCTGGCAACAACAGATTGCTAGTGTTTAAGAATGCTAATCAGTATCAAAATGCTGCTGCAGCTTTATGAGCACCTTTTCACCCACATTCTTCCCTCACAGTGACTAAATCCTTGAAGACAGTAGAATTAGTCCTGATCCAGGCTGGTGGAAATGAGAGGAGAATCAGTGCCTTGTCCCTTCGAGTGATAATCCTTGGAATTGTCTTCCTAACAGGAAAGCAAAAGCCACTGTCTGAAGAAGTTGCCCCAACTTTCAGCTGGACTTTGAATATTTTGCACACAAAGGAAAGCCTTGGAGAAATGACATCAGAAGTGGATGTTTATTTTAGTGCGGTTCTCCTGACATTACTGAGCAACTCAAGTTTTGCTTCAGGCCAAAAGCATATTATATAGATGAAAGACTAATAGCTTATCTAGCCAGCCTGATGACTATTAGGATAAGGCTGAGCAAGAGCAAATTTTTTAAATTGAAATAGTTGCAATTTTTAAAAAGATTCAAAGAACTGAGGAATTCTTTATGTTTTTCTCTGTATGGAGTTTATGTTTAAAGGCCATTAGCAGCCCATATACTGAGACAGAAGCAGGTATTGTGGTGATTGCTGTTTTTATGATATTCTCAAAGTAAACTGGATTAATAGCCCTGGAAGCACTCATCTTCCCTCTATCCAAGAGAAGATATATCTTAAGCAGTAACCACTTTAGGTCCCACTACTATGGATCCCTTCACATGAGAGAGCAATGCAACACAACACACCTGCCATAGTCATTAACACTTTCTGCACCCTGCTTTATACTCCCATGGGTACTGGGGAGATGGACACATAACGTGTAACCATTGAATAGCAAGCTAGCAGTTATCATTTTTTTCCCACAGAAACTGCCCATTCATCTGTGCTTTCATCCCACAATATCACTTGGCAAATGCAAACTGGTCCATCCATTTTTCATCAAAGGGCACACAATTTCAAACTATCTCACCCTCACCATGGAGGAGGAGCAGGCGTGGGAACCTGCAGACCAGCTGATGTAGAGTAACCTGTTATCTCCAGCAACTTCTTCAGATACCCATGGTTTGAGAACTCTCATGTAGTTCTGCAATATTGACACCAGCCTACTGGGAATATATTTTCAGCTCACATATGAGAAACAACAGCCTTCAGTCAATTCTAACCCAAGATCTATGACGTCTCAGCCTAAGCCACCAACCTTCCTAGTATTGTTTTATCTAAGAAAATCAGTTTCAGCTATTAGCCTTTTCTCTTCCTTCAGTGAAAACTTGACCATAATTCCTTTGAAGCCAAAGTTCACATCAACATTTGTGATATTAAGCCTGGAATAACATATTAAAACATCAAGAGCTGTTGAAGAAATCTCTGAGAGAAAATCAATGACAGACACTATTGCAGAAATCTGGCTGGTAGGCCAAATCAGAGGCTGATGTATTCTCTGACCTGTTTTCTCTCTACCCAGTTCTGAGCAGATTTTGGAGAAGCAAGGAAAACAGGACATTCCCATCACATCCTGCTAAGGAGTATAAAAGAACTGGAAATGTGGCAGTAGGCCTCAGAATGAGCATTTAAGAATCAATAGCCCTGTCCTGGTGTCCGTAACTCCTCTGCAGAAGCATAACGGCAGAGCCACCAAAATGTATCTCCACTTGATCTTCCACTGTTAGCTTACACTCTGACATCTGACACCACTTGCTGTTTGTTTCCCATGCTGGATATCTTGCTTGGGGCATAGGACTCATCTTCTGGGCTGCGCTGGAACATCTGCATGCACCAGGCAGATCTCATTGTGTGGGGTGGGATATCCTGACATATGGTATTACAACAATAAGAAATTACTTTTTGTTTTTATTGTATTTAATAATAGCTAGAGATACTGCAACCATTAATCCCAGCTGTGATGTGAAGCCAGCAGGCCTGGATCTTTTCTGTTTGTGTTGTTCCCCAACATTTACTACTGAATGCCCCCCCTCTGTTCCCTTCCTGTCCAACAATACCCATTGATCCTCTCTATTCCTTCCATAATTTGGCCATTACTAAGAGCTGAAAGCTTCTCCACAGCTCATTATTTACCAGCTGTTTTCGAATTACATCCAAAAGCAGAGCTGGCTGACATATACCCTGAAGCAACAGAGACAGAAACAGCAGGAGAGAGAGCATTCCCCTGAAGAAAGATCCACAGGACCTCATCATGTTCTTCCACAGCTGTTCCAGTAAAACATTTTCCTCCTGCTCCCTTAGCTCTTCTCAATCCCATGCTTGTAGAGTTGGGGATTTGGGCACTACTGGTGCTGATGCTGTGATGGGGCTAACCCCAGGCACCAATGCAGCTCAACAACTCTTGAAACAGAGGTAAAGATTCATCCTAGCACATTGTGGTGGTGACTGGAGCAAAAGGGGTATTTTCACACAGATTAATCCAGCAACACTAGTACATAACTATTTAAACTGTTCTCTGAATTGCAATGACTGGTCAAACCTGTTCTAACAACAGCTTCTGGCTTTGAGAGCAAGCAACTCCAGTGACGCTGCTGCTGGAGGGGATCCGATGTTTCAAATGGAAGTATTTTACACCAGTTTGGACTTTCTCCAGGCAACTGTAAATAATGTTTGGGTCAGGGCAAAGTCCTACAGCTATCTCCCTAATTCAGTCATCATTCTTAGTGTGCAGCATTCGATACATTTTTTTCCCACCTTAGAAAAACATATCATTGTAGGCAGAGTGCATATTCCCACCAGGTACTTTAACATAAGCTGTTAATGACTTGTGACTTCCTTATGCAGTCAGGCAGAGAAGACTTGTTTCACACTAAGCAGGTAAGCAAAATTTAAACCAGATGGTTCCAAAAAGGAGGGGCATTGAGAGAAGCAGAATTAGCATAATTTTATATATCTAAGAAGGGGGGACAAAGCATGGAAGGAAAATAAGACTACATTGACAGCCTTCAGTGCTTACTTGGAAGACAAGACAAGCAGCTCATCATCTGGACTCCTAGAAAAATGTTGTCAGTTAGGAAGTTCTTGGAACTACTTAAGAACCTTGACCTAGAGCATCCATTTAATATAACACGGTTCTTGGTCAACTTCTGGCTTGTACAGTTGGACTGTCAAGACACACTGTGAGGCATTAATCATGTAACAAGGAGAAATCAACCATGAGAAGGCCGCTTTAAATTTCACAAGCCATCATGTGAATCCAATTTCACCTGCCTTTCCAGTTCAAACAACAGAACTACATGGATATGTGGATTTAAACAAGTCCTCCCTTTATGTAATAGCAGCTTCAGTTGGAGTGGAGGGATGATGCAAATGAAAGCTTTTCATAACACTTTACCAGCACCTCACTTCACTTGGACAAGGAGCAAACTGGTGTTTGCAATCAAGCTTAAATCTGGGTCCAGTAATTAAAGGGATCTTCTAAATCTCCTCCTCAGTGGCAAGAGACTCTATTTACTGGTTAATTAAAGACTGTTTCTTAAGCCCTTTCAGAACAGACATTAAAAAAAAAAAAAAAAAGAGTGAGAATGTGAGGTTGAAATTATTGGTTAGGCTCTAACCAAAAGCAAAGATTTACATTTACCCACTAGCTCATGTGTGCCTGTGTCTTGAAATGTCTTGTTCCCTTTGATACAACTGAGGGCGAGAAGGAAGGCGCATGTCTCCTAACAGCTTCGTGGGCACAACTGAGCTCACCTGTGCCCCAGCTGGGGTGGGCAACTGGCTACAGTGCAGGTGCACCTGGGTTCTCACATGCACTGGCGGCACGGCAGGTCACTCTGTTATCCACGCTGCAGGGGACCCTGAGCACGCTCCAGGTGTCTAGGGACGTACTGTATGAGAGGTGGAAGGACAGTAAGGGACAGATTAGCACAGTTGCAATATTAGCACAACTTTATGACTGTCAGACTGATCGAGAAAAAAGTATGTATGTGATATCTTCAGATGTCAACATTATTTCACTTTGAGCCAACTTTCCTATGTTTCATTCTGGCCATTGAGCTCATTAATTTTCAGAGTAAGGGTGGTCTGGCAGTCTGGATGCTGTTTAAGGCTATGGAAGATCAAGATTTGTTTCTGTCCCATGCCACACATTTCCTCTGTAACCCCTTCTTATCACAGTGTAAGAGTACAAATTGCAGCTTATGTGGTTATGCTCCTGTGACTCCTTGTACTGAAGTGATTGCTCAGTAAACTTACCTCACGCACACAAGACTCTCTGTCCCTCTTTGCTAATGCACAGCATAGAGCCTTCCCTCATGGACCTGTCATAAGAACAGACACACTAGAAACCACCTGGTTTCTGGGATCCATTTCAGTGGACACAAAATAGGTAGATCAGCCAGAGGAGCACATATGGGCTTTTCTTAGATCCTAACACTAAACTGCAAAGTCAGACTTTCAAAGGCCAAGATCTTAAAACATTTTGCTAATGCATCTAATCAGTTAAAGGTAAGTTCTTGCCGATCCAGTGCTGAATTGTCTGCGGGATGTCATTCAGTGAGACAGAAGTGAGTCCTCTTCCTGCCCCCAGCCAACAAGCAGCACTGTGTACAGTACAGTCCAAGCACAAGCTGATATTGCTTCAGCTAATAGAATCTGACCCTCTACAAGGCTTAATTCCTCAGATTTAGAATAATGTTATCTACTCCCACACAACTTTCTGTCAGTCCAGGCCATGAACAGAAAAAGTGGTGGTCTAGCCACAGTATATCATAGACACTTGCCAATTCTCTCCAGTTTGTTGTTAAAAAAATTCTCCAGCATCCTTCCTCATAAATGAAGGACTCTGAATGTTTGCAGCAGTTTACTGCATAGTATAATATTTAATTTGATAACACTTCTTTACCTGACAGCCAAGATTAGGAAGATTTATTCAATTCCAGTTCAGATGTCTGTTCTGTCCTATGCAGCTTCTTACACCATCTTTATCAGCATAAGACTGAGTAAATTCAAGTGGTGTGCTGAGCACACGTGGGTGTTGCAAAGTACAGCTGAGTATGAGGGCAAGGGGTGCTTTTCAGGTATACACCTGTACTTATACATGCATGTATACACACAGGCTGCTATGCTTTGGTTTAGAGAAGTTGAGGAAATGTGAGCATAAAGGCAATTTAATGGGTGTTTGATTCAAAGGAAGTTAATGCCATAGTTTTCTAAAACCTCTGTTCTTATTTCCCCACACACCCCAGTTCTCCCTTCCCACAAAAGTCCCATGTCCTGCCCATGCGGTCCTAACCTTCCTGTGCAGGTGCTGGGGAAGTGATGCAGACACCAACCCAGCACCTGTGGCACTCGGTGAGTTGACAAAACACCATGCACTGCAAGAGTCACACACCACAGCGCAGCTTTATGAAGACAGTCTTTGACTACTGTGACAGGTCAGCAGATCAGCATGAAACCAGGATAAAACCTGATACAAAAGCATCTTAACCACTTGCATTGTGTACCTGGATCAGTTGCCTTTTTTTCATATGCTTAAATCTTGCTGAGTATTTTGGAATAGAGGCTGTGTAAAAGGTCTCCAGAGACAAGGGCAGTTGTATGGTGATGTTCCCTATGGTGGTTGTGTTCACAGTCCTGAATTCAGCCCAGAACTATGCTCCTGGTCTTCAGAGGGCCCTCTGCCTTGCTCCTGGCTCTTGCCATCTCATAGTCATTTGCTTTTCCAGCAGGCATAGTCTCCTATCTCTGCTGGCTTGAACATCCCCCTGTCCTCTGTATAGTCATGGCTGTTAGGAAGTTTCTTTCTCCACCAGCTAGGTCAGCTTTTGGAAAGCTCTACCTCAACACCCTTAGCCCTCCCCGAATATCTCCTTTCAGTCATTCTGCTTATTTAATCCTCCCTTTGGACTCCTTTCTCATCCATAGCAGAGAAGTGTGACAGACAAGTAAATCTTCAGCTGTCGTCACTTCTCCTCTGGTGAGAAGAAGGACTGACAACCTGGCCTTTTCCCACGGCTGAGCAAACTAGAACCCATGGGCTACACGTTTGCCAGTAAATTAAACCACTAATCTGCTGTGCTTAACTGTTACAACAGGTCTAGGCATACTTTCTGCAGGGCAAATTCACATTCTCCTAAATATTACTGATTTATATACATTATTGACTGATTAGCAGGTTCTGTTCTTGTAACGGGGTGTTTTACCACTGTGTTGCATACTTTCCAACAGGAATGAGCTGTCTCAATTCACCGATCAAAAACTGATCACGACCTGCAAAAGGCAAACCCTGCTGTGGTTAAAGTCAGCGAAGTGCAATGCCATGCAGCTTGCTCTGTTTGTGTAAGTCACTCCAACGCCCAGCATCAATCAAGATGTGAAAGTTGCTGACAAAGGCCACCTTTCATAAATGTTTCCTCATCCCACCACTTTCTCAGCCTTTTCTTTCTCCTCAGGGAAACAAGCAGCCTTTTCGCTTTGCTCCCAAATTCTCCCAAAAAGTATGTTTCCCAGTGAGTCTAAGCGCCTAAAAAAAGTCCCACCTTCCCGTTGGAGAACATCACAGTTCCTCATCACCTTCTAGTGGCCAAAACAGTCAAAAAGTTATGAAACCTCATCCTTCCATTATTCACAGGGCAGGGTATACAGAGGTCACAGAACATCTCCTCTGCACAACCCTGTGAAGCCCTGCAGCAGCAGCCATATACAGTCCAAATTCCTTGTTGCTGACAGGACGTACAGTCAAGCAGTAGTAAGCACTCTTTAGCAAAGACTATGCAATACTCCATTATGAACTGGACAAAAACCATAAGCTATTCAAAGCATGTAACCATGTCTTCAGCACTTAGGACAAACAGGCATGAGGCATCAGGTAAAGAAAAATTTCATCCTGGAAAAATGGGGTATTTGTGAAGGCTATTCCAGAAAATTGCATCTAAAACACAAAGAAAGAGGTTCAAAGAAAAGGAAAAGACTTCTTGAGGCTTTTGGTTGCTTAGGTATCAGTGTGACCTTTCAAGTTAGCTGTACATCCAACTAGATGTATGTCATTGGGAGGGTCTCTTAAGCTCTGAATTTCAGTTCCCAACCACACTCTGCCATCACTTGGTGTTTCCCAAGTAGCTCCATCTCCCTGGAAACACAGGGCAGAATGACTGACTCATGCCCTCTGTAATGTTACCAACAATTAACATTTAAAGGCAATAGTATGATACAAACAAGATAATTTGATTAGATTATACACACTCATGGTTGCCTCCAGATGGGAGAGACTTCTTCTTATCCTTTAGAGATTATATGATAAGAACAGTCAGCTGCTTCCACCCTTTTAGTCTTCATAACCAAAAATGAACTGGATTCTACTGGATGTACATTTAAGATTTTTAGCAATAACAGTTAGACCTTGAATATCATTGGCTTTGCAGTCAGGAACGAGTCCTGACCAGAGGACATGGGTTTGTGTAATGCTACATTTTCACAGTGTGCAGACACTCCTGTAGATTTAAAAACGTATGTCTTCGGGGGAGAAATAGCAGCTATAAGAGGTTTTCAAGTTTCTCAAGCTAATAAAGATCAATTTTTAAATTAATTTAAATGCCAAATTCAACATTGCCAGCAAGGTGGAGATTGCTCCATTGGAGGCAGAGAGATTCCAGTTCCTGAACACCTCCAACGGGGCTTTTGAACAAAAGGGACCCTGTTGGGAAGACTGCAGAGAGATTGTGTATGATCAGGGGAAAGCGGGATTAGATGTGCACCAATCAGATACACCTAGGAGCTCTCTACAATTCATTAATCCCTTTGTAGCTATGCCCTATATCACTGTGATCACATTTTTTTAATGCAAAGAGAAAAAAGTGAACACCTAAGACTCTTTTAAATGTGTTTTTTGAACAGTGGATATCTTGAAGAAACAACATTCAACTTTTTGGTTGAAAACAATTTTTTTTTTTAAACCATGGGGGGACAAAAACAATAGGTGGAAGGTTGTGGCTGCAATTCATGGAAGAGGGGAACAAAGATAAATCTGAGTCTTGAATCTGCTAGGGCTGTTCCCTAGAAAATTCTCCCTGTTCTGGAAATCTCCTCACCCACATAGACCTGTTTGAGAGGATGCTTGTGGACAATGGCCACAGTCAAGGCAAACTCTACAATTTTTCAGTTTTGAGGGTTTTTTCAGCAGTATTGTTGGAAATATTCACTCAATGCCAGCAGCACAGTCAAGACAAAACACAAGCAACTAGTTCTTTCTGATCTATAACACAGGTTAACTAACGCACTTTTTAATTTATCAGTAAATCATCAGTTAACTATCTGATGGCCTATCCTGCCTTCATGGCAAACTGTTTTTGTAGCTTTGGTTTGATGATTTAGCTAATAACATATGGAGGCTAAGCAGTACTTTTTCCTTCCAGATCCTTACAGAAATATAAGGTATTTGGCTACAACTATCCAGTTTAAAAAAAACCAATCTTTTGATCTTAAAAATCCCCACAGCATGGCTGTTGCCACCCTCCAGCTGCACAACAGTGTGCATGTGTTTTTTTGAGAGTGAGTCCAAAGCGGAGGTATGGAGATCTGAAACACAACAGGAAGGCTTAGGTCTGAAATGATTATTCTCATAAGGGCTGATGCTTTTCTCGATGATTTGCATTTCATCTCTACACATTGGGCTGGTGAATAAACGATCTCTTCTACTCTCTGTGTCAAACACAATACACTATTTACTCGCTTGCTAATAAACTTATTCCTCTAACAAAGCCTCTCATACCATCATTTTAGAACTTGCAGCAACACCTTCTCTGCCTACAATATATCAGTGCCATAACAATGCACTATTAGCAAGTTTTGTACTTTGTTGGCTATGGGTCTGTGTAAGTCCTGCTCTGTTTCACACACCCATTTCCTACTATTTCTTTGTGAGCACTACATTACCAAAAAGATACAGAATCAAGACCTCAGCTACTGGCAGAAAGGGACACTTACCAGCTAATAACGAGAAATATTTTCCTTCCAAACCTTACATATTTTAATGTATTTGCTAACCAATCCCCCTGCCCCAGAGACTATCATCTACCCTGCCCATTGGAAAGATACAGCCTGTCTATAAAATAACATTGATTTCTAGCATTGTCTGCCTTATCATAAAAAGTCTCATCCTTATCTTATTACATTCTGAAAATATATTTTAAGTGGCAGAGCAGCAGACTATATCTCTGAAGCTCATTATACATGGTTAATATACGCAGGGTTCATATAGTAACATACTTGGAGTTTGTAATTTCATAGATACTGCCTGTTCCACAAGAGACTCTAAATTCAGCAGCTGTATTACAATACATCATCCTTATTTTAATTTAGTACCAAATCTTGGTTAGATGGGTCATAGCTAGCCTCTACTAGCTTATGCAAACCATACACATTCATTGTAAACAACTTCAGTAAAACATCATTTCTACTATAATGCCATTTCAGCAATGATTTTAAAAAAAGAGAAACATCTGCCTATTTTTAAAACACAGCTGAATTGAAAAGATATAGTCAATGATCTGATGGGAGAGTGTGGAGACATATCTGGACTCTTCAGAGCAGTGCCCAGTGACAGCATAAGAGGCAATGGGCACAAACTGGAATATAAGAAATTCCACTTACACATAAGCAAAAATATTTTACTGTGAGGGTGGTAAAACACTGGCATAGGTTGCCCAGAGATGCTGTAGCATCTCCATCCTTGGAGATAATCAAACCTGACTGGACGTGGCCCTGTGTGGTGGGTTGACCCTGGCTGGACACCAGGTGCCCACCAAAGCTGCTCTATCACTCCCCACCTCAGCTGGACAGGGGAGAGAAAATATAATGAAAGGCTCAGAGGTTGAGATAAGGACAGGGAGAGACCACTCAACCAGTTACTATCACAGACAGAACAGACTCAACTTAGGGAAAAAATAATTTATTGCCAATCAAACTAGAGCAGGGTAATGAGAAATAAAACCAAATTTTAAAAACACCTTCCCTCCACCCCTCCTTTATTCCTTGGACTCAGCTCTGCTTCCGATTTTCTCTACCTCAATCCCCCAGCAGTGCAGGGGGGCAGGGAATGGGGGTTGCGGTCAGTTCGCCACATGTTGTCTCTGCTGCTCTTTCCTCCTCAGGGGGAGGACTCCTCACTCTTCCCCTGCTCCAGTGTGGGGTCCCTCCCACGGGAGACAGTCCTCCACAAACTTCTCCAACTGAGTCCTTCCTACAGGCTGCAGTTCTTCATGAACTGCTCCAGCCTGGGTCCTTTCCATGGGCTGCAGTCCTTCAGGAGCACCCTGCTCCAGCGTCGGTCCCCCATGGGGTCACAAGTCCTGCCAGAAAACCTGCTCCAGCGTGGGCTTCCCACGGGGCCACAGTCTCCTTCAGGCACGCAACTGCTCCAACGTGGGATCCTCCATGGGCTGCAGGTGGATATCTGCTCCACCGTGGACCTCCATGGGCTGCAGGAGGACAGCCTGCCTCACCATGGTCTTCCCCATGGGCTGCAGGGGAATCTCTGCTCCGGCACCTGGACCATCTCCTCCCCCTCCTTCTGCACTGACCTGGGTGTCTGCAGGGCTGTTTCTCTTACATGTTCTCACTCCTCTCTCTGGCTGCTGTTTCTGTGCCCACTGTAGCTTTTTTTCCCTTCTTAAAAACGTTATCACAGAGGCATTACCACTATCGCTGATGGGCTCAGCCTTGGCCAGGGGTGGGTCCATCTTGGAGCCGGCTGGCATTAGCTCTGTCGGACACAGGGGAAGCTTCCAGCAGCTTCTCACAGAAGCCACCTCTCCAGCCTCCCTGCTACGAAAACCTTGCCATGCAAACCCAATGTACCCTGAGCAACCTGCTGTGGCTGACCCTGCTGGGAGCTGGGGCAGAGGTTGGACTGCACCATACCCAAAGGCCTTCCAACCTCAGCCATTTTGGGGTTCAGTGACTGTGTGATGCTTGAACATGCTGGACAGACAATCATTTTCAGCTCTTTTACTGACAAAACTATGAAATTATTACATGCACCTTTTTCCAGGTCCTGCATGCATGCAGGTCCTGGGTTGAGATCTTCTGTCCCTTGCTGCAGGCTCGGGTGATAAATGAGGTGGAGGCAGAGCATTTCCCTGAGCTCTGGCTGCTGGCAGACAGGGTGACTCTGAGGCTGGTCACAGGCTGCTGTGGAAGAGGCAGTAGTCAATCTAGGTGACTTCAAGCAAACTCTTTCGTATCCAGAAAAGCAAGGAAAAACTTCTCAGGAAGGATAGTTATGCGACTGGTGCCTGCTGCAGGGTTTCTTGCAACTGCTCTTATGCATTTTATAAGGTGATTAATCCATGCAGGATGGTGAACTAGAGTAACAACTGTCTGCTCCAGTCTGATGGTAGCCATAGTCTATGCACCTAATCCCAAGATACACTCAGTGCTAACTGCACATTCACTGAGCACATCTCCATCAGGGGTGCTGCTACTGTTCAACAGCGCCAGAAAATGGATGGATCACTACTTGTCATGGCTGTAAGAATGGAAAGAAATAAATTTAAGACTTTTGCATCTAATTCTTCACAAATATTGTGAACTCTCAAACTGGGCTGTCAGGATCACTAAATAGCTAGTCTCTTCCTATTTATTCAGAAGAGAAAAAGTAATGCCATTTCCCTCTCTGCCACTATAGTTCTTGGCAACCTGCTATAAACAATTTCATACATTTTTTATAACAACTGTTCAGACGGGAATTTTCAGTGAACACATATTATATTTCCCCATTTTATCCTGTATAGGAAATAATATATAGCATAACTAGAAAAGAATGTTAAAGAAATCCTCACAATGACAATCTTAAACTATTAAAATTGTATTGTTTATATGCTTCATATCAGGATTTTCCCAGCCATCTTGGTTGCCTTCTGTCTGTTGTGTTCAAGCACTCCATCATGGTTTAACCCCAGCTGGCAACTAAGCACCACACAGCTGCTCACTCAATCCTGCCCCGATGGGATGGGGAAGAGAATCAGAAGAGTAAAAGTGAGAAAACTTGTGGGTTGAGATAAAGACAGTTTAGTAGGTAAAGCCAAAGCCATGCACACAAGCAAAGCAAAACAAGGAATTCATTCACCACTTCCCATTGACACGCAGGTGTTCAGCCATCCCCAGGAAAGCAGGGCTCCATCACCCACAACAGTAACTTGGGAAGACTAACACCATTGCACCAAACATCCCCTCCTTCCTTCTTCTTCCCTCAGCTGTATAGGCTGAGCATGACATCATACGGTATGGGATATCCCTGTTGTCAGTTGGGGTCAGCTGTCCCGGCTGTCTCCCCTTCCAACTTCTTGTGCCCCCCCAGCCTGCTCGCTGGTGAGGTGGGGTGAGAAGCAGAAAAGGCCTTGACTCTGTGTAAGCACTGCTCAGCAGTAACTAAAGCATCCCTGAATTATTAACACTGTTTCCAGCACAGATCCAAAACATAGCCTCATGTTAACTTCTGTGAAGAAAATTAACTCCATGCCAGCCAAAACCAGCACACAACTTTAGGAGCAGGTAATCTCTGTTTGTCACAGGAACAATCTTTTTGATGTCCTCAGCAGAAAAATTAAACAGTTTGGCCATCCCTCAACCCTTTCTATCAGTGCCGTGCAGTGCTCCATCATGAATTTTTTTCCTATTAGCATGGGTCTCAATCGTGCAACTGACAAATGCTAACATTATGGTCTCTGAATGAATCCACTGAACTCAACAGGAGTACTCATGCTGTGTGAAGTTAAGCACACAGACATGCTTGCAGGGTAAAGGTTGTATCTGAGATGACAGGGGGAAAGCTAAGGCATTTTACAGGCCAGCTTTTAACAAGAATAGTTCAACACAAATAGGAAAAAAAGTCTTTATCTATTTTAGAGATCAAAATGAATCCATTCTTTGCTATTCCAACTAAGTTAAAAATTACTTACATCTTTTTAATTAAATATTCTTGTCATGGGGGTTGATCACAGTTTTTAATGTGTTTTTTTTTAAACCATAAATATTTTTCCCCCTTGCAACTTTAAAATGGATTAGAGCAGGAGAAAGAGATGACTTGTTCTTCCAAGGACCAAAGTAGGTGAGAGGAGTGAGAAAACATGCCTCAGCTTATTGGCAGCTGCATTTGTAGTTATCCGAAGTTGAGCCTCAGCACAGAGTCAGGATCCTGGACCGCCATATCCCCAGTTTCTGGGGCTGCAATCAGTTCTGAGCCATCTATCCACCAGGGCCAGCAATTACACCAAGGCTGTTTCTCCCCATTTTCTGTCTGTGGTCCCAGGCAAGAAACACCAAGTGGCAGCTTGACATGACCCTGAACGAGGCAGAGTCTTGAGGTGAGCATGCCCTACCCTTTCCTGAAAGCGAGACAGATCGTAGATACCCCCAGGCTTTTGATCAATAAAGTCATATTTTATTATAGCATCAGATAAAATAACTTAAATAGAAGCACCCAAATGCACTGCATGATGTGAACAAAGTGGAGATGCTTAGACATGAATACCATGTTTTCTTGGAGGAAGAGTGTGAGAGAGAAAAATAGCAGCCTTGCCTGCTAGTCTAGCAGCTGTGAGCATTGAAGAAACACCGCAAAATTTCCTCTGGGTCCCTAGGAACCTCTTTTTCTTCAGCATCTCAGAGGATTTGAGTTAGGTCTGCTCCAGTTGGAAAAAAATCTGTATTTCCCAAGGTGCCACAGTCACCAGTTGTGCTACCAATACCCCCATCCCTGCCTCCTAGACTGCACACCCAGAGCATCTCCCACAGGAAGCTACTTTTTACCTGAGCAGATCTCCCCCCATCCCACAGTGCCCATCTTGCTGTGAAGCTGCGGCCAGGAGGACAGAAGCAGGTGGGTTTCCTGGCTGCTGCCAAGTTACACCTTGGAAAAAAGTTCCACTTTTGTATAGAAAGCCAAGAAAACCCAATGTCCATCACAAGGACATTGGCAAAAAAAGCATCTGCAAAAAACATCAGGTGAGGAAAGAGATTCATCTACTTTGTAACTAAAGGGGTGGTATTTTCATCTGGGTGGGAAGTGGGGAGAAAGGAACTGTTTCTATCAACTCAAATGTATTTGCTGAAAATGCTAAATAGCTAATAAATCCCAGCATAAAATACCCCCGGTAACAGGGAGGGTGTTTGGACTCCCATGAGCAGGGCAAGGCAGTCCCTGTGAGAGCATGAGCACCCAACTGTTCGAGAACCCCATTTGCAGCATTAAAGATGAAAGGCATGTTTCAGCTAAACAGAAGAGGACATAGATCAGCACTGATGATGAACCCTTTTAAAGCTAACAAAACACTAGCTAACACAACACATTGGATCTTACCTTATGACATGAGTATTTTTAGGGGTTTTGCAAAGTTAACCAGAAACATCTAGACTCAGGCCTGTGCCAAACAGGGTTGCAAACAGCTAGTAGCCACAAGCCATGTGAGAAAGGGGCTAAAGCTCTGCTATTCAGGTAGAGTGAGACAAAGGCAGACCCTCTACAGGCTTATTGGGCCACGGGATACAGCTCCTGGACTACATTTGACAGCAATATGTAAGCAAATGCCATCAAAAGCTTTTCACCTCCCTTCCTCCTAATGTCTGCAAGATTCACTGCTCCCCCTGTCTAACTGTATGGGCTGGGGCAACAGGTCTAGGAGAAGTTTACGCAGGAAAGGGCTGAAAGAGAAAAATGGGGTTGAAGGAAAGTAAGAGCTAAGCTGGCATGGAAATGAAAGCTGGACCACTATCCTGTGTGCCCAGGGATACTTCCAACAATCCACTGACCCTTTCTCACCCAGCAGCTTCCCAAACCCCAGGCCACTCCAGCCAACCATTCGCCTTAGGACTAAAGCTGCATTGTCTGCTTCCTTTACAGGAATCCCCAGGCTTCAAAATACTCTTCCCAGTATTTGTAAGACAAGATGTTTCTATTTTTGCAATGGAAAAGAAAGCCAACTGTCTTTAAGATAAAAAGTCCTACCTGCATCTTTCTTTTGCTTAGTCCTTCTCCATACTGGGAGGGATGCCGAGGAGCAGAACATTTTGAGTCTGTGTAAATACTCTGCTACCAGCAGGTCCCTAAACCTGTCTGCTTGCTATCAGCACTCTTTAGCTAAAGAGTAACCGTCTGCCTGAAAGAACTATTGTCCTTCAACGCTATATAAAACGCCAGCTCACTTGTGTTTACCTTGTGGCAAGTCCTCCCTAGTTCTTTTAGTCCTTAGAGACAAAATCTCTGCAAGTAGCATAACCCCTTCCCAAGCCAATTAACAACAGGAATGAGACGGCAAGTTACAGAATCATAGAATGGTTTGGGTTGGAAGGGACCTTAAAGATCTAGTTCCAACCCCCCTGCCATGGGCAGGGACACCTTCCGCTAGACCAGGTTGCTCAACGCCCCATCCAAACTGGCCTTGAACACTTCCAGGCATGGGGCTTCCACAAGTTTTCACAGCCAGTCTCGCAAAGCAGCCTGACATCTCATTGACCCGCGCAGTGCACACAGTGGCTCCAGGAAGAATGTGTGCGGAGACCCAAGGAGGCTCTGCCGTGAGTCCTGTTGCATCCTTCAACAAATCCCCTGTGCTCTGGCTTCCTGGCCTGAGGTTGGGTCTAAATATTTTTGCTCCCTCACAAACCTGTTGTTGGGATGAAATGTGATGAGATGTGTTGAAATCTCATGGAAAGAGCTGCAGATTGTAAAATCTTAGTTTGTATTTGTGACTCTGGCTTATATAAATGTATAATTGCAATGAAGTAACACAGTCAACCATAAACTTCACCTCTGAATCAGCACAGGCTCCACAAATTCCACACAGTGATTACAAAATATCTAATGAACTTCATCTGATACACAAGCCTTAAGTAATTAACTAAATGTCTGATAACATAAGAGTAGGATTAGGAGGGGTCCTGGCAAAAAATCCAGTGGCTTTGCCTCCTTCACAGCTCCCCATCGCTTCAGAGATAAAGATTATGGTTTCTACGGTAACTAGACACACACACACACACACAAAAAAAGGACACATTGTGTAATTTGGTTTCCTGAGACTGTCAGAGCATTGTTGGGCCAGAAGCACAGCCTAAACATGATTATGAAAGAGATTTGTAATTTATTTAACCACTCATTTGAATTCACAGTCATGCTTTACATACATTTTTAGTTTTAAGGGTAATTCTCATATTTAAATGCACAGTTTCTAACAAATAGTGACACTTTAAAATTCACAGACCATTATTAAAGACACATAGAGGACAGATGGTCCTGTTGTGTATGTGCATATGTTACCACCGAGGGAGTTTGTACTTTGCTTCATGCCACATGCACACATAAATGTAAAGATTTGAATAAATATATAATTCTCCTATGATATTTATGTTTCTGTATGGTTTATGTGCATAAGTATACACAGATGATAGACCAGATTACCACTTCAGATCGCAGCCTTTCACACTGTGGAGGGGAGTAAATTATGCAGGTCTTACAGAGGTGTAAGGGCCAAAAATGATGATACGTCCAGTAAAGTTGGGGACTAGTGAGCCTTCAAAACAAAAGAGACTTAACTTTGTCTCATTCGGTATTTGCTAGCCGAGGCATGGGCACACATATGCGCTCCCACGTGGCCACTTGAGCTGTCTCTTTGTGACAGACTCCGCTCCATTTTCTTTTTTTTGGAACCAGAAGACACCATGCTGCTGCTGCAAAGCCTGCAGGGCACTGCCACCTCCTACCTTCAGGCACACCAACCGTTCTTCACCTACCTGTGGGCACTCCTGCCCTCTTCTCTCCACACTTCCAAAGCTCCGTGTCACAGCGTCTGATGAGGTGGCACATCCGCCTCTTCAGGACCCATCTTTTCCACTTATCAAGGTCTGGGTGACTCAGAGACAGCATTCCTTCCTCCACTTTCAACAGCATTTAGGTCACTAAAGCTGGGTCAGACAACTTCCACCCAGTTATCCAGGACCTAAACATGATGTTACGCAGATGTCCCAGCTGGGATGACAGCAATACATTAAACCACACTCAGGAATGTTCGCAGGCACTGGAAGGCAATTGTCAGCTCTGCTAAATTATTTGAGCCCTGGCATGTTTTTGGGCCATGCAAACTTGCACTCCTCTGGAGCATTCCCAGGCAGGGGTCTGGAGCCAGACCACTCCAGCAGCCACCCCAAGCAGCTTGCCTGCAGTCACCTTGTCTTGCCAGGATGAGGGGCTGCTTGAAGAGCTCATGGCCTCAAGTTGCGGCAAGGGAGATTTAGGTTAGATATTAGGAAAAACTTCTTTACTGAGAGGGTTGTCAGACATTGGAATAGGCTGCCCAGGGAAGTGGCTGAGTCACCATCCCTTGACATATTCAAAAAGTGAGTAGACGGGGTACTCAGAACATGGTTTAGTGGTCATGGATGATGGTTGGACTCGATGACCTTGAAGGTCTTTTCCAACCTAAATGATTCTATGATTCTATGGCCATTTCGTGACAACTGGCGTCACTGCCAGAGACCGTTCCCAGGTATGTTCAATTTACTAGTATAGACAGAGCCTTTAAGACTTTCCCAGGTCAGGGTTGATCACCCGGGTACGCTTGATGGAGCCACACTCAATGCTACTGAGCTGATTCCTTTCTAATCATTCAAGGCATTTAGTATTCATACTTACCATGAACAGAGCCAATGCCTTGCAGGTGTCTATTTTACAGATTATTAGCTGTTTTAAATCTAAATGTAATTACTTATTTTAAATTCTTACCATAAATATCAGACCTCCAGTATTAGAAGTCCTCCACATTAAGAGCCAAGCAAAGGAGTTTGAATCCATATCCAGATAAAAGTCCTCAAACAAGTAACCTGACACTCAAAAATTACACCAGTGAGTCACTCTACTAGCAGTGTGTTCATGCCCAGTGCTGCTGCAAGCATCCCAGGCCCTGGTGAAATCCAAATTTAAAAAAAACCACCACCACCCAGGTTACTGTTCAGCAAAGTGCTTGCAATGTAACTGATTTAACTTCATCCTGTTCTGTGGGAAGGCTGATTTCTTCCAGTATCCTTCATATTTCAAGATTCTCCAAGATAAGTGTTCCACTCCCCCAACCAAGACTGACTGCAAACTCCTCACACGCAGGTTAACTGAGCAGTGCCAAGGCCTGCAAGTCACTTAATACTGTGGCCCTAACTCTTTTGGGCAAATAAACACCCTGAAGGAACCTGTAACTTTCAGGGGGCAGCTGTAGTAATTTTAATAGAGGTAGATTAGAAGATTTCAGAAAAATTAATTCTTGCAGAAAGTACTACTTCCTGCTACTGCCTTGCCTTTCTCTCTCTCCCTGCCAAACAAGCACTTATAATTTCATTTCCAGGGCTGGGAACTCAGGTGCTCAGTTACACAAGTCATGCTGTACAGGCTAGTGATGGCAACTGAAGCATCACCATCCCCGCTGCAGTGTTGTGACCTCTGGACGCCTCTTTCTCTTTTACTTCCTCCTTCAGAGCTGTATAGGAAGAGGGATGAGATGGTAGGTAGTGAAACAACCCAAGCAAGCCAGAAAGACCCTGTTCCTTTGCTCCAAAGCAATGGATGCATGCTTGAGGAAAATCCTCTTCTAGGCAGGACAGCAGGTCAGTACTTAGCAGACCTGAGCAACTGAACCTCCACAGCATATGCATGAATGCCCCTGCATGACATTATTTTAGACCTGGACAGTAGTCAGCAACACCTTAAGGCCAGAGAGGTTCTAAGCCAATATAGAAAATCAATAGCATTTAAAACCAAACCAAAACAAAACCCCACCCAAAACCCCAAACCCACCACCGTGTATACACATAAAAATGTAAGTAAGCTTAGAAGATCAAAGAGTTTGGCTGTATTTGTGCATTATATAGAACTGGAATGTTTTACACACAGCCAGCATTTTTTGCCTTGAGAATAATTAGGAAGGACTCGAGATGCCTAATTGCGCTTCCAAGTCATATCAGGCACTAGCTAAACTGTACTGCAAGCACCAACAAACTTGCATTTCCTGTTCTTAAATGTTTTAACTGCTGAACTATGAGATAGAGATCATAGTAACAGCAGCAGAACAGAACAAAGGGAAGGGAAGTGCAACTGAAACAGAAGCTTAAACCAAAGCAGTAAACTGCATGTTGTTGATGTGCTTTTATTAAGAGGACATGAAAAGAACATTATAAGGGATTCAAAGCATGAGGGTGAGGAGGGAGAGGAGGAAGACAAAACACTTGAAATAAATGTTCCATGGAGAGAACATCTCTAATAATTTATTGACCTTCAGTTTCACATTGTGAAAAAAAAAAAATGCAAGTTTTACAAAACCTTAAGATGTAGTAGCAAACAAAAAGACACAACATAGACAATTTTACTTCTTCACTTGCACAGTTTTCTTTTAGCACATGAACCACATCTTCAATAGCCAGGAAAGGGAAGATTATTCTGCTCTAATCACTCTTATTCAGACAGGTGTCAGACCTAGAGAAAAGGGGCTGCACAATTATACCAGAAGAGGAAGGCTGTCCTTTGTTACATGTTTCTACAGCAACCAGCCTGCAAAATAAGAGGAACCTTCCTGTCTCATGCCAGGGTTTTTGTGTGCACTCCGCTGTGAACTGCATTTGTTTCAAAGTGTGGAGTGTTTTGCAGGACTGGAATGGTCAAGTAGCTAGCCAGGATTCCCACATCAATTCAAAGAGCAATAGCCTAGCGCATTCCCTGCAGAGCCAGAGGCCCACCCTGACTTCAGCTTCCTTCAGCCTACACACAGGAATTAATCGACGACTTGAAAGCAGACCACAACTTTGGAAACAGCTGCAGAAAATTCATCCCACTTTCGGAAGCTGCATGGTGCTACGAAACAGATTTCATAAGCTAAGTAGTTAGATGCACTGCAGCTTCACATCTGGACTCTAATCAGCTTGATGGAGAAAACAGGTCTCAAACCTATATGCCCTTATTCAAACAAGGGAGCCCCTGGGGACCCGGTTCTTCGCTTCCTTGTACCTCGTACAGTCACTAGTGCCTGGGGAGAGGACATGCAAAGCACAGGAAGTCTGATTTTACGGCTCCCTTTACACTCCTGGGAGTGATCCACAAGATGAAAGGCAACAGCAATTCAAGGCTGTCTGCTTCAACAGTGCAACGTGTGCAAGTACAGGTATACAGAAAGGAGACCTACCCTATCTAAGATGTTTTCCTATTGCTTAAAAGCCATCTAAGAGAAAAGAACCAACGCCGGGGGTAGGGAAGGAGGGGTGCTGTGGGTTTAAACATTTTTTTAATCTATCATTTCAAGAAATCAGTTTAACCACAGGAACTGTAACTGCTCACAACTAGCTGGGCCTCACCCTTTAAAAAAATGCTAATGTCTTTGCTAATTAATCAATGTTGTCTCAGTATTCACAGAACTCCAAATACCCTGTTACTGAAATGTAAGGGTCTACTCCAAACAGCAAGTCAAATGTAAGGCAGCACAGAGAAACTTCCAGTGACCAGTGTAAATACTTTCAGATGACAAAGCTTTCACAAATACAGCTACATCACTGTCACAGAGAAAGGCAAGCATCACCAATGTGACTATTTTTGTTTTGCATGCACCTATGCAGCTGTTTACTTACACCGCAGCACACACCAACCATGTTACTGAATGTGCCAGTTAAGTTGGGCTCCAGAAACATTTAGGAAAAAACACAATACTATACACACTTCGTGACAGGATCTGGCAAAGAAAGCACCTGTGAAACATAAGCTTCTGAAATCCAGAAGAAAAAGAGTAGCTTCATCTCTGTCTCAAGACCAGACTGATAAGAAACAAGTTTATTTAAAAATCAAAGTTTGGTTTCTCAGGATTGTATCTGACGCTTCTGAGCAACCAAGTGTTTAAAGACACACCTGGCCAAGGAAAATAAAAGGCAGCAGAGTTTGAGGGCTATTTTTAAGATTAAGAGGTTTAGTTTTCTATCCCCATAAAAATTTTGCTAGAGCACTTGGGTCTTTGACACCTGGCCACTCAGATGATCATCTGAAATCCAGGTGCATGAGGCAATCCAGTCAGTGCAAAATCGCCGCTCTTCTTTTTTCTTTTCTTTTTTTTTTTTCTTTTTTTTCCTTAAGACTTCATCACTAACCTATCTTGAGGTTTTTGTTTTTATTTTTGAATCACCATACTCCACTCATTCAGGTCAATGTGGCTATATTGTAGGTACCCCTCCTCCAACCCAATAAATAAATAAATAACTTTGGACAATGACTTCATCTGGGCTTGGTGTCCGGAAGCTCTTCCACAGTATTTGCGTTGCAATCAGGAAGCTGCACAAAGAAAGAGCTGTGAGAGATTTTGGCTATTTCCAGATTAGAAATTGAAAGGCATGACCAACAAATGAAATGTAGCAAGGACACCATCTACAAGACACACCACATGCAACCTGGGGAGCTGGTGGCCTGAGAAAGTGACCTCCATGGCTTCTTCCTTTAGTACGTGTGTAATTTAAGCTCCTGCTTTATAATCCTTCCATTTCCAACTGGGAAACCACCCCTCCCTTCCACCTCCAACTGTTACCCAACAGTTTTCTTTCTTTGTGCAGCAAAGCAAGTCAGCGATCACAAAATGTGCAAAACATACAACAATTCACACAAGCCCTTGCAACTTGAAGACAATCACAGGCATTGTTTCAGCATGCAAGCACTGAACAATAAATAACTATATCTACAAGTAACATAACAGGAATGGGACAGTTTGAATTACTTATAAATACAGGGAGGAAAGGGAACAAAGAGCATTTGGGGAATGTCATTTTCGTTCCCCACTGTTGCAAAAACATTTCACCACTGGTCTGCTCCTTATCAAGCGGAAGGTCACTCACTGCACATGGGACAATGCAACGCATGATCTAAGAGATGCTGTAGGCACTGCCCACAGACAAGCATGTTCCGGTTAGCAGACTTCAGCAGCAACACTGCTGTATCTTCATTCACAGCGGCATCTCGCTGCTTCAGACCTGGACTGCTTCCCCTGCAGCTGGCGCTGGGACTTCAAACCACCACAAAGAGAGGTGACAACCATTTCAAATTTCACATACAAACAGCAGAGTCCACAGAAATAGAGTGCTGTGTACTGCACAGCTCAGAGAAGTTCTGTCTCTTCTTTTTCTTCTTTGAAGGACTGATTAATATTGGCATTAATCCACAATTACTAGCACAAGGACCAGATCACAGGTTCGTCCATTCATATTTAACCATGTGCTGAAGCACTGAAGACAGTTTTTTCCCTCCCGTTCCTTCATGTCTAGGTTAGATAATTTACAAGGTGCAGATGATTTTCTTCAAATGCAAGAGACACTGAACTATTTTTTCTTCGTTAAAATCTTTCTCCAGATCTGAGGTTCCAATTCTCTTCTCCAAAAAAGGAGTAAACTAAAAGCAGGGGGGAGGGAGGGAAAGAGAGAGAAAAGACTTAAAGGGTTTGTCTAAGACAATATACCACCAGGTTTTTGTTAGATGTCAAAGAAAATCTAAAAGTTAGGCTTAGGATACAATCCAGTTGATGGACTTCCCTGGCCCCCCCCCCCCCCCCCCCCCCCCCCCCCATGTGCCTGTGCAATAGCCAACTACTGATAAATAAACCAGCCAAGAACATAATTATTTAGGGTCAGATTCTGCCTTTATTATTCTATTAGCCTTGCACTGCAAACCACCCTACTGATGCCAGAAAGGCTGTTTAATTTTTTGGCTATAAGTTCAGTCATTTGAAACCTCAATCAAACTGGCCCAATACAGTTCAACGTGATGGGCTCTGCATCCTGCATACTTCAACATTTCTATGTTCCCCCCAAATTTTAAAGGTTTGTACATTTGTTTTAAGCGAACATAATCTTGTGCAACTTCTCTTCCACAAGAGCCCACATGAGCACTTAGTGCAAAGAGTTTTTTCTGTCCCTGGGCCAAAGCAAACCTGGCTGGAGTAAAGCAGAAGGGGAGGTGAAGGTGTCTCACCCCAATGCCTCCATTCACCATGAAGAATTCTGAATTGAATTTATTCACAATATAGAAAGGGACATATAATCCTCCTACTTAAAACATATCTACTATTCATTACAGCAGAAGTCTGCCTCATTTCTTTTCACACAGCAATGCACCATGCATCAATAATTCCATCCTAGAGTCCTTTATAAAAAATTGATTAATTATTCAAGAAGACATTCAGCCTTTGGATGCTGAGATTGTGCTTTGCTTTTTCACTGTGAAGCTGTATTGAAGTGCCAGCTTCCAAACCATCATCAGCTCACAGTCATTTCTGACAGCACTGCTAGAATTTTAGGAGGCAAATCCTACATCATTACAATGCAAAGGAGCTCCAGTGAACTCACAGTTCATCTGAACATACCACATCTCTCAAGCTGTGATGTCTAAGAACAACAGGGAACACTCACAGGAAACACCACAGCCTACATAACAGCCCAGAGCATCAAGCCTCTTTGCAACTGTGGGCTTGAAACACACTATCCTCATTATGCCTAAAAAAAGGTCTCTGCACTTAGTGTTGATTAGTCTTTTCTAGACATTCTTCAGCATAGCATGCTCTTCTTCCCACTGAAACAGACTATCAACACTGATGCCAAAACAATGTTCCCTATCATGGGACGAACTTTAAAAAAAAAAAATTATAAGCAATTCTGAAATGGAGGGGGGGGAATCCCCAACCTACTCAAAAACCCCAAGTTTGAGGAACGAGACAAAGCAGCAGACTGAAGTCTTCCTAAAAGCTGTCAGACTGGGGCCACACAGCACCATGAAAACAGAGGGTAATCAGAAGTAATTTCCGTTTTGTCCCTCCCACCCACTGACAAAGCAGCAGGAGTCAGTAGAAAAAAAAAAAACCCAACAAACTACTTGCTGGATGAGCATACAGCATTGGAGAGAGTTCCGTCTACGGCTGCGTTCAGCCAGTTATCTTGTGTGTTAGTTAAGCTAAAATAATAGCTTTCAATAAGATACTGCAAAACAAAGGAAAGCTTTTTGCACCGTTATATTCTGAGGACTCTTTTTCAAAATAAAACACTCCCCCTCACGTACTGTAAACTTCAGAACAAATAAGTCAGTCTCAGAAGAATAAGTCAGTATTTTTCTTGGCACAGACTTGAGTCCGGGCATTCAATACTGCTGCTTTGATAGCACTGAGAACTGCTGAAAATCAGTAATAATGGAAATTAACTGAAGACGTCAAGACGTTGGTCCCAGCTAGGAAGGAAGCCACTGCGCAGAAGTCTGGGCTTCCATTTGCTGGCTGTTGGGGGTGTGATTACTCCTAGCACCCAGGATCTGGTAAGTCTCAAGGGTTTGCCCTGCTTTCGCAAGAGAAAGTTTGGGAAAAATGAAGCAAGGATAGGAGAGAGGGCAGTGTCTTCAAGACAGCCACCCACCTGGGACAAGAGCAGCTGATAGCACAACACAGCGCAGTTTGACACTAGATTTCCACGTTGACCTGCTGCTTTGCATGGGCCCAACCTTGCATTCTTTACTCAACCAAAGCTCCCAGTCAGCTGAAAGACAGCTACAGGATGAATCCTCAGTGCACCACAGAGAAAGGAATTTCACAACTACCCTACATTTCTAGATATATACTTCTATCTACACTGCTTCAAAGACATTTGGGTTTCGTGTTTACTGCAAGAGTCAGGCAAATGTCTCCAGCTGAAAAAAAAAAAAAAAAAGAAAAAAAAAAGATCTGTCCAAACAGAAGAACCTAGGGAAGTCTTCATACACAAGCTGCTCTTCCCATTTTCTGGAGAACCTCCATCAGTCTGGACTTCTAGGTAACTTAGATGTAAATGCAGAGCTTGTTTAATTACTGCAACTATATTTATTTGCCTTGTTCCTTCTAACCTGCTTGCCTTCATGGTTACACTATACACTGTTCAAATCCAAAAAGAAATTACCACAGGGAATGGATTATTTAGGATTAAGCATGCCACTATATTTGTTTGGTTGGCTGGTGGTAACTTTGATTCTGTACTAAAATCTCAAGGGGGGAGTGGGGGAAAAGAACAACACAAGATTAAGGGGAGTCTGCCAGATTTGTTGCAAAATACACAGATAATAGTTCTGGAAAACGTCAGTGACTTATTTTAAGTGGTGTGACTCTAGAAAAGATAAAAATAAGGAAGAAAAAAATAATAGTTGAAGTAACAGTTAGTAGTTAGCATGAAAAAACAGATTTGAAGAATATTAGCAATATGTTTAGGTACCTAGATTTTTTAGTGGTTTTTTTTCATTAACCTTTTCTCCTCTCCTCCCAAAAATGAGAAATTCACACCAACCAACCAAGCAAGGCCAAATTCAGACTTGCTTGTGAGAAGATACAATGCTGAAGTTGCATCTAGTAAGAGCTTGGCCCATTATATATAATTAAATTGTTTTGGAACAGTGTGTGCTATAGACTGGTAATTATTTCAGCCAGCAATATTAATTATATGTCATCCTGACACTATATCTCCTCCAACATATATGACCATAACTATTTTGAAAAATCTGCATTTTAAAGTATATCAATGGAGCAAATGCAACCTTAGCCCATGCAGGTGCCACAATGCTGTCTAGGGGATGGAAAATTAGGCCTGAAGTGCCTGTGAAACACTTTTCATAAGGCAGCAAGTTTCCCCATAGGCTGTCTGCATGGAGAAGCATGCTGTCTGCCCAGAAATTCAAGTGAATTCACTATCAGGCTTCAGATCAGAATTTACAGTATCTTTTGGGGCACTGTTACTGGATATAGAGAGTGACCTAGCCTCTGTCATCAGGAAAAGGGCACTAAACCATTGTTTAGCATTCATTTAGTATTTAAACGCAGAGCAGGATTCAATTTCCAAAAGATTATCTGCATTTCCCCACAAGTTGAAAATGTTGGTTTTGTTCAGTCCTTTACATCTAAATCATATGGGAAAAGTCCCTGTAAAGAGAAGTGGGTGCAAGATATGCGACAAACTACTTCCAGCATCTGGCTTTGTCACAGACATGGTGCCTGGCTTACAACAACCTGTGAATGTACGTGTCTCAGTTGCTCCAGCTGTAAAACTGCATTGAATATACTCACCCTCCTCACAGCTGCTGCTGAAAAGCTTTGTGAAAAGCATTATTACAGTGGAATTCAAAGGTGTTATTTCTTACCTGATAATTTGTAATTGCAACATACACACAATTATGAGGGGAGGTGCTTCCATGTGCTGACAAAAGCCGTTGGAATTAATGAATAGGGCACAGTTGTTATGCTGTTCCATACATCTAACGTGGGATCGTAGCAGTCCAATGTTTTGCACCTCTGAATGCCAAAGTAGCCTCCAACGACATACAATTTGTTTCCAGATGCCACTGCATGGCAGCTCATTCGCTTAGCTGTCACATCTCCCACCTTAGTCCACTGGTATGCCTCACTGTTGAATTTATAAGCAGAGCACGCAGAGAATTCGGTATCTCCACCCATAATAAAAATCTGGTTACCCAGAACAGCTGCAGCTGTGTAGCGCCAGGGCTGAGGGCAGGTGGCTGGTACTGTCCATCTGTTTTCACACTGATCATAGCACTGAACTTTGGGCAGCTTGTCATGGCTAACACTGGTACCTCCGAAAGCAAACAGCTTAAGCTTTGCGCTTACTACAGCTGCATTGCTTACTCCCTCTCGCAGTGGGGCAACCATGGTCCATTTGTTGGTCACGGGGTCGTATTGTTCTACTTGCTTTAAGGATACTGAAGGGGAAGCTGGAAGGCAACCAGTTGCTGCGGTGTGTCCTCCTACTACATACAAACAGTGCTTAAGCTCAGCAGAACCATGCCCAAACCTAGCCACCAGCATGGGAGCAGCCTTCGACCACTCCTCGTGAAGGGTGTCATACACCCACACGTCTTTGGAGACTCCGTTTTCTGACCCTCGCCCCCCAGTGATATACACTTTGCAGCCTATGGCGCAAGCACTGAACTCTTTCCGTGGACTTGGTATGTCAGCCTTTGGAATGATCTCCTTTGCCTTTTGGTCCACCAGGTACAGCTTGTCACACATAAAGGTTTGGCCACCCAGAAGAAAAAGCGAATGGCCAGTTTTACGGGGTCTTGCACACAAACTAGTGACCACTCCATCATTCTGTAAGATCTTTAACTTGCATCGTATCGATTCTTCTACAATCTCTTTGCTTTTCCTTTGCTTGGTGATAAGTTCTTCCATGGCCACATTCTCCATAAGGTATATGGCTGGCAAAAGGGCCAGTCTCACCATCTGCAATAGCTCAGGCAGGTAACAGTGACGCTTACTCAGGTCATAGCTGACCCAGTTGATAGCTGATTCATACACCAGCCTTTCATCTTCGGTTTCTAACTCTTCACTGGAAAGGAGCTGCACTACCATGTCTTTTGGCAGCTGGAGAAAGTCTTCGCTTTTACTGATACTCTGGAAGTTGCTAAGGCACATCCTCCAAGAGAGTTCATACAGCTTGGTGCACTGGTGAGCATCCGACAGCAGCAGCATCCCAAGACAGTTGGTGGGATGAAGGTTTTTCTCCAGAAATTCTGCACAAGCATCCCGAATGTCCTGAAACTCCAGCATGTCACCAGCCTCCAGCAGTGACTCTGCATTCTCCTCGTTGATGATAACCCTGGAGGAATACGCATAGTCCAGAAGAAGCTCCAAGACCTCTGGGTGAATCGAATTATGAAAGTTGACTTCACTGTCCTGGCTCTCTTTCAATCCTCCACTGAACATTGCTTCAAAATAGCGGCTACAAGCAGCTAGAACGGCTCTGTGGCAGGGGAATGACCTGTTCCCAGCATGCAGAAGTACATCTGTAAAGAGACGTTGCTGACGCAGAAGGTTCAGGTGAGTAAGGACACTATCAGCATAGGATGACTTGTGGAACAAGTATATGTTTATGGAGCCACTACTGGCCCTAGATTTGCGATTTTCATGCATGCTGACTGACATTTTCTTTCACACCTATAAACAAAGAAAAAAATGAATAAGATCAATGAGACAGTTAAATTCATTATTGTTTTTACATATCAAAAAGTGTATCTATTATTCACTATAAAACATGGAAAAAAAGCCTTAATTTATTAGGTGAGTGGACAGCAAATTGCATCTACCTTTGGCATGTGTTGTTTTTTGTTTTTTTTTTTTTGTAAGATGAGTTTCATAAATGACATACTCTAAATTTGTTGCCCAAGAGCAGGTTTGTCTTGGGAAACCTGATCTCCAACTTTCATAGCAATACAGTACGCAAGTAAGTCAGAGGGGAAAGAAAAGGAACCAGGACTGATTTTCTCACCCTTCCCCAACCTAGACCAGCTGATTCATTACATACGTACACATGCACATGCTTGAAACATTCTCCTGTACTGAATCATAGCAGGAAGAGCTACCAGACAGAATACTTAAGGAATGTCAAAAGCTGCACGGGGAACAAAAACCTACTAATCCCATTAGGAAGCTTTCCTTTGGTATAATGATTCCATATGCAACAGCAGAGAATGAAAAAAAGAGAACTTTATAATAAAAGCCTAGCAACGATCATAAATTTAGACTTGCGAAATCATAAAAAAAAATGACGAGTGAATTTTAGAGATTAGATCTTGAACTCTGCTGGCAGCCACCTGTTATAGTGATGCAGCATATACATGGGCAGAGTCAGCAGAAAAATGTGTTTTGATTATCAGCTAAAGTCACCAAGGCATCATCGCCTCTGAAGCTACCTTGAAAGTCAGGTATTCAGAGCACAAGCCATCAGTTCATTTCGAGGTTTGGAAGAGGCATAAAACAAAAGACATATCCTATCCTACCCTACCCTATTCCTAACAAACACAATGCTGTTTGGTCCCTCTTTGGAGGTGAACATTACTGTTACCTGCCATGATATGCAGGTCTATGTATGATTACAGCAGCAAGTTTTCAGATTTAATTAAGAGTCAAGCCAAAACAGTATGGAGTATAGGGAAACAGAGGAATAGTGGCAGCCATAGAAAGCTAATGGCCATAAGCCACAGTGCAAATAATAGGAGACAAAGCATACAGAGCCCAGTGCAAGCTGTGGCTGTGACCACTAGTGTAATAATCTTGCTTCTCTCTCCCCAAAATGCAGAGGAAGCTTGGAGAAAGATGAGAACCAAACTTCCCTAATTACCATGATATTCACATGCCCAGAGTCCCTTTTACTGCACCTTCAAATAAGGAACAGGGCAAAAGCATACCTGGGAAGTGCCCGATGCTCAAAGTCAGAGCATGACCTGGGGCCAGTTGTGGAGGTTTTTAATGTGGATATACTTCCCTCTCTCACAGACTCAAACATTTTCATATTCCTGAGCATGTTTAAGCAGTACAGAACTGTACAACTCTATTCCCACATTTCACGCTTCAAGATGACACAAGACCTTTACAAGCCTCAAAAAAAGCATTTTTTTAACAAATACATGTCTTTTTCTAGATTCATACGACCAGAACCTTCAACAAAATCAAAACCATATACGATTAATTTGGGCAGCGGACTCCATTTCAAAACAAGGGATCTGTGTATAGGGAATATGCAACACCTGCAGATTAACTGCAGCATAGCCAGTACCATTCTCCTTGCTAGCTGTGCTAACGTACAGAATAATTGATTTGTCACATCCAGCAGCAAGTTTGTGATACACCTTTCCCTTCAGTCACAGCAAAAAAGCCCCTCAAACCAACATCAATTAAGGAACAAAGAGACACCTTACTGTAGAACTACCGTAGCCCATTTCCTTTAATCTGAAACATGACTTCATGATGAAACTTAACCAGGATTGAAAAGAACAAGCAACACGGCTCAATATACAGTGCTTAATTCAAAATCCTCCAAAACAGAGAGGAATCCTTACTCTACCCTGCAGAAGTTTGGAAAGGTATTTTACTAATGCTCCCTAGACCAACCTATTAAATGTACTAACACTAAGCACAGAACAACTTAAGGAGGCTGGTAGTCTTCACAACACAAATCCTTTTACAAGGAAAATTAAGTTACCTTTAATGCAATTGTATGGTCTGGCAAAAAAAGACTCAGATGGCATTCAAGGATCCTGAGCACTAATCTCAGACTAAAATTACCCACTTAATCTATAGCCAAAAGGATTATACTGACCATATACAGGTTGAAACCTGCTGGAACTGAAGGATTACAGAAAGGGTCATGGCTTGAAATACTAGCACACAAACAGTTGGGAGACACAGATGGGAAGACGAACCCTTTACTGGCGAAGCACCCCCTGCAATTTTTTCAAACTTTTGCAAGCACTTTACCATTTTAAATGCTATTATGATGCAGTGCAAAGCATTCGCTGGATCTCTACAGACTGGTTTCCTCACCACGGAGCAGGACAGGAGCTAAACACCCACTAATCAGAGACAATAGGGTCACCAGGATCTGAAGATACTCATTGCCCCCCTGCTCTCCATCCCAATTAAGTGAATGTGTAGACATCACAGCCTAGGCATGTCAGGATCTCTATGGAAACACAGCTCCCCTCCTTTCCCCCCACATATTGGGGTAATTCAGAGTATACTGAAAACTTTCTTTTATCATGCACACAGGGTTCAGAAACAGGGCAGGTAAAGTTCATGTCAGACGCTGCGAATGCGGGCGTTCAGATCTTTCAGCAGGCTCTGTACTCTAGTGAGCACCACTTGCTCAGCATCATTCAGAATGAGCCCATAACCACAACAAAATACAGGCAAACATAAAACACCCACCCTGCAGTTATGCATACGTTGGAGGCTAGTGAGCTACAGACCATATGCAGAAGAACAGATCACTGCGCGTTACCCAAGCCCACCCACAGCCATAGTAACGAACACCACTGTAAAAAAAAAAAAAGGAAGGTAAGATCCACTCTCAAACAGCTACTGAATAAGGCACTCAGTGTTTCACCCCACCAAAATAGAAGATTTGGTCTTTCAGTGAGCAATCCCATTTCTCATGAAGCACTTGCAGATTTCACGTACGCTGGTCTTTAACTGTTCCAGTAACATTGCCTTTATCATCACAATGTCATCTATTGACAAGAATTCAAAATATGCCAATTCACATTTAAGATAAGCTAACATATTTCCCGAAACAGAACAAAGATACATATCTATCCACATCTTTTTCCTCCACTGTGGTTGCTGAGATGAGTTCACACATCGACTAGTCGAACAAACACCCTTAACAAGTAATTATCATAATTTACTAACAGGCTCTGTTTCTGTAAACATGTCCTTTTGCAGTGTCTGACAATTAGCTCAGTCCAGAATTTTACAAGAATATTCAAATGTATAAATGACATCTCCGATTTCTCTATTTGGTGTTGGAAATTATGCAAGCCTCAAATACTTTGGCAGAAGTAATTTACAGTCAGTGAGCAAATGTTCATCTTGAGTAGTATGAGTCAACTCCCTTCAGGCGTTTTTTTCCTTAGAAATAATAATATTTGTATGTAAAAGACAAGAAGTGGTCAGTAAATTACAGATATAGATTTTATCTAGGAACAGAGGTTGAACCAAGACTTTGATTTATAATTACACTTCAACAGGCTACTTGTCGCAGCAGCCCAGTAGTAAACACTGCTTTAAGACTAAACAACAGACTCCCTGCCCTACTTCTTAACAGCTCTGCAGCATGCAGGTCTCAGCCTAAATCAAATGAAAAATTAAGTATTTTCAAATTACTGACACATCCCTGATGTAGGCTCATTTTAATACAACTCTAATTACATGGTGGTAGTTGCGTTTTTGTTTAGCATCACTGAAACAGCTGAAGGAGAGGAAATCTGCTAAACATCCTGTAGAATTCAACTAACACGGCTTTCAGCGGCTAAATCTGCAGCGATACTAGCAGTTTTGCAGAGCCAAACCCTGACCCTACCCGAAGTCCTCCAGCACAAACTCGGTGGCTTCCTAGGACCTGCAGCGAGATGGAAAGCAGAACACGCTGCTCCTGCTAGGAATGCACTACTGCTCACCACACGCAGACAAAGAAACCCAACTCTAAATCCCCCCCCTTCACTCCATCACAACGCCTAAACAACTCCGCCTCTGAAAAGAAACGTGCCGGGTTTCTTCCCAACCCGACGAAGAAACAGCCCGAGAAGTTAAAATGCATTCGGTTTCCTCTACAGGGCAATAACCACGTGTGAAAGTTTCCGTAGCAGCGCAGGGAGGGCAGCGCCGCAGCCAGCTCCGGGAGCAGCGAGGCGCTCGCCCCTTCCCCTGCCCTGCCCCTCGCCCGCCGAGGGATGCTCCGGACCTCCAGGGGCCCCGAGGAGGGCTGAAGCCCACCGGGGAGGCTAGCAGCCTTCCTAACAGGAGCCGGCGCCTTCCGAGCACAGCCGCACGCGAGAGGCGAGAGCGACGGCGGATGCCTACCCACCGGCCGCCCGGTGCCCCGCTGCCGGCAGAAGGGGCGATGCTCCCCGGCGCTGCGGGCAGAGCGGAGGAGGGCCAGGCTCCGGCCGTGCCGGGGACCCGCAGGGCGGCCCGGCTCCAGCCGGAACGGAGGCGCGGC